>NC_136491.1:126695493-126735493 GCF_053919585.1 Euprymna scolopes
GTCACTGAAAAATAAGTTTGTTTTTTTTTGGCCTTTTTGGTCTTCCATAGTTTGTAAACACAAACGTAAACATTATTGATCTAGACTCTAGATCGACGCGAAGTAACTGGTTGCCTATATGAATAAGTGGAATTATTTTAAATCCAGGTACTTATATTATAATATTTTTGTATATTCTCATAGAAAATCATCCTAAATCTTAGTTAGACAACAAATAAATAAATTAATTAGTTCAAAAACCTTTTTTTTTTATATTTATGTACGTTTTTGTGCAAGACAAAAATGTCAATTGTTAACTTTTTGGGAAAATTTAACATTTAAAATTTAATTAAAAATAGTAGAAAGAGTTTTACATTATGCTGTTTTCTATATGATAAAATTCAGGGTTTTATCTTTCTGGAAAAAAAAAGTTACTCAGAAATAATGGATTTTAATAAATGTAATTTCGTTTTAAAAAACAACAACAACTTGATTCTTCGGCCATTACCAACCAATCTTATATAGAAAAACAAAACAAAACTCAAAAAGCAAGCTACAAACTTTTTTTGGCCTTATATAATAAAGAAAAAATGTGTAAAATAAAAAAATTTGGAAGATATACAAATGAATTAAGTTTTTTTTGTTTTTTTTTTTACTTACTAAACAGAAAATGAAATCTTTCGTCAATTCGTGGCTGTGAAATGAATCGAACCGGAAGTTCAGTTTTATCAACAGAACAGATTCGCACTAACGGTTAAAAAATATATTTATTTTATTTAATATTTTAATAATTCGCGAGGTAAATTTATTTTAATAACATAAAAACATACCTTGACTCTAAAGATGGGTTGTCTGAAAATTTCAAATAAATTGGTAACGTAGAAATATGGTTTTATTCATTTGTAACGAACCAAATTTACATTTTTATATATATAGATATATATATGAGATGTCTCGTGGTGTGGGGTTCGAATCGTTCGACTGGTGTCAATCGTGACACCCTGCACTGAGGAATCCCGAAAGGATGAAACACTAGTGTCTGTAGGTATTTAATTATTATAGTAAAGACATAATTATGACAGCCCCTTTAAGAAATCCATTTCTTATCGTTGAGCACTTTCAGTTGAATTAAAGTCGGTCAATTTAGCTCTTATGCATAGATCATCGTATAACGATTAGATCACTCTCTGACTGACGTAAATGAACATTTAAAATTAAAAAATGTTTAAATTCAACGCTATTTCATGCGGTTAATGGTAGCCGAATGGATACGGTCTCCGCCAATCGAGCCAGAGATGTCTCGTGGTGCGGGGTTCGAATCGTTCGCCTGGTGTTAATCGTGACACCCTGCACTGAGGAATCCCGAAAAGATGAAACACTAGTGTCTGTAGGTATTTAATTATTATAGCAAAAAATAATTATATATATATATATATACATATATATATATATATATATATATATATATATATATATATATATATATATATATATATATATACATGCATGCATATGTGTGTATGTGCGCGTGCGTGGAACCTGGATGCACAAATGGTAATAAATTAAATAATGAAAGAATAGAAGCGTCACCAGATAGCAAGTTCTATCTAAAACATATATATAGTTTTGTAGAAAAGAAATTGAGAAAAATGAAATTAATAACAAAACATTTGTATATAAGCATAAAAAGATATCTATAATATAAATCTCACATGTCTGTTTAAATGTATGTATGTATGTATGCCTAAAACATTTGAAAGAAGTGACGGATGTTCACGAGATCGGTATCATCTTAGGACGACAAATATCGAAACATTTCCACAGGGAGGGGTCATTTTTTTCGCCGATATTTTCGAAAGTCATCGCCTCTTTTCGATTGACTAGACTTACTTTACCCCTTCGCCACTTCCGATTTGGCGATGGACGCGACGGCAAAGACATCACGAATTTTTCTACGTTTTTTTTTTCCTCTTTTGCGGTACTGGTTCGAGCCTGCTTGCCTACTACCACTTTTTTCTCTCAATATACACCTCCAAACACTCGGGTAACGCCGGGCACCCAGGCTAGTATTGAATAATGTAAAGTTCACAGTATTAATAGAAACGCGTGTTTAGGTAAATAAAATTAAGTAGATTGTACTTACAAGTCAGTATGTTCATGGAGTGAATAATATGCGTATATAATTAATAAACGTATGTGAGTGTTTTGCAGCGTGACATTGTGCATGTGTGTGCATTTACCTCGTTCTTATTTTTGTTTTACTTTTCTTGTCATTTTGTTTATTATGAGGATGGAGCAATCCTACCAGATACCAGACGTTCACCCACAATTTCTGTTACTCAAACAGAGAGATCTTTTTAAGATTCCAACCGTTCCTCTCAGTTCAACTCTTTGTATTTCTCTTGCACTTGATTCACCGGGTATATTAGGCAGGTATTTTTTTAAAATTCTTTTAAATGAGTCTAGTTGCTCCTATAATTACTAGAATGACAGAGATCTTATGATTTCAGTTTCTTTTCACATCGTACATTAGGCCTTGCTCTTTTGTTATCTTATTGATATGTGTACGGATGTGTGCAAATTGATGGAGGCTGCATACGTGGATCATTAAGTCTTTTTCCCTTTCTTTGTGCCAGGCATGAAAGGGTTAAGTAAACCAGTTTAAGTCATCTGAACACTGATGATCTTGACCAAGTCTAATAGGAATTTCTAAGTTGGCACTGGCTTATTATTTTCACGTATACGTGTTACTGTCTGGATCATGAAAAGATTTGCATTGGTTAAACATTCTTTAAATTTACACTTCCATACGTCTCGATTTTTAATATAATTTCTTCATTAGGACCGCTATACGACGAAACCTAAACAGGATAACAAAACAAATAATCCTTGATTCTTTAATAGATCAAACAGTAAGTCAACCAATTATCTCAGACGTAGTACGCCGTTTGAAATGAATTCCGGATGAAAAATTGTACTCTACAATAGAAAAAAAAAATCAACGTTGGGTGCTTTTCGTTTATGTCTAAAGAAATGATAATATTAATTCATGGATAAAAATTTAATTCCTGATGTGGTATGAATAATTTTAGTAACACAGGTTGTTTCAAAAGCGGTATGCAACTGTACCTTGCAAGATGTCATACGTAGTTGTCTTCTAACACACGATAAACTGTTGTTGAAGGAAGCTGATCGATCTACGGGGTTTCGTTCAAATGCAGTTTGAACTCGCTCATCTAAAGTTCAGGAGAGCCCTTTTTTCATTTTTTTTAATTGTTTTTTGTTTTTTGTTTCTTTAGATCGGCAGATATACCCATCGTTGATGAATTTACCATGTAATGTCAATGTGAACTTCCTTCTCGTGACTCTTTTCGGAATGTTGTGTGAAAATGCATATTAAACAAGTCTCCATGTTTCAGGTTTTGTAAATTCAAGAACCAAAAACGCCATTACTGAATGCAAAAATATATGAAACATGATTGACATCACAAAAGATGCAATGCATATGATATTCATTTTATTACCTTTCATAAATTAGCAGATATAAGGACTCGAAATACTAGTGAATATTAGCAAGGCATAATTTGTCTCTCATTTCTCACTAGGGTGCACACACTAGTATATAAAGAACAAGATGTAACAAAAAACAGACCAAAGTTATAGCCCGTTGACTTAGAATTAATGTTTTTTGCCAAATTGATGATTGAATATCGTTTAATTTATGTTCTTTTCTGCATTATATACTAATCTATATTAATTCGTAAATATGAATCGAACATATATCATAATACTTCGTTCGTTGCACCTCATCACCACAAAGTTCCATAGAAATGTTCAGCCGGATCATCCGAGTAGTTTCTAAGAAAGTTTCTACAGTAAATGTACTACTGTGATGGCTAATTCTATAAAACCACTGTCTGTGCATCGAACGGATAACATATAACTTCGTTTGTTGCAGTTTATCATAACAAAGGTTCGTATAAATTGCAGCCACATCGGACCAGTAGTTCCCGAGAAAAAGTGGAACGGACAGACAGACAGAGAGACAGCTAAAGAGAAATATAATATAAATAAGGAAAGGAAGATGGAAGAAAGAATTGAAAGGACATAGAATGTCGGGATATGAAAGTATTGCTTTCCTGTGTCGTTAATCTTTCCAACAAATCTTTTTGACGAAGTTGCATTTGCTCTATACATTTAAGAAGCCGTTCATTCTGTCTTTCGTCTCTTTCTTGTTGTCTTTCGTCTCTTTCTTGTAGTTCTTTTTTCTGTAATTCGTCTCTTTTTTTTTTTTTTTTTTACACAGTGATCACCACTTATCAAGGCCCGGAAGCCACTCAGGGATAAGGGTTATTGCAAGTACATTACGTTAGTGAGGAGATTTGCTGAAATGTTTACTTAAGGGGGCGGTTCATTAGGAATTTGTTAACATTGGACTTGAAGACAACCAAGTTGTAGTCCGGAGGGAAGCAGGCAGACGGAACAGAGTTCCACAGGCGTGCAGTTCTAAGAAAGAAGCTTTGTTCATGGAATCCGCGTTTTGATTTAGGCACAGATATAGAGTGGGGGAAATTTTTCACAGGGGATTCAGCTAGACGGGTGTTTTTCGTGAAAGATTGGTGAGGGGGGACCAGAGATTGGAGTTCAGATGAACTTTCTTGTAGACGCCTTCTCTGTACTTCGTTTCTTTCTTGTTGACGCATTTGCATTTCCGCGAATAACTTGATAAGATCCTCCATTTTGTTTTTCCTTCATTCTGACAACTGAACAAAATGTCTGCTGTTTTTCAAACAAATTGCTCGACGGCAACATGACATTTAGATTTGGTTTTTGGTTCCTCTACTTTACACTAGTAAAAATTGTTATTCGTTTGTTCCGCTGTCACTATTTGAGGTCGACACAAACACTCACGTAAAAAAACACCATTCTTCTTACCATATTCGTCACCAAGAATTCAGTTTCGATTATAGCTGAAGAAACTCAAGTAATATATATACATATTTTTTAATAAATTTTGGTTTCGGTTTCATTTCAAGCTGATGCACCTAAGTCATATGGATTTTTTTTTAATCGCAACTATATAATATATAAAAATCTATAGAACAATTACTGTATAATACTATATGCGAAATCTGCAAGAATTAAAGTATCATATTTAAGCGTACTTCACCACCAGGCTACGCCGGGCGTCCTTGCTAGCTTAGATAAATACTTTTGCAATTAAAAAAGATCTACAATAATATCACTAATTGTGGTTACTGACGTACAGGTTTGTTTAGGTTTCAAACATGAAGGTCTTTATTTCGAATATCGCCAGGTACAGCTGAGTTGCTGAGTTGTAAACGTGTGGAAGCTTACACTTTTTTAAATTATAGATGTCGCTCCCCATCCTGGGAAGGGGACAACACAACAGTCAGAAGAAAAGTATTCCTAGTTAGCATTAAGGAAAAAAATGTTCTTTTGTATGAATAATTGAATTCGTTAAGAATTAATAATTAATCAATTTTAAAAAAAACAAATTCTTATTTACAAAATAAAAGAAAACTGACAAAAATATAATTGTTAGCACTTATACTGGTTGAAATATTCGATTTCACATTTGGTCTCCATAACACAGTGATCATCTTGAATTTAACAAAAAACTGTAATTTATATGCGTGCGTCTGTGTGTGTGTGTGTGTGCGCGCGCGCGCGCGTGCGTGCGTGCGAATATGGTTATTGAAGAAAATCGCATAATTAGAATCACAGCTTTGGTTCGTTTACATTTTCGTTAAGCTCATTAAAAGTTGAATTCAATTTCCAGACTTTTGCAATTGTACAAATGCCTACGACGTACGACTGATGACGAGAAACGCATGGAAACCTCTTCACGCGATGTCAACATTTCTCTTTTAAAATGTAGGTCAGTAGTTTTTTATCTAAGAATTGATAGGCGTCTTTAAGCTGTGCGTCTCATTAAAATGGCAAATGTGTAAGATACTCAAGTGTTATTTATTTGATAACGTATATTAATTTTCACATACTTTATTGTGTGCGTCGTTATATTATATTAAAGAAATATTTCAGACATTATCCTTTTCTTTATATTAAGATTTGCTAAAAGATCTAATAATAATTCCATTTTGATAATAATTAAATCCATTTTTCACAACCTGAATATGACCATTTGTTATATTATAAGCAACTTTTCATATCATAAGAGAAATATTTGCACCAAGCCAACAGTGCAGACTATAATTAAGGCAACATGCCGCATAAATAACATCGTTTTTAGCATCATTATTAAGGCAGTAGTTTGTGCCGTTTTTATTACTTTTAAAAATGAACCAAACGTTGTATGTAGAAACTCGCAAAGAAAATAAAACTTTGAAATGAGATAAAGTTATTTATTTCGTTCGTTTTCACGCGCAAGTCGCCGACACGTATTTACGACACAATATGTTCTCTCTTTCTCTTTTTGTCAGATAACAATCCTTTGTTTTTAGCTACAATCCGCTGTTTTGTTGCAGTAATTCTCTCAAGGGCTTAAAGGTCGAGCGGTTCGCCTTCGAATGGGTCGGAGGAGACTCGTGTGCTCTGTCAAGCGTACATTTAAAAACACCACGTGTCTTTTCCTTTTTCTTCTCTTTCTCTTCATTCCATCTTGATGCACACACACACACACACACACACACACACACACACACACACACACACATATATATATATATATATATATATATATATATATATATATATATATATACGTTTTATTTTTTATTACCGTATCTTTCTGTTAAGTTACATTATTGTTTCGGCTACCCGGCCGTTTTTTTTTTGTTTTTTTTTTTGCCGTCTGTAGCGTCCTCAGACTTTTACCGAATTTCTGGGTTTCTGTAAAAGTCCGAGGACCCTACAAACGGCAAAAAAAAAACGGCCGATTAGCCGAAACAATAATGTAACTTAACAGAAAGATACGGTAATAAAAAATAAAACGCATATTTGCTCTACAACAGTAGTGAGCACTTTCTTCAGTTTTTATTAATTACCATCTCCACTAAATATATATCTTTACGCCCACTGCTTAAATTTAGCACGTGAGTCGTCAATATACGTAAGTGTCATTTAAATGACGGAGTCAGTGACTACCTTACAAGTTCACATTACAATGAAGGCATCATTTACCCATTTAAATATAATCACTGATAACATCAAAAATAAATAAAGCAACTTTTCAGATCATGGATAGTGTAAAATAAATATAAGTAAATATATTACACCATGAATAATGCAACATTGCTCGGGAGATTTTATACTTTAAATTTATTTTCGTAAAGAAATATCTACTAATATTTGTTATTGGCTGGAAACGAAATCACGAATACACTTCCTTAATTTTATGTTGAACGTAAATCCGTACAAGATTAATATTTGATGTATTTCATAACAAATAACTGGTGAAAATATTCAGCTGAAAGTTATGAACAAACTTCAACCCCTTGTTTAACGGAGTATTTCCAAATACACATGTGATATGAAAAGTAGGTTAGTTCTGTATATGGAAATGCAACATTATCTAATTTATAAAACTCAGCATGTCTGTCTGCGTGTTTGTTTCCATTTTTTTAACTGCATCTCCTCCGAGACGTAATATTGCAGAGCAGCATGAGGCAGGTCGAATGATTGCATTTTTGTTGATCGTTCTTTTATGGGTTTTCAGTCGATAAAAATAGCTGCTATGTGGTGAAACTTTTTTTATGTTGGAACTTAACCGGCGTAAATCGACTTAAAATACACATTTATAAGTTATAGCCGGTTCATTTTTATCTATTTCTGACAAGAGCTCCAACGGTAACGACTAAGGCTGGATCGCTATATATTTTTGTTTCGATTCTAGCTGATAGCACCCAAGTCATATTTTTGTTTTCACTTTTGAAATTATAACTATATATTAGGTACAGTCTAATATTATATATAACACTCACTGTGTCTGTGTATTTATCTGTCTTCATTTTTTTTTTCAAAATGCATTACCTCCAAGACGCAAGGTCGCAGAGCAGCGTGAGGCGGGTCAAATGATTACATTTTTGTGGTCCGTTGTTGTCTGTCTGTGTGAGGAACGCTCCGCAAATATCCTTACATCATCAACGCTCTGATCCCCAGCTGGCATCAATTGTGATGGATGGCTCTCATCTGGGTGAGGCTCCGTGTTTTGACAAGCTTCTGGGTTTGACCTTTACTCCTGATCTGAAATGGAACACGTACATCAAGTCTGTTGCCAAGGTCGCTGGAAAGATGGTGGGATCCTTCTACCGCTCCAGAAGATATCTCACTACTGATGCAATTCTCTATCTATATAAAAGCCAAGTACGTCCAAGGATGGAATACTGTTGCCATATCTGGGCAGGAGCTGCTAAAAACAACCTATCCTGCCTTGACAGAGTACAAAATAGACTTCGTGGCTTAGTGGGGGATGCCCTTTTCTCTACCCTGCAACCTCTCTCCCACAGAAGAGACGTTGCGAGCCTGTCCTTGTTTTATCGTTATTTCCATGGCAGATGCTCGTCTGAACTCCAATCTCTGGTCCCCCCTCGCCAATCTTTCACGAAAAACACCCGTCTAGCTGAATCCACTGTGAAAAATTTCCCCCACTCTATATCTGTGCCTAAATCAAAACGCGGATTCCATGAACAAAGCTACTTTCTTAGAACTGCACGCCTGTGGAACTCTGTTCCGTCTGCCTGCTTCCCTCCGGACTACAACTTGAATGTCTTCAAGTCCAATGTTAACAAATTCCTAATGAACCGCCCCCTTAAGTAAACACTTCAGCAAATCTCTTCACTAACTTAATGTACTTTCAATAACCCTTATCCCTGAGTGGCTTCCGGGCCTTGATAAGTGGTGATCACTGTGTAAAAAAAAATATATATATACATTTATACGTTGAAGTCAGTTCATTTTTAAGTATTTTTATCAATCTGACGATAGTTCAAACAGTAATGACTAGGGCTCGAGGACTATATGTTTTAGTTTCGATTCTAGCTGATGGCACCGTCATATTTTTATTACTTTTTAAATCACTAGGTACAATATAATAATCGACCGGGACTCTATAATAATAAATATGAAATCTGTATGAATTAAAATTAAAATAGATTAAAAAGTCATATTTAAGTGTATTTTACGATCGAGCAACACTAGCATGATAGAATCGTGTAATTCATTATATGTATTATTTGTCCAATATCTGAACGAAATCAATTATGTCATCGTGTCAGTGTATCAAGGCGTTGGCACAAAAATCGTACGATCAACGTTAATTAGTATTACTTTAATTAAATATCGAAATGGCGAATTAACTGTAATTACTCGAATATATGAAGAATTACGACAACACACACACACACACAAACTAAACGAAAATAACTTATCAAGTTTCTTATAAATATTGACATTTGAAGTCGAAGTATTATTCGGTGAATGTTGGAAGTTACATTTTCATTCTAATATTTATGCGTGGCGAAAAATATGTTTTAATCTATAACACTGGTTGTGAGAAGGTAAACTGACGAAAGACAAAATAATTTAATGATATTAAAGACTTACCCAGTGAATTACGACGCCATTTTCAATTTTTAAAAGGAGAATGTTAACAAACGGGACGATTTCATTGAATAACATCGTGGAATTTCTACTTATAATTAACGTTATTTAACAATGGCTGACAATATGCTTCCCAGTGTTTCATCTAAAATCATAAAATTGTGTTAGTAATTAATTTTCATATATAAATTCGTCATCGTCGGCATTTATGTTCAGATATATCATAGTTCCCAAATCCAATACAGAAAAAAAGCAGAAGAGAAAATTTTATGAATTTCGTAAGAATTTTAGTCATTATCAGGATGGCGAGTCCTTTTGTGGCTGGAAAAAAACAATTTGGGCTCTGAATAGTCGGGGGCATTGGTCACATTTATTGGGGGGTGCGGTTGGTTGATTCTAAGGGCCGTTTGTTGCTGTTTGGTAATTAGCTTGGCTCTTTTATCGTCTTCAAATTGGCGTGAACCCACTTTGACTCTGTTCCTCCATTCATGTCTATCATTCGATGAGCCTTCAAATGTGTTTGGATCTATATTGGTCTCATCTAGAGATTTCTTCAGCTGGTCTCTGAATCTAAGTCAATATCCTGCATTTAGTTGGCTGAAAGAGCACTTGTTTCGGCAGTCTAGCGTCCTCCATGCGAGCCATATGGCCAGACCATCTCAGTCGCTGGTTCATGATCAAGGCCTTGATATATAAATTATTATTATCATATCTGGTGACCCCGAGAAGAAGTATGGACAACCACTGATGTTTAGTATTGAAATTCATTTCAAGTGGCGCGGTTGTTTGACTTGTTTGCATTCTGCTTCCTCTCGCCACTTGAAACAGTTTCGTCCCGGGAAGGGGACTAGAAAATTCAGATTTCGTGCGTGCTCACTAACTCTTGTGTAATATAGGCAGAATTACACTTATATAGAAATAAATACACGTTGGCCTTTATTATAGAGGAGAGGGAACATTATCGATAGATGGTGGGCATTTCTTTTCGCGATCAACGTTTTTAATTTCTTGGCCTTTCGGACCAAGATTACAGAGTAGTATCTGTTCTGATGCCACACTTCATATTTTTTCTTCTCAGTCAGTGGATGAGAAATCTTTCATGACTGAGACAGTTTTTATTTTTGTTCCTATCCAGAGTACCCCTTTTGGGGAGTTGGATTTCCTCCACATTAAAACTTGACTTATGTCTAACTCTGCCCTCGTGGAACATTTATAAAACGCTTCTGTTTAGATTAGATCAAAACCTGATTTCCCGCTTGAAAGTGTTGTTAGACATGGCCTTTATTTGATCGGCTGATCGGCTGCAAGTTTTTTCTGCTGCTAATTATGTCACATCGAATCACAAACTTGTGATCGCTATTTAACACATGCAAATAAACGTTAGCTGTCGCCAGGTGCGCCCGTGCAAGCAACCGCTCATTAATTCATTGTGATTGGCTTAATCACGAACAATAAATATTACCTTCGTTGATTATATGAGTCCAGATGTCGCTTGATGAGTTTGTAATGGAAGCTATATATTATGTCTTGCAGCGGCAGCACTTGACTTACCTAATAACTAGTAATATGATTTTCCTTATTCCGTCTCAATAAATAAAATTTAAATGTTTACATGTTTTATCAATTTAAGTATTTCTTCATTCGTCTGATTTAGGAATTAGCTTCATTAATAAACCAAATGATTTATTATATTTTGACTCTTCAGAATTAATGATAATTGGACACATCTATTCTAGATATTTTTTTCTTCTAATATACTTAGAACTATCGTTTATAATAGATTGACATTTGTTTTTCTGGGGCCAATTTTTACACGAAAGATGTAACTACGTTCTGATTGTTTGTATTTAGTGCTTAGTTTGTTTTCGCTCCTCTAGTTAATCAATAAATATATAGGATATTTATTAATGATCAACTACGTAAGCGAAAACAAAAATTATGCGCAAAATACAAACTATAAGAAGGCAATTATTTCATGAAAAAGCATCGGTTCCAGGCAATTTCTTCCTATATTTCCATTTTATTTTGTTATTTCTTCCAATACGTATGATCTGAATTCATTGGCCTGCTGTTCTCATCTCGAGTGTGTTTTCATAAAAACCCCACTCAAGATGAGAACAGTAGTCAGATCAATCCAGATAATACGAATAACTAATCCTCATCTCAAAAATTCAAAAACATTTTATTCAATATCTTCCCGTTTCATCCTATATTTCCTCCTGCTTTCCATACGTCTTTCTACTTCTTCCTATATTTCTGTTTTCTTTTTATTTTTGCATATATTTACATTTTCTTCTATTTTTTGCTATGTTTCCATTTTCTTAAATATTTTTTTGTTATGTCTTTCCATTTCTTCTTATATTGCCACTTTATTCTATTTTGTTCTATTTTTTTTCATTTTCTTCTTATTTATTCCTATTGCCTCCTTTCTATTTTCCAATACCTTTATATTTCTTTCTATCTTTCTACTTTCTCCCTATTTTATTCTATATCCCTATTTTTTCCTATATTAGTGTTGAGCGTCCGACAACAATGACGGGGAAAATATGCCCCACGTGTGTATGGACTAATATTCATATAAAAGCATAAAATTGCGTCAGTAATTTAATTTTTCATACATAAATTATCAGTATCATTAATTCATTCGGATCGGCTTAATCACGAACAAAAATATTGAGTTCGATTATATCTGAGTCTAAATATCACTTGATGTGTTTGTAATGGAAGCTATTTATTATGCCTTGCAATGCCAGCATTTGACCTATCCAATACTGTTGAACATCTAGGCCGTGTCTACCGAGAAATCATTTTGACAAACGCTTTCACCTGGTGACAACTTCATAAACAATATAAAATAATTCTCGACTTCAGTAAAAACGTGTACCGAGAAAGCATTTAGAAAAGTGTGCGCACCTGACGACAAACGCACAAACCAACATAAAATAATTACCAAATGTATCGAAAGGTCATGTGAATGAAAATTATAAATCTGACACGGGCCTCTGCATGTGGAGAAACAACAAACGTGATCAATTGTCAAAAAGAAGATAAGTTAAAAGATGAAATGAATTGAAAGATCAGTTTTGGCGAAAGATTACGCACGTGTAGTCAGATCGTACTAAAGTAAGGTCAGTTCAGTGAAACGACAATGGCCGAATTAAATGCCCTTAGGGCGTGGCTACAGTGGCAATGCTGTCCCAAGAGGGAGTCTTAGGGAGTCATAAATAATTATATAATAACAATTGAAAAAGAATATAGTTGTTCGTTGATAATTTGAGCCTGAGAATAATCAACTCTTCGAATTCCCTTGTGTGTATCTCCCTTCCAACAATCAATCATCTATAACCATCACCGACAATAAAAATATGTTATATTTTCATACATAATTGTGTAGTTATTCTTTTTCTTAATAGTACACACATGAAACTCTGATCGTCTCCGAAGTAATCTCCTCCGGTTGCAATGCACTTGTACCGTTCCAACAACTTCTGGAAGGCCTCGTGGAAGTCCTACTCTGTGAGCGTGTGAATGATGAACGTCACAGTCTCTTTTATCTTCTCAATTGTTTCATAATGACAACCTCTAAAGTTTTACTTGATCTTAGGAAATAACCAAATGTCACGGGGAGCAAGATCTGGACAATAGGGAGGATGAGGAACTGTCTTGATGCCCAGCTTGGTCAAATAGTCTGTGACAAGGATGGAGTTGTGGACTGATGCAGTGTTGCGCAAATCTTCTGCATTTTCTGTCCATCGTGAATAATTGTGTGTACAGTTCTCACACTGACATCAAACTGTGCACTTATTGTCTCTATAGACACGCGACGGTCCTTATCCATGAAATTCTTTATTTAGGCAATTAACGCTGGTGTTTTGATTTCCTTATTCCTCTCACATATCTCATCATCCGTCACAGACGCCTTGCTATCCTTTAATCTCTTATGCCACTCAAAAACTGAAGCTCAATTTATGCAAGATTGCTCTAAAGCATTCCATACGTTTCTGTGGCATTTTTCTAAATTTAAAACAGAATTTTGTTGAGTATCGTTCTTCTAAAGTGTCCTCGCGTCCAGATTAGTACTTTTGAAATTCACCAGCTGTGACAATCAGGCTTTGGTAGGATGGATTCCAATTTCTGCTCTAGCTGTTTATTTGAACCTGAAATCATAAAAAGTGGTCGTTCATCTCATAAGATGTGTAGCAATGACATATCAATATGAATTAACAAGAATCTACGACAATTTTAAATGCATGTACAAAAAAGTCTGGAAACTTATTGAAGGCACCTCGTATTATTTTACTTATTTCGTTTCAATAAATATTATTTGAATGTTTGCCTCTTTTTCACATTTAATCATTTTTCTTTTTATTACTAAAATCTAATCGTTTATTTGATCGACTCTTTACAATAAATGACAGTTAGACACGACTATTTTAGTTATCTTTGTGTATTTTCTAATATACTTAAAGCTAGTGTCCATAATAGGATAGACATGTTTTTTTTGTTTTTTTTTAGAGTTTGTATCTTGCGTATGTATGCTTAAAAGAACTTGTCTTTCGGTGTGAGGAATGGGCTCTACCAAACTACTATGTTAATTTTGGGCCTAAATATCATTTTTTGGCGTAATTTTCGACCGAACAACAATGAGCGACCTGCTAGTATATATATATATGCATATACATTCATATAAACATATATAGATACATACATATAACATATATATTTTTTACATAAGCATAACCACTTATCAAGGCCCAGAGACCACTCGAGGATAAGGGTTAAGAGTGTACGTTAGACAATTAGACAATATAGTAATCGTTAATAATGGAAATTCGGTAAATTTGTTAACAAGTGGAACGGCTCATCAAGAACTTGTTTATGTTGGACTTGAAGACAACCATATTGTAGTCAGCTGGAAAGCAGGAAAACGGAAGACAATTCCACAGGCGTGCAGTTCTAAGAAAGAAGCTTTGTTCATGGAATCTACGTTTAAGTTTAGGCACAAATAAAGAGTGGAGGAAATTATTGTTAGTCTTTTCAGCTAGACGAGTGTTTCTTGTGAAAGTTTGGCGAGAGGGGACCATAGATTGAAGCTCAGGCGAACACTTGCCATGAAAATAACGATACAGCCGAGAAAACTCGCAACATATCTTCTGTGAGAAAGAGGTTGCAGCGAAGTGAAAAGGACATCTCCTACGAGGCTACGAAGTGTATTTTGAACTCTATCAAGGCAGGACAAGTCCTTTCTAGCAGCTCCTGCCCAGTTGTGGCAACAGTATTCCATCCTTGGACGTATCTGGCTCTTATATAGATAGAGAATTGTATCAGCAATGAGATATCTACAGGATCGATAGAAGGATCGGACAATTTTTCCAGCGGCCTTGCCAATAGATTTGATGTACGTATTCCATTTAAGATCAAGAGTAAAGGTTAAGCCCAGAAGCTTGTCAAAACTTGAGGCCTCCCCAAGACGAGAGCCATTCATTTCAATTGATGCCAGATGGGGATCAGAACGCTGATGATGTAAAGAGAGAAGCTTGATTTTAAATGCATTAAAAGTAACCAGCCACTCCTTTCCCCATTGGACCACGTTCTCAAGATCAGAGGAGAGAGAATCGGAGAGAACGTGGTCGTTTACTGTCTTAGATGTGCTACCATAGATGGTAGTGTCATCAGCATAAATGTCTACGAATGATGTAAGGATGTGATTTGGAAGATCATTAATGTAGATCAGGAAGAGAGTTGGGCCCAGGATGGACCCTTGAGGGACTCCAGCCTTAATACTGTGAGCTTCTGATTTTTGCCCATCAATTACTACTCTTATGAACCTATCAGAGAGAAATGATTTAATAATTGAGAAGACATTTCCAGCAATATCATAGCTGGAGATCTTGTGAAGTAAACATTCATGCCATACCCTATCAAAGGCCTTTGATATGTCAAGAGCAATTGCCCTAGAAAGGTTATCTCCGTCGAGAGATTCGCTAATCCTATAACTGTAAGCACATCTGCTGTAGATCTAGCAGAACGGACACCATATTGTGTGTCACTAAGGAGGTTATTTTTGCTGAGATGGTTGATTACTTCTGTATTTAACACAGATTCCAGCAACTTACTCATGACGCACATATATGCACATATATAGTATATATGCGCATACATACATACACACACACACACACACACACACATATATATATATATATATATATATATATATATATATATATATATAGTCGTACAGTACTGTTTCGCTGTATCACGGCTAGACAGGCAACTACCTCAAGCTAGGATCGAAACTCGACCGCCCAGACGACAGTCAATGCTTCTCACCATTACGCTATTAAATGCTATGCGGGTGGTGAATTAGCAATGTTTAGACAGCATGTTTATTGAGTTGATACAAAAAATATGTCTCTTTGTAGTATATATTCCTGATATTATAGTCTAAATTATTAAATATTATCATCTCATCATCATATCGTATAAATTCTATTGTTTGCATTGGTTTCCCTGATATTTTTCTAGTCAGAATTCTTTCTAGAACGACATCGGGTCCTAACGAGAAAGACCACGTGATTGTTGCCAACATCCTAGGTGAAAGTGATTTTTTTGTGGAAAGAACTGGATTTGAACTTAGGGCACTCAGGTCGACAGGCCGTGTCGTTAACCACTGAACCATCGTAATCTCCTATTACAAATAATAAGCTCAATGAAGACACATTTCTGGCTTCAGAGCAGATATACTGGTAAGTTACATTTCAATAAACAAAAAGAAATAATAAGTCTACAATCCTAGTGTTTGTCTATTTTTTATTATGAGCGGGGCGGGGCTTGGTTCGGCCGTAAAATACACTTAAATATAATAATTTAATTAATCCAGATTTCGCATATATTATTATAGAGTCGTGGTTTCAAAAGTAAAACTATAACCCTAACACCCTCTCTTGTCCGAGGGCCGGGCCGCATCCGTCGCTATCCTGGTTCACGGGAGCATACTTGTGATGTACTCTTGGCCGTGTTCGTCACTCCCAGCTCACAGGACCATAGATGCAACCCAGCAGGGCTGCATTCTTACTTGTCTAGTGGTGGACCCCTCAAGGGTGACCAGACTCTCACTGGTCACTGGAAAATATCTTTCTGCTGCTCAGGGCACGCGAAATGTGCATGCCCCTAAGTCCGTGTGGCAACATTGTCGATTTCGGTCGTCACTCTGGCTTCGTGCTGGATCCAGTCTATCTCTTTCATCATCTGGCGTCAGGGCATACCTGAAATAAACTGCATCTTCATTCAGGCCGGCAATCGAGAAAGAAAGAAAACTCTGGGTCATTTTTATATAACGAAACAAAATAATTATTCATAAATCGTTTTACACTTGTTTAAAGTCGAGTTCTTTGACCCGAGCTTCATGATGCAGGTTGTATAACTTAAGTTCCTCTAATTAATTTCCCAGCTAAGAACAAGAGCCTTTCCACTTAGCTCTTATGAGGGTCTCGCCCCCCCAGGCGGGGTGAGAGCGATGTTGAAACCTCGATGCCAGCCAGTAAAAAGGACTCTAACTCTAAAAAGCCAATCATTTTTATCAAATCAGAAATTCCCCTTTCGCCTTTCTGGAGTTATTCTTTCTTTTCTCTTAGCGCTTATCTCTACCAAACCTCAAACCCCACCTGCACTGAAGTTTTTACTTATTACCAATTAGGCATGATTAGTCACTCCAGGTCAAACAATGCCTGGCGGTGACCCATACTCTTGACCCCCATTCTTCATCTCGCTCAACAGAGATTTTAAAAACAACCTTTCCGTTGTTGATAGATGTATAACAGCCGTGATATTGGAACAATTCTCGTTTGTCTTTCTCTTAAAAACCCCACCCCGGCACTTATGTGATAAGCGATAACTATTTATTTCTCATTGAAATATTTTATTTCTTCTGGACATGTTTGCCTCTTCCTATCGCTACATAAGTACAAAATAGAAATTAAAACCGTTTAAGAACAACTATTATCTATTATCATATTTTTTTTTCATATAAATATTTACTATTTCTTCTCTGGGGACAGGAATCTCATAAACATCTGTTTTTCCTTGACCAAGTGTCAGCATGGCCCCTCTAACCATATCTCATCCTCTCCCATCTTCTCTTCCTCTATTTGAAAAGCAAGATCATCTGGTGTTACCAGGGATCTCGTCATAATACAAAAAGTAACGGGGTGACATCAGCTAGAATCGAAACTGAAACTGTAGCATTCAAAGTTGATGATCTTACCATTGTACCGGCGTGACACGCATATGAACTGATTAAAATTAACGAAGATTAATGTACAAAATGTATCACAATTTGTTCAACTTTGTCCTATTTTGACCCTTAAAAATTTTTTTAACCGGCTAAAGACCCATAAAAGAACGGTCTGTAAAAAAATCCAATCATTTGAGGCCCCTAGCACCGCTCTGTGACTTTTAGTTTCGGAGGAGATAGAGTTTGAAAATATTGAGACAGACAGACAGACAATATAGCCTTTTATATATTAGATTTTAATTTAAATTATTTTACTTATAATACAAGCGAATACTTATTTTTTTTCATTATTGCCTTACACGTGTTTCGTTGTACTGATGAAAATATAGTCTATTGTATCACTGTGGTGATTTTTAAGACGGCATCGTCGACTATATTTTCCAGCAGTACAAAACAATAATAGAAAAAATATAGGCGTTCGCCTATAAATTAAAAAATTACAGATAGAAATAAAACAACAATAAATAAACAAATAATTTGATTGTGAATTAATTTTGTTCTTTGATGAACTTTAACTTCCAATATATATAAATATATATATATATATATATATATATATATATATATATATATATATATATATATATAGTAAGTTATAAAATATATATGGCGATTAAGCTACACTGAATATTCCACGTTTTATCCACTCTAGGACTCTTCAGGCTTATGCACTATATATATATATATATATATATATATATATATATATATATATATATATATATACATAGTGTGTGCGTGCGTGTGTGTGTGTATGTGTGTTTATAGGGAAAATATGCTTATTCAATTACATGTCACCTTTTATTTATATAAATTCTGTCATTTATGAAGCTCGATGTAACTACAGAGCATATACGAATATGAATACAATTTATAAATTCATAGATTTAGTGGTTGTAGTTCTTAATAAAAATTCAAAGATGACGTGAGTCAAAGAAAACAATTGCAACTTGACTTCCGATTTACGGAATTTGTAATCATACAGATATTTCTTTATTTTCTTTTAACGTTGATGAATTCCTTTTCTCCTGATGAGGTAAGTGCGAAATAAATTTAAAAATTTGACATAATAATTGCATGAAGGATTCTGCGCTACGAAACAGGTGCTGTCAAGAATTGAACATTTCAATATACTTTAAAAAAAAAAGAAAGAAAACAGGGTAAAATGGGCATATTTAAATTTGGAATATAGACTTTTGTCATTTATATATAGATGTGTGTGTGTGTGTGTGTGTGTGTGTGTGTGTGTGTGTGTGTGTGTGTGTGTGTGTGTGTGTGTGTGTGAGTTACTTTTGCTCTCGCTGAAAATACTTGAAAGCAAAGCAAGAATACACGTTTCACCTATAAATTGTTTCAAATAGAAAACAAAACCTTTTGATTCAGATAAAAAAGCACTAACGTTCAATCATATAATATTAATTTCTTTTTATGTTATCATAATGAAATGAAGAGAAAGAAAAGGCAAATGGCTTAATCGACGAGAAACGTTTTACTTAAAATTTAGAAACGAATTCTTACTTGTTGAAAAACCAAATTAGTCCCTCTAAAACGGGACAAAAAAGAATATTTAAACACAAACACGAAAAGTTTGTCTACGGAAAAAAAACAATCAGTGAATTTAAAAACAATACAAAAAGAAAGAAGATAGACGCCAAGAAAAAGAGATCTGTCTCCCGTTCTTGCTTATGCTTCATCGATGTATATTTCTTTCAATTTAGCGATGTTGGGAGACCTTGCTGCTTTACAGCTTTGCCCGAAATATGCTTGCACATGTGTAGCCAAAAACATTATGTAAATTTAAAAGTTTGATACGTAATATATATATATATATATATATATATATATATATATATATATATATACTGCAAAGTCACTACTTATCAAGGCTGGGACGCTACTCAAGGATAAATGTTAAGTGGTAGGTAGATGCTGAGAACTCAATGATTATCAGTAATGGTGGAACTTGGTTGAGATTTAGTTATTTAAAAATTTATTTACATAAGACTTGGAAAGAAACAAGTTATAACTGACCGGGAAACAGCTTCACAGTATCTTGTTTCACAGACAGACAATTCTAGGAAAGAAACTTTTTGCCCATGGAATTTACGTCTAGTTTTAGACACAGATTTAAAAAAAAAAAATAAGGGAAATTCTTGAAGGCTGTTATAAACGTTTGACAGGTAGTAGGGCCATGAATTGGAGCTCAGTCAAGCACCTGCCATGAAAGTATCGCTAGAGCAGATATAAGCTCACAAGTATCTTCTTTGAGAAAGAGTCCGTAAGGAAGTGAACAGGTCTTCAACCACTAAATTCCGACACCTATGTATAGGCAGTAGGTTGAGATAAATAAAATTACTACATAATTTATATCAGTTCGAAGAATTCAAACAAGAAATAATTGGCGAACGATCGTTTTTAAACGATTTGGAATATTTTATTTTATACTTTTGAGGATTCCAAAATGTATCTTCTTTAACGTCCATCAGAATATCACAAATAGAAAATCCAAATTTACTACTTTAATTAAATATATATCGAATAGGATAATTTGTGTGTGTGTGTGTGTGTGTGTGTGTGTGTGTGTGTGTGTGTGTGTGTGTGTGTGTGTGTGTGCGTGTGTGTTTGGAGAGAGAGAAAGAGAGAGAGAGAGAGAGAGGGGGAGGGAGAAACGGAGGAATATCCGATATTCTCTAATATATAAATATATGTACCGTAAAGACATGCTATATTCTATTGCAAATTGATGTAAAATATTTTGCAGCAATCTTTAACGTTACTATTTTTGTTGGTGATCGTGTCTTCGTCGTGGGAATGCAGGTTAATAATGTCTGCACTGACTAAAACGGTTAAGGACTTTGTTTATGGCTCAAGGCAATAGCAGAAACCCTAGAGGATGACCTCCAGTCTGTAGTGGAATAGGGTAAAAAATGGATGGTAATGTTGGATGCTGCCAAGGCAAAGCTAGTTTCCTTTAATAATTACAAGAAACCTTCTCAGTGATCAATAACTTTGGCTAAAGATACATTTACCTGAAAGTACTTCCTTCAAACTCCTTGGCTTAACGTTCACAGGGAACATGAGTTGGAACAGATACATTGAGAGCATTACTGCGGTTGCGCGAAGAAGGTGAGCTCTCTCTACCGCGATAGAAAGTTACTTACGCCTGAAAGTATCCTGTACCTTTACAAGGCCACCATTCGCCCATGTATGAAGTATTGTTGTCAACTTTGGGATGGTGCACCTGCTACTAGTCTCTCACTCCTGGGCATGGTCCAAAAGAGAGTTGCCAACCTGATTATTCCTGAAATGTCATCTAAGTTTCAACCTCTGTCCAATCGATGAGATATTGCATCCTTCTACCTGTTTTACAAGTATTTTAATGGTGGATGCTCCGATGCACTGCAAGCCTTTGTACCCCCTCGATGTAAATACCCCCGACAAACCCGATAAACAGCAAAGTCCCGCCCCAACATAGTAGAGATCTCTAGATGTACTTCTACTCTGATAGTTTCTTCCTCAAAACTGCTGGACTTTGAAATTCCCTTCCGGGTTCCTGCTTCCCTAGCTGTAATGACATGCAGAAGTTCACGTGTAATGTGAACAGACATCTTGCTACGTAGTATCTCTGCAACTTATGTCCCTGATAGTAGCCCCCTACACCAGAATGGCAGTATTACTTGTTTGGGGTAAAAATGTAAAAAAAATACAAATAAAAAAGTAAGAAGAGAACCATTAAGTATTCGTGCTTCGTAATCGGAACCGGAACGAAATATTCAATCATTGAATGACGCAGAGTAAAGTTATGGATATCAGTCACACATATCAGTCATAAATATCTGTGATGAATATAAGTCATAAATTATCGAAACCAATGTATTATCATAGTTGAACATAATGAAGTCATTGTAATTTGATACTTGAGTCGCATCATGTTTTTTCTTCTTGCATTTATCTAATTTATCATATTTTTTAAATAAATATATTTATCTGAGATTCTACATTTTGTGGGAATTTATAGAAGACTCCAGCGGTAAAGTGTAGTATCTGTTTTTATACTGCATTTCACTTTGCTTTTTCTCAAACAATACAGGAGAAATCCTTCTGGGCAATATTGCATTTCATTTTGCTTTTTCTCAAACAATGCAGGAGAAATCCTTCTGTGCAATATTTTTCCTAATCACGATTGTCACTCTTTGCGCAACTGGATTTCATTTACATTAAAACTCGACCTTATGCCAATTTAGGAAATGATTAATCTCTTTTGGATGAAGAAAATTAATGTGACAGAACTTAACTGCATATATATATATATATATATATATATATATATATATATATTCGTGACATTGACTGTTTAAATCTATTTTTATGAGTCATACTTCACACACTGTGCACCTATCATAATATTAAAACTCACAGAAATTATATAAGAAATATATTAATAGTGAGTTCAGGGTTGCGAGCAATTTTTTATAACTATAATTTATTTGTTATCCTCGATTAACAGATTAACACATTTACAGATTGCATGTATACACATTAAATCCGGTTAACCGATGGTTTCTTTACAGTTCGCATTTCATTAGTGAATTTTCGTATATATTTCATAGTATAGAGTGCAGCATAAATACTTCCCACACTTTAAATTTTCAATTATATGTTATTAACGAACATGCTAGTGCCACTGATGTTTTTATTTAGTTAATAGCTTAACTTTTTACGTACCCTTCTCAAGCAATATGGTCTGGATTGATACACATCGTGCTTTTATTGTAGAAATATTTTGGAAGAATGGCAAATCTGCAACTGCAACACAGAGAGCTTTCCGAGTTCATTACAAGTTAGGCTGACATGATGCTGCTCCAGATAGAAAATCAATACAGCTATGGGTTGCAAATTTTTTAGCTACAAATTCGTTACCGTAATCTGTGTTGACTTTGGTCCAAATTAGGCACTTGTAGTCTTTTTAAATAAGGTACACAAAATTTCTGCTGGTGTTAAATTATAAAGAAAGATGTTTTGTTAAATATTACATGCTTAGTAATTGTTGGCAGATATTCTAGGTTGCCAAAGTCATCTCGGCGTGGAGTGACTATGGCCTATCCAACATTAAAACAAGTGTACACATTGATTTTAGTATATATTTGGAAATGACCAGAACTCTCTGTTACTTGATATTGATTTACAAACCACAAGCTTTATTGATTCTGCACAAAATTGACATATGCTGATGCAGTACCAGCCATTTTTCACGCAAAAAAGGTTGAAAATTTTCTGTCTGTCTGTTGGTTTAGCATTATTGCATAATGTTCATTCATCTTCGCGTGATTGTCTATAGTTGGTAACAATATCTGTGTCAGCATTTGAAAAGGAAGGAACCATCTCAGTTATTGGATCAGCTGTGCAAAAGGATCTGGGGATGGAGACTTGCTGTCATGGGGGGCATTTTAAGCAGCATCTCTGCTATTCCCTGCGGTTGCTGCGAGCCTTGCTGAAATGCTCTTTCCCGTAGCAATTTCCTTCTTTTTTTTTTCGCTTGGTGTTGGTTTTCCTGAATTTTTCTCCATGTCGAAGTCTTTTGAGCTCTGAAATAAAACCTTACTGATTGATTCCAACTGATCATATAGAATTTATGGAAGGCGTTTCAGAACCTGACGCTCATCAAGAGGAAATATTCCACATTTGTTGAAACCTGCCACAAGAAGACCTTTTTGTTTTTTTAGTTCTTCTTCCATGAGGTTCTTCAAAAGTTTTGGGAACAAGTTTTTTGAGGATAGTGCTCTGAGATTTTTGTGCTACATTTTTTATCCCGGAGAGCAGCCGTCTCCATGCCGCCTTCATTGGTGCAAAGAAAGCAACATCCAGTGGCTGATACAAGTGTGTTGAAATTTGGTAGAAGTCAAATGAACTGAACGTCATTCTCTTTACATTGCGTAAGAATACCTTCACTGAAGTGTGATGACAAGTTATCACCAATGAGGGCTTTTTTCCTTGCAGCTTCCTACAGTATGGAAGTGTCAGCGAGTCAAACCAATCTCTGAAAGTGATGTGGTCGGTCTGTCCAGAGTTGTCTGACTATCTGGCACTCTAGGCAGATGACCCTTTCAGGAAGTTTTGAAGAGATGACCTTCGTACCCATTCTCAGGCTTTTGCCATCTTGCAAGTCTGTAACAGCTTTCTCAAAAACTTTAGGTGGAGTTCAGTTGTAGCATCTCCCTCCTTGTACTGGTTGATATGATTTTCGCATTTTGTTGCCTGAAACCTAGAAATAATCATTGTATAAACACTACTCCCATTTTTAACGCGCAAATAAGGGTTAAAAGATTAAATATCTTGTCAAAATAAAGTATACAGTTTTTAAATTCTATGCAAAACTGTAGTGGCCAAAGTCACCCCACACGTATCCGCATACTGTGGGGTGACTTTGGCCACCTCCACAATCTCACTAATAGTGCGTTTTATGATATTAATTAACTTATTTACATAGTGCTTATCCTTCTTACTGCTTAATATAACCAAATCTTAAGAAAACAATGAAAAATATTCTTTGTACTCACAGAAGTTTGAAAATTTAAATTTCAGCAGAGAAAAGTATGCAGTCAAACGGCCGTTTTGAATTGAAGATAGCTCCGCAGTAAATATTTGCTGCTGCATCACAATGTGTCTGTAAAATTATGAAACTATATAGGACCTAGAAATTATATTTAAAAATGCAGAGATCATATATTATTTACACATTATTACCTTTATTTTTATTTTTATTAATGGCTCCAAGTCATCTCGGGTGGCCAGTGTCACCCCAGTTTACGGTACTTAAAAAAGAATACCGCCCGGAAGACATCGAAGCGCTCGAACGCCAGACAGTATTCGAGCTGTGAGATTTTCTGTTAGTCTCCCACACGTTCAGCTTGCAAACATGCTTTGGTCTTAGGATTGCCTGATCGAAGTCAGAAGAATTCTACGCACTAATATGCTGTTCCATCTATATTAATAGTTGCTGAGAAACTGCACGAGCGCTACTGGGAAGATCGCATGTCAAAATGTGGGAGATATTTCTGCCGCACTCTACTTTTGAATTAAATGAGTGAACCGTCTTTTTATCATTTTTAAGATTAACCTTAATTAATTAATTAGTTCGACAAAATACATTGAACTACTTACTGCTGTACAAAGCATGAGTTCTTTTGCATTAAGAAACAGTACCTTGCATTGTTTCTGTTTTTACTAAAATCATATTAAACTCAAATAATCTAAGCTGGCTTTCCTCTAAGTTGCAGTCTCCTTCTTACGTTGCTGCATGTCCAAGGTTTGTCGCCGATTTGGTTAATTATATAAGCGACTTTTTGTTTGCGAAAGGGAACACCGTCAGGCCATCGGACTGTTTGGCATATCCTCTGTCGAGGGAATTTAGTTCAAGGATTGACAAGAATCACAATACTGAGAAGGAAACTTATTTCCAACTTTCTGGTTAAGACACTTCATGAGATGAATATTGTCAGGCACGAATTTCAATTAGAAAACTGAAAAAATACTGCATTACTATAAAAATAATAAAATATCTCATTAAGTTTAGTCTTTAATACCAGAGTGAGGAGTGTTTTATAATATCTTGGCTCATAAATAAAATTAAACTACGATCTGATAAAGAGCATTGCCTTCCTGAAAGTGGTCCATTTAGACATTCAAAGTGGAATAAAATACAAGAAGCGTTTAATAAGTAATGCCCCTTTAATAAGCAATTTATCATACGAGAGGCGTTCAATAAGCAATGCTCCTGACCGACTTCAGGTTGTCTGATCTAGCTGAAATGTTGCATCGGCAACGATTTATATCTCTATGGGTTATGTGGCAAATTACAGCTCTGAAATAATTGTGGTTTCTGATTTACTGGTGTTTAAACTGAGTCAGGAGTGAAGCTAGCTAAGTGTCGCGCAGACATCACGGGAGACTTTTGATCAAATAAAAGAAACGTATGATAATCATGCTCCATTATATGACCTTGTAAAATGTCGATATCGGGAATACAAACATGGCCGAGAATGTGTAGAAATACATCCCAGATCGTCTCTTTTTCTAATATTAATGAGCCGTCAGTCATGTGGCTACCATTTTGGAAGATCAACGTGTAACTATTCGCAAATAGCTGAAGACGTCAAGATTAGCACGGGATCTACGGAAACTATCATATTGTGCATCTGCATACATGTCTGTCAAATGGATTCCTAGCTGTTAACACACTTCCAGAAGCAAGAATGCGCTGATTGCTCGAGGATTAATTTGAAAATGTGCCAAGAATATCAGTTGGAGACTGATTAAACAGGATGAAACCTGTCACTTTAATCCATAGATCAAATCTCAGTCAATACAATGAAAACTCTTGGACTCACCACTTCCAAACATGGCAAGGGTACAACCCTCCGTTGGCAAGACCATGCTCACGATCTTCTGGAATAAATTAGTAAATAGTATCATAATTACAGGAAACTATCGTAATTTACTATAGAGGAAATTAACAGACCAAAATCAAGAGACGTGGCAAGATCAGCAAAGGTATTCTCCTCATAAAAGAAAACGCCTCCGTCCACAACGCACATATTGCTACATCAGAAACGCAGGTGTGTGGTTATGAAAGTCCTACCCTTTTATTCATGTGACCTTACACCCTATAACGTTAACCTCTCCCTAGCTATGAAGTTGTTTTTGAACGAAAAGCGTTACCCAGATGATGCAGCCTTGATTTCGAAGTCACGTCGTGACTGAAGGATCAATAATAACTGTGGCAAGTTTCGTCGCTATACTATGATGAGAAGTGAGTCAGCGGCATTATTTATTGAATGCCTCAAGTATTTAATAGTAACTATAAGACCGGAAGGAACGGCAAAACCTAATAAAAAGAGTAAAGATACAACAATAAGAGATGAAGACGAACTGCTTTACAAGAGAGAGGTATGAGGCAATGATATGATTCCAACCCACAAAATATAAAATGACATCTTTAACAATGGCAGACATCTTCCGAATATTTCTCCTCAATTCGGAACGTGATTTTCAAGGTAAATTTTTCAAAAAGCTAACTTTATCACTAAGTGATTTTTTATTCATATGCCAAGAAGTTAATGTGCTAAAATAATAACGTTATTATTTAGAAACCTATTTTTAAGACGGGGGAGATTTTTGTAACTATTCTGTACTTTCAGCTAACAATTTTAGAAACAAAAAATACCGTAACACTTGAATTCAACTTGAAAATACTATTAAAAAAAGAACATGGTACATTCTCTGCATAAGCATTGATTTTTTTAATAGAGCAATATAATTTTAGAATACATTTGTAGATTAGAGTAAAAGTATAAATTACGTAGTGAACCTATTGACGACGGTTTCGTTTCTAAGGCATTTGTTCTTGATATATGAAAGGCTTTTGATAGGGTATGGCATAAAGGTCTATGTCACAGGATTTCCAGCTACAGAATAGCTGGAAATGTCTTCTCAATTATTAAATCCTTTCTCTCTGATAGGTTCATAAGAGTAGTAACCAATGGGCAGAAATCAGAAGCTTATACATCAACGTTGGTGTCTCTCAATGTTTCATCGTGAAGCGAAGTCTCTTCCTGGTCTTCATTAGTGATCTCCCTAATGACATTCTTAGATCATTCGTATACATTTATGCGGATAACACTACCTTCTACAGCAACACTTCACAGACCGGCAACGACCAAGATCTCTCTGATTCTCTCTTTTTTGACCTTGAGCATGTCATGCAATGTGGAAAAAAATAGCTAATAGATGTTAATGAATTTTGATTCCAAAACTTCTATATTTCTATCAGCTGTCGCTCTGACCTCCAACCGGACCCAATTGAAATGAATGGTTGTCGTTTTGGAAGAACCATGTTTTCATAAGCTTCTAAGACTGACCTTCACTCCTGAACTGAAATGAAACACGTACACATACACATGCCAAGATCGCCGGAAAAATAGTTTGATCAATTTATCGCTCCAGTAGATATCTCATTGTACGGCCTAGGATGGAGTACTGTTGCCAGATTCGGGAAGCTGTTTAGAGCATCCTCTCCTGCTGTGACAGAGTACAAAACTGACTGTCATCTGGTGGGTAATATGATTTCTCTCTCTCTCTCTCTCTCTCTCTCTCTCTCTCTCTCTCTCTCTCTTTCTCTCACACACACACACACACACACACACACACACACACACACACACACACACACATAAAGGAGACGTTGCCAACCTCTCTTTGCACTACCGTTATTTTCATGGCAGGTGCTCGACTGAGCGTCACTCAACATTTCCTCCGGTAAGTCTTTCGCTACAAACACTCGACTAGCTACAACTACCAGCAATTTTTTCTACTCTAAGCGAAAATTCCATGAGCAAAGTTTTTCCCTAGAGCTGCTCGTCTGTGGAACACAATACCATGGAGCTGCTTCTCGCCTGACTATGACATGATCGATTTCAAGTATCCTCCAAAATAAACTATCAAATTTACATTACAGTACCCATTAACCCTTATCCTTGAGTGGCCTCCCGGCATTAAGTGGTGTCTATATAAAATATAAAAAAGAACAAACTGTAGTAGAAATTGTTAACCGATGTCGGAGCTTAGCAGCAGAAGGAAATGAGGGTCATTTGCCGTATTTGTGACGAATAAAAGTCCATTTTTGTTTGGTATGTAGGTATTGGTGTGACAAAGAAAAAACTCCTTTTCTCGTCAAGGAAAAAAGTGTGCAGACCGTACGATATAGGAGACACGTTTGAAATAAAGCATTCTAATTGCCAGTGTATTATTAACATCAAGAGGGGGGAGCGTGTGATCGGTAATCGATGAAGCTTTGCGCAACGTGACGGATCTCCGTCCCGCCTTTCAAACAACCTTGTCGCCGAGTGACGATATACTACGTGGGATCGGCGGTTCTTCTGAGAAATAATAAGAGTGGTTGTGGCAGAAGGAACAGAAAGAGGAGGTGATGAGTAGAGGGAGGGGCAGAGAGGGAAAACAGAGAAGCAGAGGCAGAAGGAAAAGCGGGGGAGGAACAGAGGGAGGAAGGATGAGCAAATGGGAGAGCAGAGGGAGGAATAGGGAAAGGAGTAGACGGAAAGATGAGAGGGGGTAAAAAAGAGCAGGGGGGTGAGCAAAAGGAGAAACATAAGGAAGAAGGACAAGTAGTTAAAAGATATAGAAATGAAGAAGGGAACAAAGATAACACAAACCAATAAAAGAGAAATGTTTGATTTTGGCAACGTTATTAGACCTAGGAACGTGAACTTCAGTAAAATGATTTCTTACTTCCACGCTGTTCTATAGTGGACAAATCAGTTTTCCTTAAATGAAATTTTAACAGATTCACAAAATGAGTATTATTTGATTCACTTGGACTACTATTCTCAATTATGGATGCTATTCTTACAACGTTTCGGACGATGTAACATCCGACCTTCTTTAGCTACATCTTTTTGAACTCGGGAATCTATATGGAATTTCGAAATGAACCATTTAATCTAAAGGAGTCGATTGTTCTTGTTCCGCTAATCTTGACCGTGTAGAAATGCTAAATAACTTTCATTTGTTTCTCCCTCTGTGTACGACATATACGGCATATATACGTTGAGTCACCGTTGAGCCTAGACAATACAAAATGGGTGACCATTTAGGAATATTAGGTGCTGTATGTGTTCTCCGCTTATCTCCGCATTGTTGCAAGTCGTCCTGGACTTCTCGTTGACACTAGAATCAAGCAATGCCAAATCAAGAGATGTGGTGTTGGTGATTGCGCAACCCTTGCTTTATAATTCAGTGCGTGTGATCTATCATCTCTTAGGATGATCAGATGGTCCTTGTCGTTCCGGTGGACGAACATTTACTTAAAGCCAAACAGAGTTTCCATGAGTGGAGTACCCCCCCCCCAGAGCTAGCCGTCTATGGAATACAATATCGCGGGACTGGTTTCCAACTGAATATAACATAGTTTTCTTCAAGTCCAATTTAAACAAATTCTTGTTGAGATTATCTCTTGGATAACCAAATTCTGATCATTTCCAACTCTTGTTAGAAATCATCACGGCACTGTCTTAACGTTTACTTGATAAACTTGTTAATCTGTGTTTAAAGTGAGGATTAAACTCTCAACCTACAGAAAACTCTTACTTAGAACTGATTCATTCAACGCCTTTATCCATTGCACCACGAGTCTATGTCTGAAGTTCAAAAATATGCACCTGGAGAAAGATGAGAATAATAGTCCGAATAATACAAATTATGGTTTATCATTTGTATTTTAATTATATACAAACAATACGAATTACCAATCCTTATCTAAAAAAATTTCAGAGACTACAAACATTCTGAAAATTTAATCAAATTTAAATCATTTTAAGCTCCTTGAATGGGGGGGGGGATATTTAGACAAAATTATACTTTCATTTTTTTACGCAGTTTTCACTAGAAAATATTTTTTCCTCGATTTTGAAATATTTTAGGTCGGACGGCCATAACTTAGTAAACGCTTACTATGCCTAGTAACACTCTACCAGAGAGCTCATCGTTCAAAAATCTCGATTTAATATTCACATACATTGAGGACATTGCCAAGGCTACTGCTGAGAAGGTGGGCTTCATCTGGCGTGCTAGAAAACTACTCACACATGCGCGTATCATTTATCTCTACAAAGTCACTGTTCGTCCATGCATGGAATATTCTTGCAATATCTAACCGGGTGCATCTTAGACAAGGTCCAAAAATGTCTTCAATTTAATAGATCCTGCACTGTCAACCAAGCTTCAACACCTGTCCCATCGCCGTAATATTGAATTCTTGTGCTTGTTTTGCAAGTATGTTAATGGGGTGTGCACTGATGAACTTATAGAACTCGTTCCCCCTCGATGTAACTAACCCCGATTAAAATGGCAAGCAGCAAAATCTCACCTCTTCACTGTAGAGATTCTTGGAAGCCGGAAAGTTTTTTACTCTAGAACTGCTAGAATTTCCTCATTGCTTACTTGACTGCAGTAACATATTGAAATCCAAATGAAGTGCAGACATTTCGCTGGTACATTTTCTGCATAATCTTCCTATAATGTTCCTATAATGTTCCCAGATAGTAGCCCTTTATGTCGACATAACAATATGCTTTGATTGAAATGAATAAGAGTATTAATAAAGCGAATTCAAGAGTGTCTCAGCCTTGCTTGGTTTTGTTTGGATTTTTTCACATGAGAATCACCACTTATCAAGGCCCAGAGGACACTGAATGATAATGAGTGTACGGTAGTCAATGAGACAACAGCGTATTAATATTTAGTCGGGGAAATGGGGGAAAATGGATTATTTAGGGGGCTGCTCAACAAGAACTTGTTTTCATTGGACTTGAAGACGACCATATTGTAGTCAGCTGGAAAGTAGGCCAACAGAACAGAGTTCCACAGCGGGCAGTTCTATGAAAGAAGCTTTGTTTATGGAATTTGTATTTAGATTCAGGCAGAGATAGATATTTGGGGGAAACTGTTTATGTTTGTTGTAGCTAGACAACTGTTTTTTGTGAAGGTTTGGCAAAGGGTGACTATAGATTGAAGCTCAGACGAGTACTTTTCATGAAAATGACGAAAGAATAGACTGTGGACCTATCATATGAAATGCGTTATTAGTAAGAACGTAAAAGAAACAAGAAAAATATGAAGTAAAAGAAAAAAATAAGAAAGAAACAAAGAAAGAGAGCATGAAGGAAAGGAAAACTTATTCATTGACAAGATTAAGATAGATGTAAATGTCATTGATTTAAATGCCGAACGACACAATCATCACATAACTAACAAATACCCAGGTAAAACACCACTCATGTATGTCATTGTCATTCTTGATATGACAGGCCGTTATTTAAGCCTCGCTTACACATGCTAAATAAATGTCTGCTTTCAACCTGTCGTCTCTGAACTCTCTTCTCGCCTCTACCACCATCACCACAATCACCTTCAGATCAAACATGGCTGAAATGGCAGCCATATTGGATCTGTAACTTTTACATTTACCCGTCTTAAACGCCGTTTCCCAGGGTGTATATATATATATATATATATATATATATATATATATATATATATATATATATGTGTGTATATGTGTGTGTGTGCTTAGTAGTAGTAGTAGTAGTAGTAGTAGTAGTAGTAGTAATAGTAGTAGTAGTAGTAGTAGTAGTAGTAGTAGTAGTAGTAGTAGTAGTAGTAGTCCAGATCAAGACTGCATTTGTAAGATGAAAATCCAGAGAATATCTATATCGATATTTATATAATTTTGCTCAGATCAAAGCGTAGTATCTGTTCTGATGCTACACTTCAATCTTTTGTTCTCGGTTAGTGGCGGAGGAATCCTTCACGACTGAGACAATTTTTTCCCCTTTTCTTCACATTAAAAAACGACCCTCCGCCCTCGTGGGGAGGCAAAACAAATAGGAACAAATAGAGCTATTAATATCAATATTTATTTAATCAGACATGTACAGGTCTGTACTACATTGTCATGACAATCTTTCGATTTGCAGTTATCAATAACTTAGATCTCATCAGGTGAAAAAATCCTCATAATACCACATTTACTCTAGAAGTTTTTTGGGAACTACTGAACCGATTCGATTGAAATTTTGTATAAATTTTTGCTATGATAATATACAGCGAAGTAAGCATTATGATATCTGTTGGATGCATAGTCAGGGAATAATATAGACTAGAATTCAATGAAAATTGAGGACGAATGTAATCACATTCAAACATTAAATTTGTATAAAGAACTATTTCTAAATCAACTTTCGTAAGTTTATTAACAGTGATTGGTCCAATTTACGTAAAAAAGGAAATTCCTGTTTTAACAAACCGCCTGCATACACAGATGCTGGTCGGAATTTGTGGATTAAAACGAAACAATATAAATAGAGTTATAAAGTAATAAATTTATAGATAATTCCATCTAATATGAACTAAAGGCTTCAATTTTTGTGGTGAAAACAATCAAGTGCTAAATATTGGCATACTCCTGCCAAAAACTCGCTACTGCAAATCTCGAAGCTCTGCTATCAAAAACTCGACTCCAAAATCGACACTGTCAAAATTCAACTCTAGAATACGATGCACTGCTGACAACACTTGCTACTTCGATATCCAAAGCCCAAATATAACCAGTCACTCAAAAACAGGCTTTTTATATCTAACCAGAAGCATATCATTTGCATATTAGATGATAATATCGCAAACCTTTACACCTGATTTTAAATGGAACACGTACATCAAATCTGTGGCCAAGGTCGCTGGGAAAATGGGGGATCCTTCTACGGCTCCAGAAGATATCTCACTAATGATGCAATTCTATCTATATAAGAGCCAAGTACGTCCAAAGATGGAGTACTGCTGCCACATCTGGGCGGGGGCTGCAAAAAACAGCCTATCCTGCCTTGACAGAGTACAAAATAGACTCCGTGGCTTGGTGGGAATGTCCTTTTCTCTACCCTGCAACCTCTTTCCCACAGAAGAGACGTAGCGAGCCTGTCATTGTTCTATCGTTATTTCCATGGCAAGTGCTCGTCTGAGCTCAATTCTCTGGTCCCCCCCTCGCCAATCTTTTTCAAGAAACACCCGACTAGCTGAAACCACCGTCAATAATTTTCCCCACTCCCTATCTGTGCCTAAATTAAAACGTAGATACCATGAACAAAGCTTCTTTCTTAGAACTGCACGCCTGTGGAACTCTGTTCCGCTTGCCTGTTTCCCTCCCGACTTCAACCTGGATGTCTTCAAGTCCAGCACAAACAAATTCCTGATGAATGAACCGCCTCCCCAAGTAATGACACCTTACCAATTCTCCAATACTATTGCTACACTATCCCTTTGATTACTGTACACACAATAACCCTTATCCCTAAGTGGCCATTGGGCCTTGATAAGTCGTGAACTCCATGTAAAAAAAAAATTGTTTAAACATATAAAAAGAAAAGGCGGCAATTTCTTTTCATTCTTTTTGTCCACACAGAACTCTAGAGACTGCACACAAACAGGTTTGTACTAATTATTTAAGTGTTTAATTACAGAACAGCAACTTATTTTGCGTTTGGTAGCATTTTAGACTACACTTTTTTACGCTAAACTTAGAAATAAGTTTTAGGTTTAGTTCAGCAGGAATTGGTTTAGTTATGTTCATATTTATTTTTTTGTACAAATAATAATGGAAGGATAGTTTAGTAGTAAAATGTATTCAGGTTTATGATTGATTTTAAGTATAAAAAATATAGAACCGGCGTGAATTGGGTCATCTATAGTAAGAAAAAACGTTTGGATTAGTACAGGAATTTAATTCATTCTTATATGTTTATTTCTATCATAAAAGTCATGTTTAAAATCAATATGATTACAAATATGGAAGTATTATCTTCACTGGACAATTTGTAAAAAATGTTGAATGTTAAATGCAGCAGCAAGTCCTGTGAACGTGTACCAGAAAGAACAGTTGGGAATAAGTTATGCACCATTCACTATGACTATGCAATCTCTACAGCTATGTACCTAGATCATCATCATCAGGACAGGCTCCTTGCCCGGACCAATGTGACTTTTCCTCTCCAGAGATTCCTGTCTTCCATCAGCTGCCTTAGATCTTCTGGTTCACAGTTGGCATCGTGTGCTATCTGCTTCATGTACGTGGATCTAGGTTGTCCTTTGCTTGCGCCTCCGTGTCGTGGAGTCCATAGCAATACATCACTCACCAATTCCTGCTTGCTCCTCAGACAATGACCGGCAAATCGTGTGTGTCTTTCCCTGATGGTATTAGATATGGCAGGTAAGTTGCCATAAAGTTGCCGCTTCGTGGGTTGTATTTTGCCAAGATATATGTACCAAGGAAACTGAACTATTCAACCTGACATAATGATATGGGACAAGAAAGAAAAAGAAACAACCTTAGTAGAAGTTAGTGGGTTAAACAGAGGGAAAAAAATAATGAAATAGTAAAGTCTTGTGTACGACATGTATAGAAACTGGAATCTTGAAAAGATTTCCATCATTCCAATAATTATAGAAGCAACCGGACTCATGAAAAAGAATTTTTTTAAACTACATGGCAAATATACCCGGTGAACAAAGTTAGGGAGAAATACAAACAATTGCACTTAAAATGTAAGGTTAGAATTTTAAAATGATCTCTCGGTTGGAATATATGAGATAGTGAGTGAATATCTGGCATACGATATGATGCCCAATCTTAGGTTGAATAAAATGATGAGAGAACATAAAACGAAGTATTTACTAAGGAAAAAATAAGTCAGCAGAAAGTACGGATAGGCAATCGTAGCTCGTTCGAGCTTGGTGATCCGGTAAATGAAATAATGATATAGTAGCAATATTTACTCAGTTCTACGATTGATCAATCGTGGAAAAGTTGAAATAGTGATGGAACGTTTTAAACAAAAGTAAATATCAGATTTTCAATTAAGATGAAAAGAAGAATCAGTAAAGCGTTAAACGCTAAATATGTGGAAACATAAAGGTATCCTTCTAGTACTACGTGTGTAATACCACAATAGTGGTTTTAAAACTAATTTAAATATTTTCATAAAACGAAGAATGATTTGTCCAACTTAAGTAAAATAAAAAGATTTCTGTTTTGGAAAAAAGAACCTGCATACATAAAAACTGATGCGAATGTACTAGTTAGAAAAAAAAACAATATTAATAAAATTATAGCTGCTTCTATATGTTGTATGGTCGAGCGGTATATAAATAGGGTCTATATAGCTGGTGTCTCTTTACCGTTGTGATATTTATTATGTGTGATATATAGTGGTAAAAATGTTCTTATATTGTTGTATGTATGCGTGAGTGTTCCACATATAATAAAACAGTTCATTAACATTAGTCTGTGAAGCACACAGGCAAAGAGTAGATCTGCCTTGATTGTGTCTTCATTTCATTATTCAAGTTCATTTCCATCCGAAGAAAACCAAACAACAATAGATTATATATTTAATATAACTTTATACTTGACTTTTCCCATCAGAGCTGCAAGACGTTGTAATTTTCTACATTATACTAAAGTCGCGTTTTTCCCAGCTTCCAAAACGCGGAGACGATATCTTTCGTGTTAGCAATCCGACTTTTCCAGTTTGACTCCAAACTCTAAACTAAATCCATTGCGTATATTACCAAACTATCTATATTTGATAATATTCTTTCTGATATTTATTTTTATAAATATCAATAACGATCATAATAATCGTCCAGTTAAGTTGGCGTTGCCCCGGCACGCGATATATAACATACACAATATGAGCCAAACTGTCTTATAAAAGTAAGTTTTATGTTTGATTCGTCTTGAATGAATACAGTTTTGTTCGTATATATTTTTTATATAAATAATAAATAAAGATTGTTTTAAGAGTAAATGTGCTCGGTTTTATGAATGAGTTTACATATTATAAGAAAGGATGGTTTAGTAGTAAACTATATTCGGGTTTATAATTGACTTTACGTATAAAAAAACATAGGACCGGTGTGAATTGGGTTATCTATACTAAGAGTTTAAAACTTACTGTAAATAATAAAATTAGTATATGAATTTAATTTACTCTTGTATACTAATTTGCAATTTTGCTTATTTGTAACAAACGGTAGTTATCAGTGTATGTTGCAGTGTGTCCACCCTACGGATAATAATGAACTCTTCCCTGTTGATTGTGGTATAATGCTGGTTCTTTACAATTCTAAGAAGTTAACCCGCTTAGGAGTTAGTTTATTGCTAATCGTCTGAGGCGCTCTGCCGGCAATGCCAACGGGCTGCACAGGCATCTTTTGCAGGGCTAGAGTGGCCCTTCTCTAGAGCGAGTCCAGGAGTGTCTCACCATTGTTTTATTTCGTTTTATTTTGTTTTTACATGGGAGTCATCACTTATCAAGGCCTGAAGGCCACTCGAGGATAAGGGTTAATGAGTGTAGAGTATTCACTAAGATAACAATGTAGTAATAGTTACTGGTGGAAATAGGGTAGAAATTGGTTATTTAGGGGGCGATCCAACTTTCCGACCCTGGTGTCACATTTCTCGTAGTGAGAGAGAAATAAATATCGTTAGCACACAGGTAATGCACTAGTTTTACACCCGTGGCAGTCAAACTGACGTATACCCACATTCTTTATTTGTTGCATTTGCTTTTCCTTTCAATATATTTTGTTTTCACTAATTACTGAGTAGTGTCTTCCTTCGGGACCCTAACGGGATCAAAACAATGTATGTCTCGACATGTATGTTATTGAGATAAATACCATACGATGTATATATGATATATAATCAATTAAATTAATTTAGATTTCAATATTTAATAGCAAAGAACAGATATCGATAAACGATGTAAATGACTGGATAATCAGAATCAAATATAAATGTCATACGCATTACTATTTAGGTCTAACATAAAATTCCGACTGACTTCATTTTATATATTAGATGGCAAATATGTCGATCTGTGAAGAAAATAGAGGCTATTTACTACATGAATCGAAACTCAACAGTTGTAAGGATCTGACCCAAGCTAAATTAATGTTTTGTAGTTGTTTTTAACGACAGAGTTTTGACGTTTGCACATAACATTTCATAATTTGAATTCGGGGTCAACTGATTTGTTTAAATGGCAATAAGATGATTTACGCAAAGAATTTTGTTTAATGTTATATTATCTGATCAAATTCAACAAAAAATGTCACCATGATCTGAGATATATTCTCTTACTTTTTTTTTTATCTCTTCCCATATAAACTCTTTCATATGTATCTCTTGTTTAGGTTGCTCTAATATATATATATATATATATATATATATATATATATATATATATATATATATATATATATATATAGTGTTATAATGGAATAATTCCAGAGGAAATCCGGGTATGAGCGCTCAATGTCGTAAACAGAGCAATAACATAAAAATATAACACGGAAATTACATAATTGTCGATGCAATAATTTATTTCAACCTTATGGTTAGATGCTAGTTTAGATGCTTGAAAATACCATAAGGTTGAAATAAATTATTGCATCGACAATTATGTAATTTCCGTGTTATATATATATATATATATGATGCCAGCCCCTTTAAAAACTTGTTTCTTAACGTTGAGCACTTTCAGTTGTAATAAAGTCGATCAACTTATCTAATACGCGCAGATCGTCACATAATAAGATCACTCTGACTGACGCTAAAAGCATTTAATAAGAATAAATGTTTAATTTCAACTTGTATCTCTCGCGGTTTGCCGTAGGCTAGTGGTTCGGGCCCTTGTTAATGAAGCCAGACATGGCTTTTGTTGCCTGGGTTAGAGTCTCTTCTCTGGCGTTGATCGTGACACCCTGCACTGATGATTCCGAAAGGATGAAACACTAATGTCTGTAGGTAATAAATAATTATTATAGTAAATAATATATATATATATATATATATATAGTGAATAAATGACAAAAGTCTATATTCAAAAGTTCATGATGTTGACCATCTTATAATTTATCCTTTAATTCGGTTGATATTTACAATTCTGTATAGCATCTGTTTCGTAGAACAAAATGAACCACTTAATTATGATATCAATTTGTAAATTTATTTTGCTCTTAACTCATCAGAAGAAATAGCAACAATCAATCCGTCAAAAGAAAATAAAGTGTGATTTTACATGATTAAAATCCGATGAGTTAAGGGCAAAATAGATTCACTGATTGATATAATAATTAAGTGATTCATTTTGTGCTACGAAACAGATACTGCCAAGAAATGTAAATGTCAACTGAATTAAATTATAAGATGTCAACATCATGAACTTTGGAATATAGTCTTTTGTCATTTATTCACTATATTGCTCTGTAATTACATTGAACTTTTAAAATAAGTATTGGTATATGTTATAAAGAAATAAAGTATATAATTCCACAGAAATATATATATATATGTTGTTTTGATAAAAATTGCTTTTTTCAATCTTATTTGTGTATACTAAACCCTTTTCTTTAGAAGCTCATGTATATTAAATGTAACAACAGAGCATAGTACAGTTACATTCCAAAATGTAAATATTTATTTTTTATGCAAAACAGGTCCTCCCGCGTATTACAATTTCAGTACATTTCTAAAGATCCGTTTCGCTATACAGAAACAAACGGTTATTATTATTGGCTCACAAGGAGCTTTCACGCAGGTCTTCAGAGATCTTTCCTGAATCTTGCCTGTGGTGTTCCCTGAAGGCTGAATGACAACAAGTCTCTCCAGGTTTCCAGTACTCTCCACCTCTTTCGATAACATTTGCAAATAAATTTGCATTATTGCAACAGCTGTCTGCTATTAATTTCTCGTTGACAACAGCTATTGGTCTTTGCTGGAATTTGAGTGGCAATAAGCCCCCCTCCCAAAGTCCCAATTCTCTTTGCACTTATTCGACTGAGGTCTGGTCAGTTCAATGGTCTTTCCTTCCTCCTTGACTCTACTTGGTTATTTGGTCTCACTCTTTTAGGGGGGACGGTTATGTGGCAATGGGGGTAGGGTTGGGTTAGAGAACTTATAGATATGCGGTTTCAGTGTTCTTAGTTCCATGTAGTGTTTCATGTTTTGCCTTTGCAGCAGTTTTTCTGGCTCGCAGTTGTTGCTCCTGTGTGTTTGCTTCCACATTTCAGCTGTTTTCATTATTGTTGTTTGTTGTATTTTCCAGTCATTCCTTTCATTCTAATTTCTCCCATTCTTCTTTCGTTTTTCGGGATTGTTCCTAGTGCTCCTTCTATTATAGGTATTATTTTGATTTTCTTCATCTTCCATATCCCTTTCAGCTCTCTGGTTAGCTCTGTGTATTTGCTTTGTTTCTCCTTTTCTTTGATATTCACCCTGTGGTCAGCTGAAACAGCAAAGTATACGATTTGACAGGATTTTTCTTTCTTGTTAATTATTGCAACATCCAATCTTCTTGCTCGGATGGGTTTATCAGTTTGTATGTCCATGTCCCATAGGACTTTGTGATTCTTGTTTTCGAGTACTGTTGCCCGCTTATGTTTGTACCACTTGTCTGTGCGTTCAAGATGCAGTTGTTTGCATAATTCCCAGTGTACTACCCTTCCCACTTGGTC
>NC_136491.1:126740493-127030493 GCF_053919585.1 Euprymna scolopes
CCCAGAATTGACACTCATTTTGCTGTACATTTCAAAAGTTATTTTTTTTATTGGCAACATTTACGTACAATTGTTTTGGAACAATGTACAAAAAACCGGAAGTTGTGCATTTGAGAAAAAACAACATGGGGGGGGGAATATAATTTGAGTATAAAAAAGATTTTGCTCATTCAAATGTCAATTCAAAACGATATTAAGGCAAGTGGCTTTTATAATTATTCATCTACATGAAAGTGTAGTATCTGTTCTTCAGATGCTATTCTATTTCTTGTTCTCTTTCGGTGGAGGAGAAATCCTTCACGACTGAGACAATTTTTATTTTTGTACCTTTTCTCCACATTAAAAAACGGCCTTGGTGTCTAACTCTGTCCCGTGGGGAGGCATTGTAAATAGGTACATGAAGCTGTGCGCCAGCCCACTATCAAAATATCTTGACAATGTGAAATCAGTTACGTTCATGACGCATAGTATGTGTTACGGGTGCAAAACATGCGAATACCGGATGTGAAACACCTTTCTCTAGGTTGATGAAACTTTGAAAATTTGTTTTATGTACTTTTTTCACCGCTTATAAGCTACACAGCTGGTTTAATTTATAATTTAGAACAATTATATACTTAAATATCAGTTATATGTTGAAAAAATTGTAAACAAGTGTTGCCAATAAAACTCAAATATTTTGAAAGCAACAATAGAATGAGTGTCAAATGCTTGTAAAGCGTTACATTATAAAAAATATGTATAGCTCTATTATTGCACTATTGAGCTATCTAAAATAACTTTGTGTTTTTTTAATTATATATGTGAATACGATTCGATTAATAAAAATATATAAAGAAACATATATATATATATATATATATATATATAGAGAGAGAGAGAGAGAGAGAGAGAGAGAGAGAGAGAGAGAGAGAGAGAGCATGTGTGTGCTGTGTGTCTTTCCGCGCAACTAAAATAGATATCTTTGGGGGTCAGTCATACTTCGTGTGTAAATCGCTAACCCTTTTTTTCGTTGACTTTCTAGTGTTCCAAAATTGTGGCCTCGTTTTTAACTAATGTCAGCTTTGTCAACAAAACACCTATGGGTGAATTCAGATAACATTCTTCGTCTTTCAACATTGCCGGTGCGTTTTAACAATAAACAATGAACAAAGAGAGCGCTGAAACGGCGCCGCAATTGTTATGACATTAATACCACAACGATATACGTAAGGGAAAATCTGTTAGGTAAACATAAAGAGAAGATATCTGCTAGCGTAACAAAACCATGCACTCATTGCAATTCTGCGTCTTGTAATTTGCTTGCGTATTATTCAACCAATCAGAGCACAATAATATTCATTTCCATATATTCGCGCGTACTATAAAAATTCCAAACACAACTATTTTTTGCCTTTTCTTTTTTTCTGAAAATCACAGAACTCATGGGAACTAAGCCTCTTCTTAGAAACTCTTTATTTATTACATTAGGCAGGACTTTCTTTTTGCATTTTCTATAACCAAATTTCAGTGGTTGCGGACAGTTTTAAAGATAGCTTTTTTATGCTATACTTTTCTTAGGGTATAAATATGGGATTACTTTTTTAAGGTATGGAACTGTCGTTTAACAGTCCACGTTGCGTAGAGAGAACAGACGAGCATTGTATGAAATATTTGAAAGCGAATGCGAAACATCATTAAGTATTTTGGAATAATCGGTGTTTGTTTATTTTTAATTCTATGAATCTGGTGGTGGAGAAAGTAGATACATAGTAACGAGTAAACAAGAGGTCACTTTATCTTTGGAATTTGTGAAGAGTCGGCTATTCCGGATAAAATGTAATAAATATTGAATAAAGAATTCGAGGGCTATATTCGGTCGGGACCGTTTATTAATTAAATATTCCCCATATACTTCCTACTTAAGAAGAACTTAGTTTTTTTTGTTTTTGTTTTACACAGTGATCACCACTTATCAAGGCCCGGAAGCCACTCAGGGATAAGGGTTATTGCAAGTACATTACGTTAGTGAGGAGATTTGCTGATATGTTTACTTAAGGGGGCGGTTCATTAGGAATTTGTTAACATTGGACTTGAAGACAACCTAGTTGTAGTCCGGAGGGAAGCAGGCAGACGGAACAGAGTTCCACAGGCGTGCAGTTCTAATAAAGAAGCTTTGTTCATGGAATCTGCGTTTTGATTTAGGCACAGATATAGAGTGGGGGAAATTTTTCACAGTGGATTCAGCTAGACGGGTGTTTTTCGTGAAAGATTGGCGAGGGGGGACCAGAGATTGGAGTTCAGACGAGCATCTGCCATGGAAATAACGATAAATCAAGGACAGGCTCGCAACGTCTCTTCTGTGGGAGAGAGGTTGCAGGAGTGAGAAAAGGGCATCCCGCACTAAGCCACGAAGTCTATTTTGTACTCTGTCAAGGCAGGATAGGCTGTTTTTAGCAGCTCCTACCCAGATATGGCAACAGTATTCCATCCTTGGACGTACTTGGCTTTTATATAGATAGAGAATTGCATCCGTAGTGAGATATCTTCTGGAGCGGTAGAAGGATCCCACCATCTTTCCAGCGACCTTGGCAACAGACTTGATGTACGTATTCCATTTCAGATCAGGAGTAAAGGTCAAACCCAGAAGCTTGTCAAAACACGGGGCCTCACCCAGACGAGAGCCATCCATCACAATTGATGCCAGCTGGGGATCAGAGCGTTGATGATGTAAGGATAGGAGTTTGGTTTTGGATGCATTAAAGGTAACCAGCCACATCTTCCCCCACTGAACCACGCGCTCGAGATCAGAGGAGAGAGAATCAGAGAGAACTTTGTCATTTACAGCCTTTGATGTGTTGCCGTAGATGGTCGTGTCATCAGCATAGATGTCAACGAATGATTTAAGTATGTGTTTAGGGAGGTCATTGATGTAGATCAGGAAGAGAGTTGGGCCCAGGATTGACCCCTGAGGGACTCCAGCATTTATATTGCAGGCCTCCGATTTTTGTCCATCTACCACTACTCTTATGAGCCTATCGGAGAGAAATGATTTAATGATTGAGAAAACATTTCCAGTTATACCGTAGCTGGAAATCTTGTGAAGTAGACCCTTATGCCATACCTTGTCGAAGGCCTTTGATATGTCGAGAGCAATTGCCCTAGAAAGGAAGCCTTTGTCAAGAGATTCACTAATCCTGTGGGATATAACCGTCAGCACATCTGCGGTAGATCTTGCAGAGCGGAAACCATATTGTGTGTCACTAAGAAGGTTATTCCTGCTGAGGTGGTTGACTATTTCTCTATTTAATATGGATTCCAGCAACTTACTCATAACACACAGGAGACTTATAGGTCTGTATTGAGAGGGAGATGACTTATCACCTGAATTCTTAAATACAGGGCAAACTGATGAGGTCTTACAGGGAGTCGGAAAGCACTTCTCCTTAAGGCAGCGCTTAAATAGTTTCGTAAGTATGGGAGCAAGTTCTGGTTGAAGCTTTTTTAACACTATAATTGGGATGCCATCAGGGCCAGTTGCTTTACTGGAATCTAGGTTCTTTATTAGCTTGGCGACCTCATGCACGGATATTTGTATGTTACGTAGCTTGTTCTGTGTTATAGGAGGAAATATGGGGAGTTGATGGCCTTCGTCGCATAGGGTAGAATTAGCTGCAAAGTTCTTTGCCTTGTCTGACTCTGACGAGATGACCTCTGGTCCATTGATAATGGTTGGGATAGAACGCACACTTCTGTTCAGGATCCTATTTGTTATTTGCCAAAACTGGTGAGATCCAAGCCGCTGATCAGCTACCTTGGATTTAACAGACTGGGCATATAGCTCTCTTGCATTTTTTATTACTCTTTTACAGTGGTTGCTGGCAGACCTAAAAGCAGCTTTAGTCTCAGTGCATCTATTACGTTGGTAGCTATGGAAAAAGTGATTTCTGTGCGCGATAGCAGCAGCACATTCTGGGGAGAACCATGGCTGGCTGTTAGGTTTTTGTTGGAATATTTTAGATGGTATGAATTGGTCTATGCCTGCAATTAACCATTTGGTCAGATCTGATACTATAGAGGACACATCCTTTTTAAACATGGAGTGCAGAGGTAAATCAGATATGAATGTACGGAAGCTATCCCAGTCAGCCATAGAGTATCGGTATACAGTACGGTGGAGGGGTACGTCTGGGGGCTTCTTACATTTCGTTTTTATCTTAACTGATACGACGGAGTGGTCGGAGGATCCTAGAGGAGAATGAACGGAATATGAACATAGCTCAGGGGAAGTTGAGAGAAAAAGGTCTAAGAGGCTTGCATATTGACCGGGTGTATCGGGCACACGGGTGGGTTCGCGAACAATCTGAGTGAGATCATAAGCAATGGCAAAATCATGACAAAACCTCCCCTCATCATCTGTCTTATTTGAATGGGTCAGCCATTCCACGTTATGGATGTTGAAGTCACCACATATGTGGATGTTAGCCGAGGCATGTGAAGACAGTATGTGGTCTATTTTCTCAGATATGCTCTTAAAGATAGTAACTCCGCTGTTGTGGGGCCTATAGAGGGCAAATATAAATGCAGTGGTGTAAGCAAGTGCAACCCTGAAGCACATATAGGGTAAATTAGGATCTTCTCTAGAGATATCCCTGCCACACGGGAAGCCATCCTTAATGTAGGCACATATTCCGTGCCCATGGCGATCTTGGGGGTCAGATTTAGCTATTAAATTTGAGTATCCGTTAATTATGAACTCGTCTAGGGAAGTGGTCGGCCCTATTCCAGTTTCACTTAGAAAGAATATGTCCGGTTTCGTCTCCTGTAATTGTGTTTCAACCCTTGGAAGGTTGGAACGTAGATCCCTGATGTTGGAGAAGGAGACCTGGTAGTAGGGGTCTACGTTGGAAGATGGGGTTCTAGGTTTAATCGAGTTTTTATTCTGGAGATATTTCATGTTGAGGTTTGGGGATTTGTGGAATAGGTCGGCATACTTGGTTAGAGCAGTACAGAGAGGGAAAGTAAGAGAGAAAAAGACAGGAAAATTTTTTTTTTTTTGTGGCACACGAAAAGGTAAAGCCGTAACAATTACCCACTAGTATGGCATCGAGAGGCCCCACCAGAGACTACTGCATGGTCCAGATCCACTCACCAAATGGCAATACAGCAGTCCCAGTACTTTGCGCCTGCTGATAGGACATCCTCCTTAGTGGTTAATCCAAGGTTCGGGTCCCTGACTATCAGGCGGATAACGTCAGCTCAGACAAACGTTTACCTCCAGCACCCTTACTAGTGACATGGCCACAAGGACAGATAGAGACAGAAAAATTTCCGACATCTCAGACTACTGGTCACCAAGTACTACCGACCTTTAAGCAGCTTTTTCATCACCCTTTGTCAGAAAAATCACTCATTGAATGAGGACTGGATGACAAAAGAGGAGAAGCGAGAGTTACTGGAGCTGCCGATAACACATCCACTGTATTATCTACTCTCCATTAAAAAAAAAAATCCTTTTATGATAAATGCTGCACCAGGTACCAGGCTATTTAACCGTTTACACACACAGAATAGATGTTGCGAGTCTATCTCTGCTCTATCGTTGTTTTCATGACAGGTGCTCAACTGAACTTCAATTTATGCCTCCTGCAAAACATTCAAGACAAACATATATATATATATATATATATATATATATATATATATATATATATATATATATATATATATATTATAATAATTATCAAATATCTACAGACACTAGTGTTTCATCCTTTCGGGAATCATCAGTGCAGGGTGTCACAATGAACACCGCTTGATAGATTCGACCCCGGCAGCAGAAGCCATCTCTGGCTTCATTAGTAAGAACCTAATCCATTCGGCCACCGTTAACCGCGAGAAATACTGTTGAAATTTAAACATTTATTTTTTAATATTTTTTAAACGTCTGTCAGAGTGGTGTAATCATTGTATGATGATCTGCGCGCGTGCACACACACACACACACACACACACACACACACACACACATATATATATATATATATATATATATATATATAAGTGAGAATGTGTATGTGAGGACACGTCTCAACCAATATACTCAACGAATGTTTGATCTACAGACTTGAAATTTTGTATATAGATTATTCAGACATGTGGAACACTTTTTAACCCGTTTCCATGCGGAAAAAGAGCTACTAACGAGTCAAAATTGAAAATTTGGTATAGGTGAGGGAGTGATAGTATGTTCTGTTTCTCAACTGTTTCACGAGTGCACATGCGCGGTCGCGAAACATGACAGCTTCTTTATGTTAAGAATAAGTCGGTTAGAAAACACTTTGTAAAGAACGTGTCAAGCTGGTCTAATGGTTATCGTAATTAACTCACTGTCTTTAGGTTTTTGTTTCGATCCCAGTTCGAGTTTTTTAGGGTTTTGTTTTTGTTTTTTCTACTTACAAGAAGTGAACTGTTTAGAAAAAAAAAACATATATTCGCATGCACATGTCTCAGTTTCTGTATTAATTATGATATAATATGTATGCGTATTTTCGACCGGGCAACGCCTGGCAGCCTGCTAGAACGTTTACATCCTAAATTCTAAGCAATTGTGCACAAATTAATGCATTAATAGAATTAAGGATAATTGTTAAATGCAACTAATTATCTAATTAAGAAACCATAAAACTGAATAATTTATCAATGAACGCTCGTTTTTCAAAGGAATATGCAAATAAAGTCGCTCGAATATCCACGACTGGGGATATTAAGGAACAGAACAACCAAACCAATGAAATAGTGATGATCTAACGCATTATTTTTATTTTTATTGTATTTATTGATTTGTTCGGAAATATAAGTCCGGTCAAATTCCTTTTTGTTGAAAAGCATAATCACGGGTCAAGGTTATTCAAGGTAACTTCTTTGCGTCAACAGAAGGATGATCTATTTTCTTTTTGCTTTGACGTTCATAAAACGAATATAATTACGTAGGCTCAAATTACGCTACAGTCGCTGTCTGTTTGTTCAACAAAACTATCTTTCAAAACAGCATGACGTGTCTTTATTATAATTTAGATCAATGGCCATTTTTTTTTTTTTTTTTTTTACATCAGCCGAATTTTGAGCCAAGCTTTTTTAACAACACCAACGTTTTAAAATGCGGTCAGTTTTTAATATGTTTTTACATACGGTCAATCGTTTAACCGGTTTTCTGGTAATTTTGGATTTTAAAATACGCGATAATGTAAAGCTGTTGCTTGGTTTGATTTTACGGCATATCGATTTTTATTAATTCATAGTTAACTACGATTCAACCAGACAACGAAACAAGAAAAGTGACATTAACGTACCCAAACACAAAATCTTTTATCAACAATTAATTATATGCAATTAGTTGAACACAAGTCATGATTTTACCTATAGTTGGAATGGAGAGACATCGTGGGTGCATACTTTTCCCAACAAATTAGTGCATGAAAGCATTATATCCGATGGTATTTGAATTTATATAGCTGATTCCGTAGTCAGTGACGGTATCCATTTAGTAAATCTCGCTCCCAGATAATGAAAAATATTGCAACGCCTTAGATCACACAAGATCGGTTCAAATTTCCATTATAAACTGTACACGATTAATTGAATAAAAGTTGCTATCTATCAACAGATGGAAGAATTGTACTATTTTATTTTGAGCCACAAAATAATCGCATAATTGACCGTAATAGATCTGATGGCCGATCAGTACTAAATGGGTGGCCATTTGGGAATACTAGCAGGCTCTCTGCTTATCCCGGCATTGTTCTTAGTAGTCCTATATTTCTACTTGCCACTGAACTCAAGCGATATCGTTTAAGCAGGTGCGCGGTGGAGGAATATGCAAACCTTGCTTCACAATGCTCTCTACGCAAGGGCCTTCACAGGGAGTAACCACCGTCTCTCGAGACTGGACAGATGTTTCATTCTCTCTCTCTCTCTCTCTCTCTCTCTCTCTCTCTCTCTCTCTCTCTCTCTCTCTCTCCCTCTCTCAGATCAGATGGGTTTTCCGATTCCGCAATCAGCAACCAGCATCTATTGGACTAATAGACCCCCTTCTCTGACCTTAGTATCTAAATCTTAAGCAAGTTTAAAGTCTTAAATACATAAAGAGATCAAAGTTGTCTGTATATGCATATGTCGCGACATCACATTTCAACAGTTAATCTAAGTGCCAAACTAACTATTGGAATCAGAACCTTCAATTCAATCTTCTTATCGATGCCAGAACTTCATGAACATTTTCGTGAAAACTCTATATAAAAAACTAGCGGGAGTTGGGCTCGGCTTTGCCTGGGCGTAAAAATACGCTATAATATGATATTTTACTTTGTCCAAATTTCGTACATATTATAGTCGTGATTTCAAAAGTAAAAAAAAAAAAAAAGTATTTTGGTGCTATCAGCTAGAATCGAAACCGAAACCAAAACTGTAGCATTCAAAGCTGCTGATGTTACTCCTGTACCAACGTGGAAATATATGAACTGATTAAATATTACAAAATTTAAATAAACTAAGATTAATGTACAAAATGTATAACGTTTGTTTGTTTTTTTTCACAATTTTGACACATTTTTAACCCCATAAAAAATTTTTTTAACAGGCTAAAGACCCATAAAAGAACGGTCCGTGAAAATCCAATCATTTTAGGCCCCTAGCGCCGCTCTGCAACTTTTAGATAGGAGATAGAGTTTGAAAATATGAAGACAGACAGACATATGGCCTTTTATATATTAAATTAAAAGTATTATTTATATATTGAATTAAAAGTATTATTTATATATTAAATTAAAAGTATTATTTATATATTAAATTAAAAGTATTATTTATATATTGAATTAAAAGTATTATTTATATATTAAATTAAAAGTATTATTTATATATTAAATTAAAAGTATTATTTATATATTAAATTAAAAGTATTATTTATATATTAAATTAAAAGTATTATTTATATATTAAATTAAAAGTATTATTTATATATTAAATTAAAAGTATTATTTATATATTAAATTAAAAGTATTATTTATATATTAAATTAAAAGTATTATTTATATATTAAATTAAAAGTATCATTTATATATTAAATTAAAAGTATTATTTATATATTAAATTAAAAGTAATATTTATATATTAAATTAAAAGTATTATTTATATATTAAATTAAAAGTATTATTTATATATTAAATTAAAAGTATGTAAAAATAACATTAAAAACAAATATTCCGACATTTTATTGTTCTGTTTTAGCCGACCGACCATAATAATTCTAATAATCATTATACGTATTTTACTTATTGTTTTCTTTGAAGAAAAAACATGTATGTATCAATAATGATTTGTTTTTTAAATTTTCATATTAATCATTCTTTATTTCATAGAATCAAACTATATTAGGCCTGTGGGGAGGGGTGAAAAGATCCCTACACCGAACTCATTTAACTGGGCTTCATGATTAGCATATCGTATGAATCTGAAAATTCTATTGTTGTCATTAGTTTCTTCGATAGTTTTCTAATCAGAATTCTTTATAGAAAGCCACGGAGGTTAAGGGAGGGACCGTGTGAATGCTGCCAACATCCAAAGGGAAAATGATTTTTCTGGAACGAAGTGGACTTGAATTTGGGACACACAGGTCGTCAGTACGCGTCGCTAACCACTAGCGTCACCTCCCTTAACTAGGATTAAAAGGATACAATGTTCTCACTAGAACAGTGGCCTTATGAATAAAATGACCGCTTTTAGTTACAGCATTTGATATCGTCGGTTCGAATCTCACGATTGACAATTACTTTTTTGCGGCGCGGGAGTGGGGTCATTTTTATTTATTTATTTTTTTATTTTATTATTATAATTTTTTTTTTTTTTTGCTTGTTTCGTTTTTTTTGTTTTTTTTTTTGCTTGTTTCGTTTTTTTTTTTTTTTTTTTTTTTTAGCTTTCCAATTATTTCCTAGCTTCAATATTTATCATCATCATAAAGCTAAATGTTTTCTCATGAAAAATAGATGAAAAAGGTTGAAGGCATTTTGCCGTATGGACAAGAGAACGAAAAAGTGGTAAAAAACAAAAACAAATATATAACAAATAAATGTTACCAGAGGCAATATAATTTATACTCTTCTACCGACTTCTATAATTTTTTTGTGTTTTAACTTATTTTAAACCGCTTATTTACTATGAAATACAAGTAGTGCCGATTCTTCAGTAAGAACAAGGAACAAATGGCTGAGTAATTTAAACATTGTATTCTTTGGTTCTAACAATAATTTTATTTTTGAAAAATTATTCTTTTTCAATTCAACTAATTTTATAGTTTCGTAAATTTTTACTTGGCTTCCACCTGAACATTTTCCTTTAAAATAACAATTTCCAGAGGTTTTCGGGTATGCTGAAAACGGTTATCACATTTAAAATTTCCGCAAATAAGTAGTTTCCGGATATTAAGCAATGTAATTCTTTGTATTTAAAGTGGTGGCCATCGTTGTACTCGCAAGCGCGCATATTTTGTCATAATTTATATACTCACTATTCCATAACTAGTCTTAACCCAACAGGTCACGGGTGGTCTGGTAATATATAAGAATCGATAGAAAATAGACTCTATAATAATATATTCGAAATTTGCATAAATTCAAATATCATATTTAAATGTATTTTACGACCGGACTACACCGGACGTCCCAGCTAGCTTAGATAAATATATTTGCAGTTTTAACAGAAGATGTCAGGGAGTCTCCATTTACGCTGAACATCCATAGGCTGGCAGCATCAATATATTATATATAAAAGACTCCCCTGTGGAATTTCCACAGGTCCCGATAGTAGTCTTTAATTTCATTTTTTATTTATCAGAAAACAGATTTTCTCCATTTTTTTTTCGAAATATTTTATTTCCTCTCCCGTTATAGTAGGTGATAGATCATTTTGACTTGGTCATGTCATAAGTAGCTCTATTATTGAAAACAAATGTGCCCCCCCCCCTGCCGCCGCCCCGGGTTTAGATTATTCGGACATCTGTTTTCATCTTCAGTGTTATTTTCGCAATGAATAATCTAAACAATACAAATTATCAATCCGCATCTAAAAAAAAAAAAATCAGAAAGATAATATCAATAAGATTATATCGAATTTAATTGAAAGGAGATTTTCCTCACCCACCCCCCACCTTTTTTAAGATTAGTTGTTAAGGATGGAATTTAAGATGCGGATGTAAATAATCCCTTTCTCGTATTCCGGGTAATTAATCTGGATAATCGTTGGCCACACTCAGCGTTAAAGTCAAATGACATATCTAAGGGATTTGCCAGGTTCTTTTGGATTTAAATCTATATACCAAATCCGTTTATTTGATAGAAAGGGTTAATTAACATGTGACCCAAGTATCGCCTCTTCTGTTGCAGCAAAAAGCGGTGGTCAGATAACATTCGTTGATGGATGTGTCGAGGGCGGGCAAGACCTGTTTTCAATGTTCGCACCTGACATAGCACTCAGAGAGCCAAGATGTCCACTTGAAGCTGGTGTTGTAACATATCTCGACCTTATGTCTCGAGGCAAGTAAATGCATCCTAGATCTATGAAAGAACTTGCCTCACCTTTACGGCGTTACTTTTATGAAGTATAAATGTATAAAAGTTGCAAACCTCTATTTAGAAGATGTTTTGGGGAGAGGCAGAAATTTCGGAATAAATGTAATATTACTTTATAATAACTAAAAATGTGAAAACGTTTTTGTGGAATAAGATGTATAAATTAGTGCGGGTGTTTAGTCGATGTGCATAGTAAGTGTTTGGTTACTATCGATCACTATAAGCTTTAATTTTCAGGGAAAAAACAAAGACTATTTGTGATGATGATGATGATGATGATGATGATGATGATGATGATGATGATGATGATGATGATGATGATGACGATGATGATGATGATGATGAAGAAGAAGAAGAAGAAAAGAAGAAATTATTTAATTTGACGGACTATTATCATGGTCATCTTTTATCTTAATATAATAAAGCTCTAGTGTATGTATGAATTCGAATCTGTCACAACATCTATTATTATTATTATTATTATTATTATTATTATTATTATTATTATTATTATACAAATGAATTGTTTCCCTATGTTTTCTATATACTGTAACTAGCAGGAAGACTCGGCGCTGCTCGGTATTGAATAAGGTATGGACATGAAAGTGAGACTAACCTTTAGCTCTCGACGTAAGAGGGTTCGTTTGTGTCTGGCGTGCAGGGCAGTAATTGATCTGAAGGAAGAAACACCACCATTATGGTAAGTTGGTCTTATGGGAAACGTGATCTTGTAGCTGCGAGGATTGGCAAGAAGTGAACTTGGCTGTATGCAAATTGGTTGGCATTCATTGGTATAAAGGTGACGGCGGGAGACCACTTGGCAAATGGTGTGTAGTGAACTACGAGGCGATGTTGTTATTGAGTGCGAAGATCAGTGGAGTTTTGAGACGATTGTTTCTGTAACTAATGAACCTGTGAGGAGTGGGGTTTCCTTCTTCATCTTTCTTTACGGAAGCCCAGACTTTGAGGTGTTGTTGTCTTTACTGGAAACTGTGTCCTTCTTACCGAGAACTGAGACTTTTCGTATCTAACATAAAGTGATTCCGTCGAACTGTTCAGCACTCAATGTGTTGAAACTAAATTGTTTGGAGCAACCTGTTTTGGAGTTGAAGAGTCTCTCTCTTCCGGGGGTGTCGGGTCAACCCGTCTGCTTCCTATTGTTTTTCCCTGATTTTACTTCATGAGGATTGACAAATGTTCCAGACCGTACTTTTATTGTAAAAAAAAAAATCGGTGAAATTTCTAATTTTTCGATCAAATCGATTGATTACCTACTCTAGTTGGAGACCCACCCTGGTGCCCAGAGAGAAACTTCACCTTCTCGCAGTGACAGTCCATAATACACTGTTGTCTACATTGCACTGTAGGGAACCTACCATAGCTTTTATAAAATTATTTTTTATATAATGGATTGAATTAAAGTTTCAAATTCAAAAGTCAAGTATCATAGTTCAATTGTGTTCCAAACAGAAACATTCATTTTGATTTTATATGTCGGCCCTTCAGCTTGTGCAGTGATAAAACTTTCAAATGCACTCATGATGTTGGGCTTTATAAAGTGTAAACTTTGTTCAAAATTATTATGTTCCTTCTTTAATCGGATTTTTTGATTATCGATTAACGATTTTCGATACTTAACAGAGACATTCCGATACAAAACCTCTCTAAGAACACTCTCAGACACATAAAGTACATTTCTTTGAAATTGCATAAAAATCGGCTTAGCCGTTTCGGAGTCCACAGGGAACGAACTCACACACACACACACACACACACACACACACACACGCGCACATACACATTCACAGACAAAGCACCATTCATATCTAAGTAGATAAATAACAAAAAATGCCTTCTAAAATATAACTTAGTTTTGGGATTGGCTTATGTTTATGCGTGTGTCTTTACATACCACAAACACATGAAAGTTAGATGACAAAATAATTATTATTTTTACTCCAATATAAGAATAATAAAGAATTATATTTCTATGTAATGGCGCTTTTGCATAACTCGTTATTGATCTGAGGGAGATAATGCTATGAAAAATTTTTGATTGGGTGTGGCATAAAGGTCTACTACACAAGATATCCAGCTACGAAATAGCTGGAAGTGTCTTCTCAATTATTAAATCATTCTTCCCTGAACGGTTCATAAGAGTAGTGGTTGATGAACAGAAATCAGAAGTTCACAGTGTTGTATAGCTGCGGTCATGTTTCGGGACTAACGACGGTGATGAGGGAGAGAAGACATTTAACACAAGAAGAGTGAGAGATGGTGAGAATTCATTATTGAATGAATGTGTATTACTGTTCTTTTACATTACAGGGGGATAATCATTACTTATGATGGCGGAGGGGGACACATTACTTGGAAGGGGGTTATACAAAATTCATATTAAGATGATTAACACATTACCTTCAATTGTTGAATGACGACACGAAGACAAACAATTACAAAAATCGATGATGTTCTTTATTTCATTTGACCGGTCAAATGATTTGACGTCAGGAATTCACATTGGTTCTACATGGTTAAACTTCTACCCCTTCGCCGTTGAGGGGACCCTCCTCTAATCATGTCAGCTCTTTCCAACCGACTCTGCTGACTGTTCGAACTTGACTGCCCGACTACCGACCGTCAACTCTCTAATCTGCTTATCCTAGCTCCTATTATTGAGAATTCCCTTTTTTCTATGACGTCAGATGTGTGGTTCAAAACGTGACCAACTCACATGGCTAAGCACATGTTTGTCCAAAAGACTTTTGCAAACAAAGAATTCTGAACTGACCTGTTTTTCAACCTAACCTATTTTTTTCAATATATTTTTAATTTGTATTGTTCATTCTTTTTTAGCTGACCTTTTTAATTCAGTTTTCATAAAAGAATGAACGATTAGTTCTTTTTACAATACAAACAATATCTAAACTATTTTATATGAAATTTACCAATAGCGAAATTCTAACATTCCAACTCTTAATCTATTTCTGAACCTTGCTTACAAGGTTCGAGTCTCGGCTTATCCTAATCTCATTTTCCACTTATCTAATGTTTTTCTTATTTACAGGAAAAGGGGGCAGTTTCTTCTTGTAACAACAGTATTAATGTTGGCATCCCTCAAGGTTCCATCCTGGGCCCAACTCTCTTCTTCATCTTCATCAACGATCTCCCAAATCACATTCTTAGATCATTTGTAGACATTTACGTAGATGACACTACTATCTATTACAACGCTTCAAAGGCCAGAAATTATCAAGATCTCTATGATTCTCTCTCTTCTGATCTTGGCCACGTCGTGCAATGGGGAAAAAGGTGGGATGCTAATTTTAATGCAGCTAAAACCAAGCTTCTCACTTCTCATCATTAACACTCTGACCCACATCTGACCCCCTATTGAAATAAACGGCTCTTGCCTTGAGAATGCTCCATATTTTTACAAGTTTCTGGGTTTAATCTTCACTCCTAATACGAAATGGAGCACATATATAAAATTCCTTGCCAAGATCAATAGAAAAAGAGATCATTCTACCACTCCAGTAGATATCTCACTGCCGATTCAATTCTCTACCTGTATAAGAACCAAGTACATCATTGGATGGAGTACTGATGCCACATTTGGACAGGAGCAGAGTTCAAAATCGACTTTGTAATCTAGCAGATGATGCCCTTTTCTCTTCTCTGCAGCCTCTATCCAACAGAAAAGATGCTGCGAACCTATCTCTGCTCTATCGTTATTTTCATGGCAAGTGTCTGACTTAGCTCAAACTTATGGTTCCCTCTCGCCAATCTTTCACAAAAACACTCATCTAGCCAAAATCACTATCAATAAATTTTCCCACTCTCTATCGGTGACTAAATCCTTATGTGCATTCCATCAACAAGGTAAGGCTTCTTTCCTTATAACTGACCATCTGCTTTCTTGCTGACTACAATATTGTTGTCTTCAAGTCCAATGTAAACAAGTTTTATTGAACCATCCTCGTAAATAATCTAATTATACCAAATTTCCAGTAAACGATTACTATGCTACTGCCCCAATGACTACCATACACACATTAACCCTTATCCTCGCATAGCCTCCGGGCCTTGATATGTGATGACCCTTTTGTACAAAAAAAAAAAAAGACTCGTTCATTTTTTCATATAAGAATTTAAAACGCTGAAACTAACTTCGAGGGACACATGCCATAATAGTATTTGTAGAAAAAACTCTCACGTCTGTGAGAGAAAAGTTGCAGTGACAAAGAAAGAGAGGATCCAATCAAATTACAGATACCTTTCTGCAATTTATCAAGAACCTTTAAATGGGATAGAAATTCATCAGCCCAAATATGACAACAGTACTCCATACATGGTCTAATAATAGATTAGTAGCAATAGAAAATACCCTCGGATGCAAGAAAATGTTTAGAGTGATAAAGATAACCGATTTCACAAGTCGCAGAAAGAGCAATGGAGTTAATATATGAACTCCAAGAAAGATTTGATGAGAAAGAATGATCAAGAAGTTTTAGAGTCAGTTTCTCATCCAAAGCAGAGCCATCAGGAAGAAAAGGGTCATGTCTGGGATTGAAGAACAATAGCCGAGTCTTAATAGAATTTCACAAAACAAGCCATGTCTTACCCCAATCCATAACTAAACCCAAATGAACTTCTAGATCAGCTGCATATTTCAATTGACCCAAAAAAGATGAGCGAAAAGCAATACCAGAATAGAGGATGGTGTGATTAGCACAAATGTCAATTTTCTGAATAATACTCTCTGGAGAGTCATTAATACAGAGAAGAAACAGTATTAAAGCTAGAAAAAAGCCCCGAGGAACACACACATTGATAGGAAAAGAAAATGAAGATACTCCATCAAAAGTTATTCACAAGCTTCGATCAGAGAGAAAAGACGTAATAATGTCAAGAACTTTACCATTAATACGAAAGACCATAACCTCAAAGTTCACGTAGAAGACCAGGATGGCACACTGCCAAATGCCTTTGAAATGTCAAGTGCAAGGATACTACACTCGCCTGATTTATTCATAAACCAACAGATCTGTTCAGTTGCAACAGTTATAAGCAGTAGTATTCTTATCATTGTTTTGACTCTCGAGTATATATACAACACAGACACAATTCATCAACCGAGAACCACATCACTCTATATAAAAGCATATAAGATATCAATGGATACAGACTTGAGAGTCAAAAAAATGAAAAGAATATGCTGTTGTCATAGCCCTATTTATTAGACCAGCTGTTGAACGAAAACCACAAAAGCCATACTGAACATCACTAAAGAGGCTCAAACTTTCCAGAAAATAAACAGAACTGTTGTTAATCAACCTTTCAAAAATGTTGCTAGTAACAGAGAGAAGACTAACATGAAGATATTTATGACCCAAACTTTCCATGGCAGAATTGTCTGATTTATTCCCTTCTTCCTTTGTTGCAGCTCGTTTGACTCGTTGGTTTAGTGGTCTTCATCAATTCACTGTTTTAATATTTCATTGTAATATAACTTTCTATTCTAGTAGCTTGTTTTCAAGAATTGCAAGGTTGTGGAACTCCCTTCTCCCTCACTGTTTTTCTTCTACCTGTAGACTTGGTCTTTTCAAGATGTCAACAGGAATTTTCTGCCTTTACAATAATCAGATTTTGTTCTTGTTCGCTCCTTACATCAAGTGACTTCATACCTTGTCTCGAGCGATTTACAGAAAAAACAAGTTCAATAAAAACAAAGTAACTCAACAAAAACATTATGTACAAAAAACATTTATGGAATAAAATTAAATTGTTTAAAGTTTATTAAATGAACAACATTTTATAAAAATTTTCATGATTTTTTAAATACACAAATAGAATATCACACTGAATTTATGGAATGTACTTTTTATATATTTCTTTAAGAAAATAAAAGTATTTAAAATGTAAAATACAAACAATCAAATTAAAATATTTTAAAATGTTTGCAGTTTCTTTTTATAACTTTAAATTGAAAAGGCTAGATTATGATTTTTAAATTTCTTTGATAAAATAAAAGTTTTAAAATCTAAAAGCCATGAAATTTTGGATTGTTCTCTCTTATCACCAGTATAACTTTTGTGAAAATAAAAACAATAAAAAAATACTTTCAATTAGCTAAAGTGCACTTATTCTGAGCTTAATGACTAAACGAAATGAAAAATTTTACAATATTGTCCCAATCATTGCAATTTATATTTTTTACTAGCAAGCCGCCCAGCATTGCCGGGTTGTAAAATATGCTTAAATATGATATTTTGATTAATGCAGATTTCGTATTTAATATTATATGGTATTGGACCCAATTTATAGTAATGATTGAAAAAGTTTTAAAAAATGACTTGGGCACCACCACCGAGAATCGAAACCAAAACGGTTTACTCAGGATTTACTTTTTCCTTTGACGTTAATGCCTGAGCTATGAAGACATGTTTGCTCCAAGATTAAAAATTAAAACATGAACCAATAGCTATTACGTTACACATGCATATTCGTAATGCTGTCGTTTGATCCTCACCTGGCAAATTCCATTTTTTAATTTTCACACTTTTGCGCCAATTTCTCCCGGCCAAACCCAAATATAACGTTTTGCATGGGTTTGAATATCCTATATACTAAGTTTCATGCCTGTAGACCAAAAACTGACAAAAGAGTTTTTATGCAAAATATTTTTAAACAGATATATATATGCATACATAAATATATATAGAAAGAGGTTTGTGTTTATGATAACCTTTTTACTCAAATATTATGCAAGTATAAATCATGTAGAATATCTGCAAAAATATAATCACACGTAATAATTAGTTAAAGATAATCATCCCATAAGGAAACTGAAAAAAACTAATAGGGAATTAATTAAAATTAATGTCTAAAAGAATATGCAAATTAGCTAGATCTTTTATTGATGAATGCAATTCCACGGCCCATATATAACAAAGTTGTATTTTCTTTCTCGGCCTTCGAGCTGGGATCAAAGTGTAGTATTCCCCCCCCCCCCGCCCTCGACACAAATGAATTATTGTACCATTTTTATTGTTACCTTTTTTTTGTTTTTACACGTCAATAAAAAATGTTTTAAAAATTGGGAGTTAAGTAGGATGTCCCCCAGTATGAAAGGGTGAATACGGTATTATGGTGAAAGATACTAGCTGGGAGAAACTTTTGATTTTGTTTAGTTCTGGAGTGACAAGGATGACCAACGACACCCACAACCCCACCCCCTTTTGAGTTGGCCATGTGCCTAAGTTTTTTGTTCAGTGTTGATTTTCAATGTATTTTTAACATGAATAAAGGATTTAATATCTCAAAGTGTAGTATCTGTTCTGCAGATGCTGCACTTAAGGTAATTTGTCTCAATCAATGGAGGGGAAACCTTCTGGTACAATTAGTATTTTTGGACCCAACCAGAGTGCCCCTTTTCCCTTTTTTTCGGGGAGCTGGTTTAACCCCACTTTAAAAACGACCTTGTATTACATTTTGCTTTGGTGGGAAAGCAAATAAATACTAATAGAAACAAAGTTTTTTTTATATAATCAATACACACAAAAAAAAATTATAGAAGTATAGATAATAGCTAAAGAAAGACAATACGGGTTTTGAATTTCAAGAGTATTTGTATTTATAATATACGGGCATTTATTTAGAATCTTAGTATTATTGAATACGATTTGTCCAATCTTCTAATTTTTGTGATCGTGTTTGATATATAGTTGATATCTTTTAAAATAAAATTCAGTTAAAAACAGTAAAAAAAAAAAACTTTACTATCAAAGGGAAGTAACTCTAGTTTAAGTTCTTTAAAAGTTACTTGCCCCTTAACTAAAGTTCTCGGAAATATGAAATAAAATAGTTGCACACTATTTGAAGACACTTGTTTTGAATCTCGGAAATATATTTTTAGCTACCTTGAAAGCAAGATGTGTTTGATAAAAGAAGATATGGATACGAGTGTGTGTGTGTGTGTGTGTGTGTGTGTGTGTGTGTGTGTGTGTGTGTGTGTGTGTGTGTGTGTGTGTAGTGGTGGAAGGTCTAGAAAATACACTGCTCATCCCCTTCAAAAACAAAATTTAAAAAGTGGATAATGTGTCTCTTTTATGATATTTACTTGCCTCCCCACGAGAACATAGTAAGAGACAAGGTCGGCTTTTAATGTGGGAAACTTCCAACTCTCCTGGAAAAAAACATTATTCGTATTGCCTCAATCTAGGAGGATTTCTCCATCGCTGATCCAGAACAGAAAAGAGAGAGTGTAAAATTACAACAACAAATATTACACTTTGCTCCTAAACTAAATAAAATAATATTCTAAAGTATTTTTTAAATGTTTGTTAGGTGGTTGAAAACAACAACAACAATATATATATATATATATATATATATATATATATATATATATATATATATATATATATATATATATATATATATAATTTCTAGTAAATATTACTTTTTAATAGTTGTTTATAATTTAGAAATTGCATCTTCATCACTTTCTAAAATCCAGATCAGACTAAACCCATATCACTTGAATCCACCGGTTATATATACATGCATACATACATACATACATACATACATATATATATAGATATATATATATATATATATATATATATTAGTGTTGGGACGACTAATAGGAATCAGAATTGGGAATCAGAAAAATCAGAACTTTTGGAGGTATCGGAATCAGAAAATTTCTCCCTATTTTCTGCTGCCAAAAACGCTTTTCTTTAATTTTCTTTTAAGTAAAATCTTCCAATGCTGATAGTAAGCATAAAATGATAAATATTTATTGATTTTAAACCACAAGTAAAAAAATAAATTTACCCCGCAAGTGTGTTTCTACGTTTGAGAAAATATCTGTACATTTCGACACTTCTGATACCTAAGTAGTGTTAGGCAGTAAGTTTTGAAAAAATATATGGCTATTATGTTGCACAGAATTTTCTGCATTTTATCTTCTTTGCATGACGAATCTTCACGAGTACGAAATGCGAAAAATTTTGCATAGCAATTTTGACCCGTTAACATTTTTTTTTTTTTGCTCAAATCAAATTATAAGTTTGATCCATGTCCAAGCAACCTACATTTAAAATTGTAAGTGCTTAGACTTAAAATTAGAAGGAGTTTGGTAGAGTTTTCAAAGGCCAAATCGTTGAACTTTTACTCCTTGACGACCAAACTTCTGGCCGAAAACCGATTAAAAAGATTTTCCCAAATCTCAATATCCTGTATGTCAAATCTTTAGTCTCCAGACCAAACATTGACAGAGTTATTTGGAAAGTAAAAGTACACAGACACACAGACTCACAGACACAGATTTTCACTTTTTTCGAAACCAACAACACTAGGAGACACCTAGAACCATAGTATAATATCTGTTCCAACACCTCGCTCCCTCCTCAGTCAGAGGAGGAGAACCCCCTCATGACTGAAACGACTATATTCCCTTCTATCATCCCCCTCCCATACCTACACCCCCTCCAATGCCCCCCCCCTCTGGGGAACAAAATCTTCCCCACACTAGGAACGATCCTGGGTCTGGCCATACCCACATGGGGAGACAAATAAATAGAAACATTAAAAAATCCCCTATTTTAAATACACCCCTCAAACAAACATAATATAAGACTAAAACGAAAAATCACAATACTAAAATCCAAGAATCCAAGAAATAAATATAAAAATAGAATGAAAGCACCCCTACCCTTACTTCAGAAGAGCCAGTCCCCCCTCCCCACACATACACATTAGTAACCACCTCGGACCACAGCTGCCTTCCTAAGGAAGCAAATAACCCCAAAATACTATAAAACAATATACACATTCCCAAACCAATAAAAGCAAACACACACACGCACACACGCATACACACGCGTACACACACACACACACACACACACACACACACACACACACACACACACACCCTACCCTACCCTAAAGGAAAAGAAAAACACATTAGCAGAAAGAGATAGCGACTGACTACAGCGAGGTCAAGTCTCCCTGGACAAACCAAATAAAAAAGCAACAAAAATTCAGCATACCAATGTATAATAAACACTTACAAGCCTCCACCCCTTGGAAAAACTTCAAACTAACTACGAAAATCGCCATTTTTACACATTTGAAAATAATTTCTGACGAGGACGCATCACAGACCGTCTGAAACGCCGCATGTAAACGACTTCAATGACTTAAAAACATTATTACAATGATCCAAACATAATTCTCAATGAAAAACCAAGACACGGAATAATAAAATAATGTTAAAAAATACACATTGTTGGTGACTACTCCCTTATTTAAATATATATATATATATATATATATATATAATATATATATAATATATATATATATACATATATATATATATATATATATATATATATATATATATATATACATATATATATATATATATATATATATATATATATATATATATATATATATATATATATATATAAAGTGACCTTGTCGGTGTGTGAAAACTTTCTACTAAACTCCCTCTCAGAATATTTAGTCTACAGATTTGAAAATTTATATATAGGGTATTTGGATATGTGGTATACTTTCAATATGGTTTTTAGCCTGTGAAAATAGCTGTTAATATAAAGGTCAAAATGGACATAAACAGTTGACCTTGGCAGGAGTGAATCGACTAACTTCAAAGCATGCATACATACACCTTTTTAGCTTGAAATAGCTTAATTTTTAGCTTTTTCTATCCATCCAGCAATAGTTCAGACAGTAACAATGGTGGTTGAAGCATTAAATGACGACGAAGACTCAAGCAATAACTGTTTTGGTTTTGATTTCAGATGATGGCACCAAAGTCATTTTTTTTTTCAACTTTTGAAATCATTACCATATATATTGGTACAATATAATAATCAATAGAGAATTTGCTCTCTAATAATATATACAGAATCTATATGAATTAAAATATCATATTTAAGCATATTTTATGACCAGGCAACGACGGGCATCCTGCTAGTATAAATATACAGTGGCATGTGTATGCATGTAGCTTGTGGTGTTAACCATGTCTAGCTCCTAGAAGTCTGTATATTAGTCTAAGTTGCGCTTGTCGACTGTTGTATTAAAACATTTTTTTACATGCTAGTGACCGCTTATCAAGGGCTGAAAGGCACTCAAGGATGAAGATTAATGAGTGTAAGGTGGTCCCTGAAACAACAGCGTAGTGATCGTTGATGGGTAGATTTTTTATTATTTAAGGGGGGGCATCAAAAATTTGTTTATGTTAGACTCGAAGACGACCATGTTGTAGTCAACTGAAAAGCATTCCAGCAGAACCAAGTTGTACGAAAATGCTTTCTGTTTGTGCGTGTGTATGTATGGTATACAGGATGACCCAAAAAAAACAAAAGCTAAATGGAGGCCATCTAGAACATATGCTGTAGAATGGAGAAAAAAAGGCCAAAGACCCTAGTGTTTTGATGTGATGTTTTGAATATAATAAACTAGCTATGACCAAAGTTTCATTTCATTCGGACAAAACACTAAGAAACGGGGCCTAATTAGAGTTAATGCCCCGCTTTTTGGGGGTCACCCTGTATTTTTAAGTGGCAAGAAATATCTGTGCGGACTTGTGGGTGTGTTATGACTTGTATGTGTGCACATATATTCAGTTTACGCATGCGATTGGCAAATATCCTTCTCCCATGCATAAATATATAGAAGAAGAGGCGACTTGGATTACGCTAGTTGGTGATGATAAGATCTGGCATGCTTAAAAAATCTTCACCCGCACACCTACACCCACACTCACACCACACTTATAACCTTGAAAAGAACGGCGTCATTGATTTGCTGAGAGATGACGGTGGTTCAAGCGTGGTGTTGCGAGTTCAAATCCAGTTCATTCTATAAAAATCACTTTCACTTCGGATCTTGGCAAGCTGAAAAAAACTATCAATAATTTCCCCTACTCTTTATCTGTGATTAAACCTAAATGTAGATTCCATGAACAAAGTTTTTTTCTTAGAACTGTATGCCTGTGGAACTCTGTTCCGTTTTCCCTTTTTCCAACTGACTACAGTATGGTTGTCTTCAAGTCCAACGTAAACAAGTTCTTGATGAGCCATCCCCTTAAGTAATCCAATTTACCAAATTTCCTCTACTAACGATTACTACGATATTTTCCCCTTAACCGCTGTACACTCATTACCCCTTATCCTCGAGTGGGCTCTGGGTCTTGATAAGTGGTGACTACTTTATAAAAAAAACAAAAAAAACACCTTTACATGGTCCCTCCTGTAAGAACCTTATGTCTTTCTAGAATTCATTCTGACTAGAAAACTATCGGGGAAACCAATGCCAACAATACAATCTTTGAATCCATACGATATGATGATGATCCACAATTTTCTTTTAAATGACGACTTTTGGAGGTTTTCGACTATGTTGAATACGGAAATCGCATTAAAATTTTGCAGAAATGAGTAGTTATCAAGATATAAAAAGTTGTATAATGCATTGTAATCTCTGGCGGCCATCTTTTTTACACGCTTGCGCGCGTCATAAACAAATCTACGTGCGTAACAAAGATGGCCGCCAAAGAATAAAATGCATAAAACAACTATTTATATCTCGATAACTACTTATTTCTGCAAAATTTCAATGCGATTTCCGTATTCAGCATAGTCGGAAACCTTCAAAAGTCGTCATTTAAAAGAAAATTGTGGAGGTGGACCTAATCTAAAAAAAATACCAAAAAAACATAAAACTTTAATTAAACTTGGAAATACGATTTAAAAAAATAGCGAGGATCAGTAAGTGCATTAGCACCTATTAATCGACTAACGTGACCTTATTGCCAAATAAGCTCTGGCTACAATGTTGAACGCGCCGTTCACATTGTTTTTGTTTTTGTTTTTTTTTCAAGTTAATTTCAACTTTCACAATATCTTTTTATTTTTTTTATAATTTCACAATATCTTTTTTTGATAATAAAATGTTAGTTTAAAGCACAGAATAGTTACAAAACACCATCCCCTCTCTATGATAAGAATGGCTGAAAAAAAATATTAGGTACTCATGTAGAGAGTGATCCGTGCTGAAATAATAACGTTATTATTTAAAAAGCCATTCTTAACATGGGGAGGGGAGGGTGTTTTGTACCTATTCTGTACTTTAACCTTACAATTGAATAAAAAAAAAACATATCATAAAACTTTAATTAAACTTGGAAATTCGATTTAAAAAATAGCGTGGATCAGTAAGTTCATTAGCACCAGAAATTGTTAGGTGAAGTACAGAAAAGTTTCTACCAAGAAAACCATTATTTATTTATTTTTTTTTTTTTTGCTATTCTTACCAAGGGGGGGCGGGAATGGTGTTTTGTCACTATTCTGTGCTTTCAACTAACAATTTATTAAAAAAACAAAAAGTAAATTTTCACATTAGGTCCACCTCCACAATTTTTAACATGGGTAGGTTGGGGGTGTTTATTCTGAAAGCCGTTCTTAACATGGGGAGAATGGTAGTATTTATTCCAAAAGCCGTTTTTAAAAGACGAAAGACAGGTAAAAGGTTAAAACACGTGATTAGGCATGGGTGTTGTTTATTCCGAAAGCCATTCTTAATATGGGGAGGTTGGGAATGTTTATTCATTGCCGTCAGTGAATTATAGTGCATAGTACAGGTCTTTATATCTCGAAAACTAATTGCCTCTACAAATGTTAAATGAGATTTTCTTATTCAGCATAGTCGAAAATTGTGGAGGTGGACCTAATGCAAAAAAATACCCTCCCCCAAAAAAGATATCGTGAAATTTAAATTTAAGCGCGGTACAAAAAATAAAATTAGACAGAAAAATACACCTTTGGGTTTGTACTTGCACAAAGACTTGAAAAAGTTGTCAACAAAAACAAATATATAACAAATAAATATTTTCAAAGGCAAGATAAGTTACTTTTCTACCTAATTGGATAATTTTTAGTGTTTTTATTGGGTTTGTACTACTGTACATATAAATTCGAAAAAGTTGTCAAAAAATAAATGCATAACAAATATTATCAAAGGCAAGATATGTTACTTTATTACCAAAATGGATAATTTTTTTGTATTTTTAATGTAAAATGTTTATTTGGCTCGAAAAACACAGCGTTTACTGCTATATTTGAAAATTACAAATGGCGGCAGACTGTGTTAAACACATTAGGTTTGGGAAAATGAGTTAAAACTAAAAAACTATACAAAATACTGTTAAAAACCACCGAATACATGTCTGTCTATGTCACGGTAACATATATTGAGTGAGTTCCTGACAGTATGTTTTATAGTTTTTTAGTTTTAACTCATTTTCCCAAACTTAACGTGTTCAACACAGTCTGCCGCCATTTGTATTTGTCAAATATACAGATAAACACTACATGTTTTCAAAGCGATTAAACATTTTACACTAAATAAAAGCACTAAAATCTTATCCAGTTAGGTAGAAAAGTAACTTATCTTGCCTTTGATAACATTTATTTGTTATATTTATTTTTCAACAACTTTTTCGTTTCTGTGTTTAGTAATACAAACCCGTTTTATTTACTATAACGTTTAGTCGGCTCGAAAAACAGTGTTTATCAGTGTATTTGAAAAATACAAACGGTGAAGGACACTGTCGATGATATTAAGTTTGAGAAAATGATTTAAAACTAAAAAACTATACAAAATACTATCAGAAACCCACCGAATATGTCAGCCTATGTCACAATAACATATAATCAGTAGGTGTCTGACACTGTTTTGTATAGTTTTTAACTGATTTTCCCAAACTTAACGTATTCAACAGAGTCCGCGACCATTCGTCTTTTTCAAATACATAGATAAACACTGAGTTTTTTGAGCCGATTAAACATTTTACATTAAATAAAAACACTAAAAAATTATCCAGTTAGATGGAAACGTAATTTACCTTACCTTTGCTTTCATTTATTAGTTTTTCGACAACTTTTTCGAATCTGTGTATAATAACCCCCCCCCTTACCCAAATATTAATTAAAAACTCACATTTTTTAATACAATAAGAAAGAAAACTATTTAGCGTTTCAACGTTTTAGCAACTTTCGGCTTAATCCACTGAATGTTGGTCGAGCCCAAGCCATGATTCTGCAAGAGTTCCATTTTTTTTTTTTCATTTTTGCCTTTTTTCTTTTACTTTTTGGAGTGGATTGCTGTACTAAGAATATAAGAAACATGCATTTTCTCTTTTTATTAGAATTTTCCATTACACCAAATAAAGCCACAGCAACGCGTGGCAGGGTACAGCTAGTATATATATATATATATATATATATATGTGTGTGTGTGTGTGTGTGTGTGTGTGTGTGTGTGTGTGTGTGTGTGTGTGTGTCGCCACAGATAACTTAGTGAGTACAAAACTGCCCAATAAATAAAGGAAGTATTAATCCATTTCACACCTTCACTCTATTTCTATAAAACGTTGTGTTTTTTTCTGCTTTCTATGCTGACGTATATGTTATTTTTCTTCTTTCTTACATCGTTATTATTTTTCACAAAAATTTTAAAATATCGAACTCCTATCAATGATCATTTTTTGTCATTTTTTTTTTTTTTACGGATAGTATTTTCGAACTAGTGTCATAATAATTTGGCTGGTTCTACATCTTGATCTGTAAACATTCGCTTGTTAAGCTACACAAACCTGAATAACTAACGAATACCAAAAAATCGTTGATAAAAAACAGAAATGAAGAAGAAACGGATTTAGTTTTTGTTGCTTTTAAAGTTGCGTCTTGGCATTCGATGACGTTAAAGCCGGATATTAACAGTGAAGCAAACGTTATGACGCCTGATTTGTGAATAATGGATGTACAACTGTCAGAATCTGGCCTTTGACGAATCCGGGTGCATGAGTCAGTGGACAGCGACAAGCTATCCACTGACTCATCAGTTGATATCATAATACCTAATATACATAACCGTGCATGCGTTAATATTTCTGGGATTAACTGTAGGTTAAATAGAAAAGCACAGAGATGACAAAAACGACGACGACGACGACGACGACGACGACGACGACGACGACGACGACGACGACGACGACGGCGACGACGACCACGACGACGACCACGACGACGATGATGATGATGATTGAGACAATGGTGATGACGACGACGACGACGACGACGACGACGACGACGACGATGATGATGATGATGATGATGATGATGATGATGATGATGATGAATTAATAATGATGGTGAGGATAATGACGATGTAATGATGACAATGATCATGACGATGGTGATGATGATTATTATAACGATGATAATGACAATGGCGACGACGACGACGATGATGATGATGATTCATGGTTCAATGCAAAAGTTCAAACACTCACTTTCTGATTTTGTAATTAACGTATTTTTTTTTTTTTATAAAGTACCATCCGGCTTGGCCGACTCGCTATCCTTTCGCAAAGGACGCTACTTGAAACACCTGAAACATTAGCTTCGACTAATAAATATTTCATTCATACGTTGTTCTATACACGAAAAATATTTTTCCCATTTATTAATATGAGATTTTTTTGTAATTTTAGTACAAATTTATTCATTTTTAAAATGCGACCGTAACGAAAAGAAAAGAATGGAAATCTATTTGCCTTCTCACTTGTAATTTAGAAATAAATTCTAACTTGTTTAAAATCATAAAATAAAATCGGTCTAAAGAACGGAACATTTGAATACAACGCTAAATACTTTTTCTATGAAATAAAAAATATATTAAAAATATATTAAAAATATATTTTTAAAAAAACGGGTTGTCTTCGTAATTGTAGCGAAATTCGAAAATTGAAATATTTAATTTATAGTAGAACTAATAGAACTAAATTGTCATGTCGCAGTAATGAAAATATTCAAAAATTGCGAAAAACCATAAGGTAGAAAATGAATTATTAAAGGTAACGAGGGTATGCTAAAGGATAAGCGTACTACTAGTACTCCTGCTGATTCTACGCTATTACGATACTGCCCATTGAGAGTGTTATCTCACGTCGTAATATAGTACTAGAAGAGTTTATGATAAGTTTCGGTCTTACAACACTCACCCCCGCTTCCAAAAGTTTTATTTTGATTATTATTTGGGGTGAATAAAACTGTTAATACTTCTTTCTCTTGGGATTTACAGCGAGTGAGTGCGTACATTTTCTTTTTCTTCCTGGGCGTCGCATTTCTGGAGAGATTGAGGCGTGTAGAGATCGAAGTGATCGAATATTACGTCGATCAGTTCTTCTTCGCAGGTATTTTATGGTGATTCCTCCGATCCATTCAAACGGCATTTGCTGGCTGGTTCATATGGCGTTTGTGGATGTTTTCAGGACCATGGACGATATAGAGCAGTTTGCCAATTCTTTGTTTGTTGGTGTCTACTTCCAAGAATGTGATGTTGTTTTCAAAAGGATTTTATCACCAGGAAAGAAATATTTCTCATGGGGCGAGACGGTTTGCTTGAACTTCGCTGTATAACCATCGGTCGCTAACCTGGTTCACAGGAGCATACTTGTGATGTACTCTTGACCGTGTTCATCGCTCCCGGCTCGCAGGATTATAGATGCAACCCAGCAGGGCTACATTCTTACTTGTCTAGTACTGGACCCTTCAAGGGTGACCAGACACTCACTGGTCACTGGAAAATATCTCTCTGCTGCTCAGGGCATGCAAAATGTGCATGACCCTAAGTCCGTGTGGCAACATTGTCGATTTCGGCCATCACTCTGGCTTTGTGCTGGATCCAGTCTATTTCTTTCATCATCTGACGTCAGGGCATACCTGAAATAAACTGTATCCTCATTCAGGCCGGCAATTGAGAAACAAAGAAAAACTCTAGGTCATTTTTATATAACGAAACAAAATAATTATTTATAAATCCTTTTACACTTATTTAAAGTCGAATCCTTTGATCCGAGCTTTGTGACGCAGGTTGTATAACTTAAGTTCATCTAATTAATTTCCCAGCTAAGAACAAGAGCTTTTCAACTTAGCTCTTATGAGGGTTTCGCCCCCCCCCCCCCCAGGCGGAGCAAGAGCGATGTGCACGTCCCAATGCCAGCCAGCAAAAAGACCCTAATTCTAAAAAGCCAATCGTTTTTATAAAACTCGCCCTTTCCCTCATCTGTCATTTGAAAAATACTTTTCTTATTTTTCCTCTAAGCCTCTTCTTTCTCTTTCCCATTATCTTATTCTTTTTCTCCCCTCATAAACACCTTTCTCTATCCCCTTATTTTATATTCTTTTCATTTTCTCTTTTCTTGTGAATCTCTTCTTTCTTTTTCGTGACCATATCTCTCCCTAGGTTCAATTTATTTATTTATCTGGCCAACTAATTTATCACTGGCTTGGTGACCCAAATGACAACATCTCCCAAACACCAAAGCAAACATTTTGAACCCAAATCATTGTTTCCATAATATTTGAATTGTTTTTCAAAACTCAACCAGAAAACGATCCTGTATTGTTTTTCTGCCAAACTCAAGAATCTCATTATCAATATACATAGCAGCGCATGAGATTTTTCGTACGGTTTTTCCTCAAGATATCCCGTGTGAAAATCCCCGAGGATCTTTCTTTGTAGGCTGTTTGAAATCACTACACGGTCATTATACTGTAGTACATCATCACAGAGGGAAAAAACTTCAGGCACATTTGGGCCTTTATTGTGAATTTTGTGTCTGATGGATTGTATGAATTCATTCCCCCCAAACTCCCTTATAATGTCGGCTAACTTTGCTGAGAGCTCTTTAACTGTATTCACGATCATACTTTTTATTTCGCAATTCATCCTTAGTGTAGCAATGACAGAGTTTTCGAAAACTACCGTAGTTTGGGGAATGAGTCGTGATAAGCAATCCGCATGGCAAATATTTTTAGATGTTAGGACACTCAATCTTAGGAGTGGTAGTCTAAGACAATATTTTCCCAACGAAACAGTCTATTTGCAGTATAAGCTGGCAGATCTTTCTTGAACCCAGATATTGTTATTAGGGGTTTATGGTCTGGTTGTAGTATGAACCGTCTTCGATGTAGGTATCTGTGGAACTTTGTGGCAGCGAATATTATTCCTAGGATCTCTTTCTCTATTTGAGAATATTGCTGCTCTTGCTGAAGACGAGCTTTATTTATGGTGTGACCTAAGTATTTGATCTCTGGTAAAAACAAGTGACACTTTGCCCCCTTAACCTTAAACCGTATTCTTGTAACTTCTCGAATACGTTTATTATTTGGTTCCGGTGGTCTGCAGTAGTTTCATTGGTCACCAGTATATCCAAACAAGCTGTTGCGTAGTCAATGTCACACAGCATGGTATCGATGACCTGCTGGAAAACTACAAACGCACTCTTGACGCCAAAAGCCAGCCCGTTGTATTTTTACAGCCCTCTATAAGTGTTTATGCAGAGCAATTTAGAACTTTCTTCATCGACTTTATCTGAAGGTATGCGTGTGAGAAGTCACTTTAGAGAAGATTTTTCCACCATTTATTTAGGACTTTGAGAGGAGGTAATGATGATCCTGCAAGGTATCGTTTAACCTTGTGGAAAAACTCTGTGCATACTCGTATTCGGTTGGACTTCTTTTTTTACATAGGCTGTAGGTGCTGTCCATTAACTAAAATCTATTTTTAACAGAACACCTGCTTGTTCAAGTCAATCTAATTCTTTTTGACTTGCGTTAGAGCAGAGGAAGGGACATTCCGTTACTTTTTGGATACAGATTGTGCACCGTCCTTCATCTTGAGCTTAACTTTTAATTTAGAACATTTCCCAAGGTCGACAGAAAAAAAAAATCTGAGGAAATCGTTGCTTGAGTTCCTTTTTGAAGTTTACCAAATTGGGCACGGTACTTTCTATTTTGCGACAAAAATTACTCATTGGATAATCCCACAGATTGAATTTTTCTATCCAATCTGTTCCAAATAGATTATCCGAAGGTTTTGGTATGCAGGATTTCAGCATTTTGGTAACTCCGTTCAGTGTTACTGTAAGGCTTACCTTGCCGAAGATGTTAATATTCTCGTCAGTTACAGATTTTGCTGTTTTATCCATCTTTACTAGGGTCAGCTTGTTTGCCAAGTACTCCAAGTGATGATTGAAAGATTAGAACTTCAGTCAAGCTGGAACTTTAAAGAGTTATTGAAAATATTACCAATCACATATTTTCTTAAATTTCTATGGACTATCGTGTGTGATTGAACTTGCCTACTTTTACTTTTGGGGTTCCTTGGTTTGTTGACGTACCAGCACTGAGTAAAGTTATGATCATCTTTATTGCAATTTTTGCAATACGTTTCCTTCTTGACTGGACAGAATTTCGTTCAATGCTATTTATCACAATGGTAATATAGTCCAGGCGTTTTTTTTTTTTTAACTTATTCGTGTGTTATTTATTGTGGGATTTAAAACATGACATTTCCCTTTTGTTTTTTTTGTTTTTTAGGGAAATAGGCGGTTAAATTGCTTCTGGTTTTTCTAATTTTAGCCACATCTGCATCCTCGATCGTTCTTAATCATACTTGACAGAATTTACTCTTTCACGGCCATCTGCCAAGTTTTTGGAGAATCAATCCTTGTTCGTTTTCAAGCTTGGTTAGCACTTGACATTTGATTTCGGCATCATATGTTAATACTATACCTTGTGCAAATATTAAGCACTTAAAATCATCGACAGTAAGCTTGGCTAGTTTAAAATCATTACAGAGCTTGTTCGCCGATGATGCAAACGTTAAGTAATCGTGTGGTTGTCCTTGACTATGTTCAGGCATTTCCAACGTTTGTGGGACAAGGTTGTGTCAGGGCTGAATAGTTCCGAGGGGTGCTTAATAGTCTCTGAAAAAAATCTATGCTTTTCTTGGTTAATATAAAACCAACGAACCTAATATGTTAGGTAGTTCCCAGTTATCTTAATAGTAGACGTACCTATTTTTCACTGGGCTATTATTCATAGTCTACATTGAAAATATCTTCATATCGCCTGCAAAAGGGTTCGAATATTTTGTCGTTCTCTAGTATTCAAATGTTTCAATCGAGTTGTAGATTGTAGGAAAATTCCTCTTTTCCAGAGTTTTTTTAGAGCCATTTAATACATTTACTAGTAATTCTTCAGGTTCATTTTTCTGAAGTGTAAGTTGTTGGAATTCTAACATAAACAATTCTTGCTGTCTTTTCTCTGATTTTTGTTGGTGGAGTTGCTGTCTTCCTTCCAATTTTTTGTTGTCTTTCATCTGTTTTTTTGTTGGTGGAACATCTGCCATTCTTCGAATTTTTGTTGCCTGATCTGTGTAGCATGGACAATTATTCTTTGGAAATTTTTCATGTTTAAATAGAAAAAAGAAAAATATTACAACAGTTTTATATGTAAAATAATGGGATAAACAAGACAACAACAAAAATGACAACAACAAAAATGACAGCAATTTCTGTTGTTTTAAAGACCCGTGTACCAAGAGGAGATACGCAAGAGAATTTAGACAGATTTTTCTTTTATTTTTGCAAAAAGAAATCGACAGATAATTAGTTAAACTGAACTACTTACTGGTTTAGCTCTTTCGAGATACCATTTTTCCGTTAACGTTGATATAGTCATTTAAATTTTCTCCACGCTTATTTTTTTGTTAGCCAAAAAATAAAAAGTCAGACAGGAATAACAAAAAAAAAAAAGAAAACTCAGTTTTTGGTGGGCACTTAACGTGTACTTTTGCCGAAGTGTTTGCAAGTAAGCAGGGTTTTTTTTTTCTGTTCTTCGTTGGGGGATTTTTTGTTTAATTGTGGACAACTATTTAGAAGAATGGGAAGACGGGAAAGAAAAATTATCTTTCAGACAGAAGCAAAAATTGCTTTGAATTTCTTTTGTGTGAGAACTTGCTTTTTTTTTAAGAAAAGAACTTGCCTTGGTAAATTTGAGATGAAAATAATTTTATGCACGAAATTTGATTTTACAAGAACTCTTACCGGGCGGACTTTGCTTGTCCATCTTGTTATTTTGTTGAAAAATAAATGCGGTGCATTTTAAACGAGAAAGAGGTGTAGCAGAAACAAATAGAACTCTTTTTCTTGTGCATCAGTGCTTCTCCTGACTGTGCGATATGGCACATACTGACCAATCAGAGGCATAGCGCAGGGACCTTCCTTACCCCCTAAGGAACTCTAACTGCTTCCGTTCCGGACGACAAAAACTCCTCCCTTTTCCAGCCAGACGCCAAAAGAGAGCGGATCTGTTTCCTCACTCTCCCTCTCTGCCTACACCGGTATCGACGATTCCCACTTGAGAATAACTACCGGGCAAAGGCAGACAAGTTTCATCCGAGTTATATCTTTTGGGCATCTTACCCTGACTCTCTTCAACAAACCTTTTCCTTGTTAAGTTTTACGAAGTTGTTTGTTCGTTTATTCAGTAGCTTGTGTCGAATTATTTATTTTATTAGGGAGTGCCCGAAAAGCACTAACTCAACTCCCTAAAGAGGTGTCATTGTGTTTTATTTCTTTTTTATTATTAATTTGTTTGGGGCAGAGGAATTTAATTTCTCTTAAATTTCTTTTCTCCTACACCCTTACAAATAGGACTCCGCCGGAGTTCTTATAATTCGTAACCCTGCGCGAGTTCTTATAATTTGTAACCCCGCCTGAGTTTCTATAAATACACAAATTATGAAGCCTCATCTCACAGGATTAAAGAAAAAAAAAAAAAAAAACTCAGACTCTTTCTGGCAGATTGTCGAGGACGTATCTTTGGCCTGGTACGAAAAACACGCAGGCTATGAATTGCTGACATTATGGTTCCGGTATGAAAGAGGAGAGGTTATGAGAGCGGCACGTGGTTACTGTGTCACATTTTGACATTTTTGTTCGAGCGCCTCTTACCTGACCATGTGTCAGACTTGGTATTCTTCAAAGAAGTGAATAAATCACTACATAGCATTAGTAACAGTAAAAATAGCAAATGTCGTGCAGATTAATTAAAAAGATCTCTCTCTCTCTCTCTCTCTCTCTCTCTCTCTCTCTCTCTCTCTCTCTCTCTCTCTCTCTCTCTCTCTCTACCAAATTTTTTAATCCGACTTTTCTCTCTTCCTCTCTTTTTATTCTTTTCCGAAGTGTATTTCTATTATTTAGCTTGTAGATTACCATAAGAGGATTTCCCAGCGTTACGAGGTTACATTGTTTATGACATTAAAAAATAAATAAATAACGACTCAACATAAAATTCCCCGTCCGATATGATAACGCACTCTGTCCAGCAGTCCAGTCCAGCACTCTTGTATCCAGGTAGCAAAATAATATAACAATCCGGTCGGCGGTCGGCATACAGGCGTGACTCTGCACATACAAACGACCCAATAAATAGATAGGTATGACACATTACCAAAACAGTGTTACGGAAGATAATTAAACGAAACTGAAACGACATCTCCAGTCCAAGATAAGTAGCCTTCCAAATGAAAACATAATTATCATACATTTTTTTATTGCTTTTTATTCCATCCCTTCTTTTTTTTTTCGCTTCTTTCTTTTTTGTTCTTTTTCCTTCTTTCTTTCTTGCTTTCTTTTTTCTTTAATTATTTACTGATGCTGGAAAAATTATTATTCAAATAAATAATTAAAAAAAAAATATTTCTTATAAAGAAAAAAGGAGAAAAAGATTTTAAAGTTTAAACTAAAATACTTGATAATTAAATTGAAAGACTGCACCCGGATATGCAGGGTTTGTAATAAGATGGACAGCACAGCGTCCGTAGTGGCAGGTACCCTAAATTACAACTACTACAATTGCATCATTAATGATTGTCGCTGTTCGGATTGACACGTGCCCCGAAAGGTACAAAAAGGCGGACCGCATCCGATACGGAATCGGTGAGTGTTTATTGTTTAACCACGTCGCTTTTATTCTCTCCTAATTCAATATTTTTATATTAATCAAATTGTGTATGTCTATGCGTGGTTCTCGTCTTTGCGTGACTTATACATCATCATCATCATCATCATCATCATCATCATCATCATCATCATGTATTCACAAACCATCATTAAAGATTGCCTTTTGAGAATAACTTGTAGTGTTCCCTGGAGTCTGAGTGACAACAAGTCTTACCAGATTTCTAGTACATTATATTGTTTAAAGCAAATTAGGTTAATCTATCCCTGGTGATGGATCCAGAAGGTGGTGGTGATGGTGGTGGTACTACTACTACTACTACTACTACTACTACTACTACTACTACTTAATCGATTATTCATGGAAATCAATATGTAATAATAGGATTAAATAAGAAAACGAACTTTTTAAAACCCAATTTATGAAAAAAAAAAAAGTAATTTCATTCTGTAATAAAATTCACAGAGATTCATTTTTTTTTATATTGGAGTAATCACTTATCAAGGCTCGAAGGCCACTCAAGGATAAGAATGAAAGATGGTAGTGTAGTAATCGTTAATAGTGTTGTAGATTGGATACAATTTGATTATTTAAGGGGAGGGCTCAAAAAGAACTTGTTTACATTGGACTTGGAGGTTGCCATATTGTAATTGGTTGAGAAGCAACAGGCGAGCAGTTCTAGGAAAGAAACTTTGTTCATGGAATTTGTGTTTAGATTTAGGCACAGATAGAGAGTGAGGGAATTTTTTGTAGTGGTTGTAGAAGTCGAGTGCTTTTTGTGAAAGTTTGGCAAGTGAGTAATCATAGATTGGAACTCATTCGGTTTATCTGTAAACAAATCAGTCATTTTAATATTCTAGTACTAGTTAAAAAAAAAATTTTTTTAAACAATGAATTATTTTGTGACACTTCCAAATTTGAAAGAAATTTGGAAGCGTTTAAACTGTCGAATAGAATTCATTTCTGATTTCAAAATTCTAAGTGAGTCATGTCTTAAAATATTGTAAGTTTAACTTTCAATTTTATAGGGATTAAAACAAGATTAGCTTAACAAAAGTAGTTATAATTTTATAACAATTTGGTTAAACTAACTAACCAAACTATATTGTAAGTAATAATACATTTAATTTTCAGATTCCTATTTATAAAAAAAGAATATTTATTTAAACAAAACAAAAGGCGAAACAAAAATGAAAATAAGAAGACTCCCGGGCAACGCCTAGTATATACAATTAACTACTTTATAATAATTCCTCCCTATCCCTATTTTTAATGCTGTGATTTGTTAAGTATATCGTTTCTTGCGGCAAAATCACGTTCACAGACTGGTTCCTGTTAGATCACCAAAGTTAAACAACGTTGAGTCTGGACAGTACCAGATGGGTGTCAATTTGGGAATACCAGGTTCTATGTGTGGGATGATACGGCAAAATCGCGTTGATACACCTGGTCGCATTAGATCACTGAAGTTAAGCAACGTTGAGCCTGGCCAATACTAATTGAATGATCATTTCGGAATACCAGGTGCTGTATGTGCTCTTCATTTATCTGAACATTGTTTCTAGTTTTCCTGGACTTTCCACTTCAACTAGAACCAAGCAAGGCCAATTCAAGAGAATTGTGGTTGGAGATCGGCAACTCTTGTTTCAAAATTGACTCCCCTGCACAAACACCCTTACACGGTGTATTCATTGTCTCTTAAGGCCGAACGGAGCCCCGTAATCGGTTCTTCTATATCTTCTTAACAATCATTCTTAATTTAGAACAAGGAGAAATTCCTGGTGTTGTCAGGGATTTGAATTCATAGAATAATTGAATATCTTACTATTTACATGCTGCCAAAGGGGTTATCAGTGTGGTAAAACAGTAACAAATCCAACTCTATCTTTATTCTGGCTTGCATTAACACTAGAATTTCATATGAATTTACAACTTTTGTCTGTCACTTGTCTTTGACTGTTTACTTGTTTAGTTTTATGGCATATCAACTCTTTTCAGATTATTTAATGCCGAATTCAATAAATGTGAGAAAAAGTTTTCATGTTTCAAGTTCTTTATATCTTCAAATATTTATTTATGGTGTTTAGTTTGGTTGTTTTGTAGAGGAAGATTTTTGCTTTTGTTTTTGACTTTGTAAAACATGATTGAGTTTTGCAAAGAGAAAGTTTGACATTAATGTTTAGTGCATTTTAGTTCAGGCAGCCTGTATCATAAGCAAACCTGATCTTGTAGCACTTGTCTATTTGTTGATCACATATAGGCTCCAAAACTACTGGACAGAATTACACTCAGAATAGTCACAAAGAATCATCAAGATATTTACTTAGCTTTCCATGAAGTTAAAGTTAGACACAAGATTATTTGAAGATTATTCAGCTGCATAAAAATGCGCACTTTGGATTGGAACTATGGAAGTGATGTATTAACTGACTAACGACAACGGACAAGAAAAAAAAAATACAATCCACACCCAAGATGTCCATATCAAAACGGAATTATATATATATTTTTTTTCAAAACTGACTCCGAGCAGCATATTTAGTTTTCTACAGACTTCACCAGACCCATCCGCACATAATAATCAAAGAATCTCACTCACTCACCCCACCTCTCCTTTCTGCTTTTGGGCCAAGGGAGGCAAGTCACAAAAGAAAAGAATTTAATGACTCACATACAAGCTTTCTTCATCCCATATTCACATTCCTACGCACTAGCAAAAGTCAGACGAACAGAAACTGCTACTCACAGCTATACATACATTAACATGAACAAGGTAAACCAACATACACATACATATACACAATGAAACCCTGCCAAATACTCACATACATACCTATAATTGCCCGATTGAAACACACTGGTGGGCGAAGAGGTTAGTCATATACTATTTAAGATACACCGAATATTCTAACTTCCTATGATTTCCTTGAAAGTGAAACACATTGGATTTATGGAAGCATAAAGCATATCTATTTTTGTCTATGAAAATTAAACGGGAAATAACTCTCATAGCTTAAAGGGAAAACAACTCTCACAGTTTAAATAAATTCACTTACTTCCGTTTTTAAAGCCAACTGGTATAGGCTATAAATTAAATAAAAAATAAATCAGCATTAAATAATATTTCTAAATGGAACAATTAAAAGAATTCTATTATGACAAGCAATAAAATGAAGCTAATTATTAAAATAATTTTTTTAAATGGAATATGCAAATGAGGTTACTTCTTGAATGTAGATTTCCTTTGAATAAATTTTATATGCAGAAATCAAAATGGGATGAAAGTCCGTTTTCAGTATGAAAATAAATTTGTGATTTGTATATATTAATCACAGGAATACGACTTTATTATAATATATATATATATATATATATATATAAGTGTACGTGTGTGTGTGTGTGTACATTTCCCTACACAATAACTCTGTCAATTTTCAGTCTACAGACTCGAAATTTGATATACAGGATATTGAGATTTGGGAACATCTCTGTGGTCGGTTTTCGGCGAGAAATTTGGCTTTTTAAGGGGTCAAAGTTCCACGATTTGACCTTTGAGAACTCTACAAAACTCCTCTCACAATTTGGGGTCTACACACTTGAAACTTTAGATATAGGTTCATTGGACATGGATCTAACTTAATAACTTAATTTGAGCCCCAAACAATACATTTTAAGGGGTCATAATAGGGGTCAAAGTTTTAAAAAATTTACCGCTTTTTTTTTTTTTTTTTTTTGCTCAACATACACCTCCAAATACCCAGGCAACGTCGGGCACCCATGCTAGTATATATATATATATATATATATATATATATATATATATATATATATATATATATATATATATATACATATATATATATATATACATATATATATATATATATATACATATATATATATATGTATATATATATATATATATATATATATTTGTAGAAATATATTTTCTTATAATATATATCAATCCTTATTTAAGAAGCTCAATGTAATTACAGAGCATTATAGAGAATAAATGACAAAGTTATATTCCAAAATTCATGATGTTGACCATCTTATAATTTATTCCTTTAATTCAGTTGACTTATACAATTCTATACTGTCAAGAGATGAGTTTTATTTATTAATTTGTTTATTGCGGACTATTATTCTCATCTTTTTTAGAAGAAAGAAACATTGGATTGATCAGCCTAAAACAGATGAGGATAACAGTCCGCAATAAACAAATTAATAAAAAGAAAAAGATTTTGACATTGACCATCTGACTATGAGATAAGTATGGCCATCTTTCAGTCTCACTCGACATTAATCTCTTTCTTTCTTACAATAAATTTCTCTCAGTTATAATGAGGAAAACAGAAAGTGAACCTTGGCTTTACTCATAACTCTCGCTTCCATTATTTTGTCCTTTAATCCTCACATTCCATGAGCGATGTTTTTGACAGAGGGGGAAGAATTGCTGTTTTCTGAGTCAGAATCTATCCATCTGAAACTTGTCTGTGGCTAATTTTTTTTAACTTGAAGTATTTTTTTAACTCCCTACATACAAAGTCAGCATGACTTGTCTCGAGTGATATTCATAAAAGAAAAAAAAAAGGCTCCAAGTGTCAATATCGTGATGCCGTCTTATAAGGATGACACGAGTTGGATTTTTTTAATCTCCAAACAACCAACCCAAAGTTTGTATATTAGAAAACTTTAAAATAAGGAGTCGGGCTAGGAATCAAATATTTTAGAATTCAAGGATTCAGAGTCCGGAAGTTTTGTAATTCTAGAAGTTAGAGTTGGATGAAATATCTTTTGGTTCTGTGACTCTGATTAAATGGGAATAGAAAGGGTAGTTTAGCTTTATTTTCCACAACCACATAACTCCGGTTTCTCTATTTTGCCTTTTAATCCTCTCATCCCATGAGCGATGTTTCTGACAAAGAAGAGCGGGGAGAGAATTGCTTTTTTATTCATCAGAATCTATCCAACACTTAGCGTTGGCTATTTTTTTGATTTTGAAATAGTAGTATTCTTTTAGCACCTTACGTCAAGTGGCATCATGTCTTGTCTGGACCGATTACGATAAAAAAAAAAGAAAAGAAAAACATATGTCACTAGCGACTTTCTCTCTGATATAATATCCTGATAGCTTTAATTCTACACTTTTTGCTTCTAATGAAATTTTCCACTACTCTAAATTTTTGTAGAAAAAGTTCCATTTAGAATATTATTTTTACACACACACACACGTATAATCTAGCTCGTAAGATAAATAAGCTTTCTGGTGACGTGTGAGTGTTAGAAAGAAAATGGCCGCTGTGGTCAAGTTTTATGTAAAAACTAAAACCGAAAGAAATTCTTACTTCATATATAAATAATAAACACAATTGTAAAAAAGTTTCTTTGTTATTGAACAAGGAAATCTATTTTGTGAACATTTCCCTTTCCAACCATCAATTGACTGCGAATAACGGTCTAATGTGCATGGTGAATTACAGATTTCATCTCTTTCCAAGAATTGTCTATTAACGAACGCTTGACAATCTGTTGAATCATTTCAAATTTTTTAGACGGCATCATGACAACTTGGAATATTGTTATGTCTTCAGTTCATGTTCATAAACATCAATTACAAGACTTGTTGGAAACTTTCTAAGAACTCAGCGGCCATTTTCTTTTTAGACCGTAGTGTTTACACATTACCAAGCTCTCTCAGCGAAGAAAATAAACATTTTGTTTCCTTGGCTTATGTTGGACTTTGCTGACACTAACATTCAAGAGTTTAGTAGTCAACATCCGATTGACTATAGTTTTAGGAAGAAAGCAATAATTCGTTTTTTAATTAATAGTATTACTTTTTTTGTGCCACTTTGTATATCATGGCAAGATATAGTTGTGGTTGTTGTTGTTGTTATTGTTGTTGTTGTTTTTAAGAGGATTAGTTCATCTGTTTGAGTACACAAATACCTAAGCTATGTCTTACTTAGGTAAATCGGCACAGGAAATCTCTATCTCTGCTATTACATAAAAAAAAACTCTGTGTGTGTGTGTGTGTGTGTGTGTGTGTGTGTGTGTGTCTGTCTGTCTGTCTGTCTGTCTGTCTGTCTGTCTGTCCGTCTGTGTGTGTCTGTGTCTGTGTGTCTGTGTCTGTGTGTGTGTTCGTTTTTTATAAACTCCATGCCGGCTAGGCTGATTTTTATAAAATAGTTATTTTCATTTTCAATCATATCTCTTTCTGTGTACAACTTCTCCAGGCATCAGGAGTCTTGATATATCACATTAGTGCAAACGTTTTGTCTGTTTGTATTAGAATCATTTTAAGCGTGAATCAAAAGAATAATACATTTAAAGGTTTTCGGCATAAAAATACTTTCATTGTACATGTGAAATATTGGAATGAAAAGTTGCTTGGAAACATAATCAACACATTTATGAACAAGCTCAGAATAAGCCTCACATTCTTAATTTTTTAGTTCAAAGATTATTCAATACGAGCAACAGTAGAGGGGGGAGGGGTTTGCCCAGTCATAAAATACGTTCAAATATATTTTCATTCATGCCGATTTCATATTTACTATTACAGAGACAGTTTTCTATTGAATAATATATATATATATTAAGTAAAGTGATTTTCAATTTAAAAATTAAAAAAAAATTTTTTAAATTTAAAAATCAGATTTTAATTAAATTAAAAATCAGTTTCATAAGAAGGAACAACAACAAAGTCAATTATCTGTACGATCGTTTCGGAAATCCGTGCTTTTTATTTGTGGTATACATGAAGTTATGTAGAACAATTATATATAGTTCTTTTGGTAAGCACGGTCTCCTCATCAGCAAATTTAGGAGGATTTTTATTGAATTTAAAAGACACCATAAATAAACCTAGCATTAAAAGTAAGGCAGATGAATCTTTTAGTTTTTCTTTTTTTGAAATCAGGAACTGTGTTTAAAGTAGTCATTTAGATGTTTGCTATCTATATATATTTTATATATATATATATATATATATATATATATATATATATATATATATATATATATATATATATATATATATATATATATTAGAGAACTGTAAAAGTGGTGGACGGATGTTGTTGAAATAGACATTTGGCGAGATTATTTACGGGCGCCGCTCCCATGGGTCGATTGGTAGAACTGCTGATTGTCAACGCGATGGTTCTAGGTTCAATGCTCGGTTGGGAGAGGTGCTACTCTATCGGCACTGATGAGTTGTGATACAGGACTGTATGTTGATGACTACAAATATATATATATATATATATATATATATATATATATATATATATATATATAAATTTGTTTCTTATTGTTGAGCACTTTCAGTTGTAATAAAGTCAGTCAACTTAGCTAATATGCGCAGATCGTCATATAATTTTAAGATCACTCTGACTGACGCTAAAAGCATTTAATAAGAATAAATGTTTAATTTCAATTGTATCTCTCACGGTTTACGGTAGCCTAGTGGTTCGGGTCCTTGCTAATGAAGCCAGACATGACTTCTGCTGCCAGGGTTCGAATCTCTTGACTTGTGTTAATTGTGACACCCTGCACTGATGATTTCCATAAGGATGAAACACTAGTGTCTGTGATTAATAATTATTATAGTATATATATATATATATATATATATATATATATATATATATATATATATATATATATATATATATATATATATATATATATAAGGGGGTTAGCGCAATTTTCTGTAGAGCAGAGTGTATTTTAATGTTATGGTAAAAATACTAATTTAATTAAAATAGAGGAAAAGAATAATGTTCGTTGTAAAGCTGATGTATCAAAGCTCAATAGGCAAATACCCTAGAGCTACTTTTATATTTGGTAAGGTGATTGATAATTTATAATAAAAAATTAAAATTAAAATTTAATTTTAGTTTTTAATTTTAATTTTGAATTATAAATTATCAATCACCTTACCAAATGTGTATATATATATATATATATATATATATATATATATATATATATATATATATATATATATATATATATATTGTACCGATTTTAAAACTAAAAAAAATGGCTTGGGTGCCATCAGTTAGATTTGAAACCAAAACATTTCACGCTCAAGACACATTCCCTACTGTTTGAGCTGTCGACAGATAGATAAGAAAGATTTAAAATTAAATCACTTCAAACTATGAATTAATTTGTGCATGCGCAAAAGTAATAGAACTATGTCGGCAAGTTGAAATTAATATTTTGCATTTCAATTTCCAACATATTTCTGTACGCGTTATTTATCCACCCAAACATTTTACTCATTATAAACCATCATTGGTGTATGATTACTATCCCCCCCCCCCGCTCCACATTTGTCCTATGTTAAGAATGGTTTTCTTGTTTGATTATGCCTAATTATCCAGCCAAATGTACTGCAGAAACCAGAAGTCAAAAAGAGCAGACAATCTTGAATATAACCTGAACTTCTCTTTCTGTCTTTATTTTTCTAATCTTATTCTCTTTTTTTATATAGGCAAATGGGGACGAGCTGTTCAGGCAGGAGCGGTCTCTTTTGTGACGAACATATAGAAACGAGGGTCAGTATATACATTATTACAAGGGTTGTTCAAAAAGTAAAGCCTCTTAATTTTTTTAACTCCAAAAGTTGAAAACCTACGAAGACGGGAGTGGTACAATTAAAACGGGAGATCTTTTTTACTCCAGAATTTGACTAATGACTACGGCTGGGACAACAGAATACTCTTTTCATTCTTTTGACTCTCGGGTATATATCCGACACAGTTAGACACACTTAATCAACTGAGAACCACATCCGTCTATATAAAAACATATAAGATATTAACAGATATATACTCAAGAGTCAAAACAATGAAAAGAATATGCTGTTGTCCTAGCCTTAGTGATGACTCAATGATTAAAAGAAAATGCAGTTTTTCACCAATTAATTAGAGAAGGTGTATTTTTTAACTAAGAAAGGTGTATTTTTAACTAGAAAAGGTGTATTTTAACTAGAAAAGGTGTATTTTAGAACAAAGAAGGAAAATTTGCGATCATTTTTTTTTTTTGTTTATTTCTATTTATTCTAACAGAAAGTTAGATGCAAGATGTGTTTTAATGTGAAAGTGCTTCAGTCTCAAGGAATTTCTTGACTGAAAATGACTTTACTTGACATGGACGATTTAAGTTGGCTCCTTCTGTAGAATATGCATAAGATGTCTGCCAGATGGATTCCCAGGTTGCTCACACCATTCCAGATGCAAGAACGCGTTGAGTGCTCGAGGATGAATTTGAAGATGTGCCAAGAAGATGAGGCAAAGTTTTTCAAAAGACTGATTACACAGGATGAAACCTGGGTCCATCACTATGATTTAGAGACCAAAGCCCAGTCAATGCAGTGGAAGCACTTGGACTCACCACCTCCAAAGAAGGCAAGGGTGCAGCCCTCCACTGGCAAGGTCATGCTCACAGTCTTCTGGGACCAGGATGGAGTAGTGACGACAGATTTCCTGGCAAAGGGTACCACAATTACAGGAGCCTATTATGCTTCACTTTTGAGGAAATTAAGGGAAGCTATCAAAATCAAGAGGCAGGGCAAGATTAGCAAAGGTACCCTCCTCCTGCAGGACAACGCTCCAGTCCACAACTCACATGTCACCAAATCAGAAGCACGGGAGTGTGTGTGTTTTTTTTTTTTTTTTTTTTTTTATTACATTTTCACCCCAAACAAGGCACATTGCCACTTTGGTGTAGGGGGCTACTATCAGGGGCAACAACTACTGGGGTACTATGTAGGGATTTGGGCAGCAAGATGTCAGTTCACGTTGCACTTGAACTTCTGCACGTCAATAGAGTTGGGGAAGCAGGGTCCTGGAATGGAATTCCAAAGTCTAGCGGTTCTGGGGAAGAAACTACTGGAGTAGAAAGATCTTTTACATCTAGGGATCTCTACGGTGTTGGGGTGGGATTTTGCAGCCTGTCGGGTCTGTCGAAGGTGTTCACGTCGTGGGGGCACAAGTGCTTGCAGTTCGTTAGAGCATTCACCATTAAAATACTTGTAGAACAGGTAGAGGGATGCAACGTTTCATCGAATGGACACAGGCTGAAGCTTAGATGCCAGTTCAGGGCCTATAAGATTTGCGACTCTCTTTTAAACATTGTCAAGGAGCCAGAGACTAGTAGCTGATGCACCAGCCCAAATATGACAGCAATACTTCATACAAGGGGGAATGGTTGCCTTATAGAGGTACAAGATACTTTCAGGTGTTAGTAGTTTTCTAGCACGGTAGAGAGAGCCCACCTTCCTTGCAGCGGCTGTGGCAATGCCTTCAATGTAATTGTTCCAACTCATGTTTCCTGTGAACGTTAGGCCAAGGAGTTTGAAAGATGTACTCTCAGATAAAGAGTCGTTGGCCATTGCTATATGTGGTAGAGAAGGTTTCTTGTAATTATTGAATGAAACTAGTTTAGTCTTTGCGGCATTGGACGTGACCATCCATTTTTGTCCCCATTCCACTACAGATTGGAGGTCATCCTCTAGTGTTTCTGCCATTTCTTTAGATATGTGTTCATTTGTTTTCCTGTCGTGCCTGTTATAGAGTGTGGTGTCATTAGCATATATACCCATCTCAGAGGCAATTTTGTCGGGGAGATCATTTATGAATATCAGGAATAGTAGAGGTCCAAGGATAGACCCCTAGGGCACTCCCGCATTTATATCATATTGTTTAGATGTACAACCGTCGAGGACAACCTGGAATTTTCTCTTATCTAAGAAGGATTTAATTATGTTAAGTATTCTACCAGTGATACCATAAGATCTAATTTTCCTGAGGAGACCTTCATGCCATACCCTGTTAAAAGCCTTAGATATATCTAGAGCTACCACTTTGCCCTCCCCCGCTTTGTCCAGTGAATGGTATATACGTTCAGAGATTATAGTTAGGATGTCTGCTGTGGAACAGGCTTGTCTAAATCCATATTGTTTGTCATTCAGAAGTTTACCATTTGTAAGGTGATGGACTAGAGCATGGTTAATTAAGGTCTCAAATATTTTGGCAAAAAGTGGGAGGAGGCTAATGGAGCGATAATTTAATGGGTCAGTTCTTTCGCCAGAATTCTTGAATACTGGTACCACAGAAGCAGTTTTCCAACAGCCTGGAAAGCAAGATTGATTAAGGCATTTGTTGTAGAGTTTGGAGAGAACTGGAGCTACTTCGGCTGAGCACTTTTTTAATAGCACAGCTAGGATGAGATTGGGTCCACATGCTTTTGAAGTGTCAGGGTTTTTTATGATAGCATGCACCTGAGCAGGGGTGATTTTCAGATCATCTAGCGTGGCGTCTGTCCACATAGGAAAGTCAGGTAGGGGGTGGTTGGAAGGGTCCCGTGTGGAGTTTGAGGCAAACCGACTGGCAAGCATGTTAGCCTTTTCGATTGCTGAGCAAACAACCTCGTGATTGTTGGTTAGTGGGGGAATTGTTGATTGCCAATTATTTACTACACTGTTGTAGATTTTCCAGAAGTCATGAGTTCCTAGTTTTGTGCTTCGATGCGTTTTTTAGTGGTTTCCGTAAATTCTCTCTTAGCTGTCGCTATTTCTTTCTTAACGTTATTTCTAGCTTCTATGTAATTCTGTCTGTTTGAACTGAATTTATGTTGGTTAAATCTGTGGTATGCATGTTGCCTTGTAAACCATTGGTGAGAGTGGGGCTTTCTATAAAATTTTCGCATGGGAACATGCGCTTCGATTGCAGTTTTAAACCATTCAGTGGTCTCGTTTGCGCACTGTTCAGCAGGAAGAGAAAAAATATTTCCCTATGGAGCATCTCTGATAAGATCTCTGATGGCTACCCAGTCAGCCTTTTTATAATATCTCATTGTTTTGAGCACTGGCTCTTCAGTTTTGGCTCTAGAGTTTAGGACGATTTCAACCATTATCACTGCATGATCAGCATTCCCAAGTGGGCTGTCGGCATTCGTTATACAATCATCAGGAACTGTGGTCAAAAACAGATGTAAAAGTGATGCGTGTTGTTCTTCCTGGTCAGGGAAACGGGTTGGAAATGTAACAATTTGTGATAGGGAGTGAGATATAGAGAAGGTATGAGTTGTGCTGCCTGCATCTGTGTAAGTAGAGAATCCAAGTCAGTTTTTGTGGTGGACATTAAAGTCACCAAATATATGTACTTGTGCGCTAGTGTCAAGGGAGAGTGCTGTGTCTATGCTGTCAGAGACTTTGTTTATTATGGTGCAGTCCTGGGTCAAGGGACAGCGGTAGAGAAAGTAAAAGTAGCTAATGTTGTGTTGCATGATTAGTCTAAAGCACATAAAGGCTTGATCATCCGATTCTAGGTTTGTTTCTCTAGTCAAGGGAAGGATATTACGAATGTAAACTCCAAGTCCGTGCATGTCTGTCAGAGTCCTTACGGCAGAGTGGAAGATATCCAGACATGTTAAAGTAGTTAGAGGGGATGGGGGAGTGTAGGTTAGTCTCACTTAGTGCTAAGATATCCGGGGTATTTGTTAGGAGAAATGCTTCAACATCAGCTAAATTAGTTCTAAGCCCACAGATATTTGTGAATGAGAGCCTCAAGGGAGGAGGCAAGTTGGATTTGTTTGACCCTAAGCCTGGTTTAAGCTTATTTTTAGATTGTACTATCGTTATATTTTTTTTAAAGAGTTTCAGTTTAGGTAAGGGGGAGCTGAACAAGAAGTTATGCAAAGATCAGACATGCATCACAAGTAGACCATCAGCTGACCTTTCTCCAACTAGGACTGTGACCCCAGGAAAGCCCACCAGGGATGAGTGCAGGGTCCCTTTCCATGCGCGACATGGCACTACAAATATCTAGATATTATACAACTATTGATGGAGCAGCCGCTCTAAGCGTTACCAAAGTTAGTAGTTATGAAATCCTGCCCCATCCTCCCTACTCTCCTGACCTTGCACCCTCTGACTTTCACCTCTTCCCAGCCATGAAGTTGGTTTTGAAAGGAAAGCGTTTTCCAGATGATGCAGCCTTGATTTCTGAAGTCGTGTCGTGGTTGGAGGACCAACCTGGGGTGTTCTACAAAAACGGTCTCTAGAGCTGCATCAAACGATGGGAGAAATGCATAACTCTGGGTAGTTCCTATGTAAAGAAAGACTAATAACTGTGCCGTTTCGTTGCTCTACTGATATGGGAAGTGGGTCAGAGCATTACTTATTGCACGCCCCTCGTACACAGCATCCTGGATTAATGCAGAGCATGCACAATGGTCTGCAATTTCCAAGATAGTGAGAACAGTTCATAAGCTGGAGCTAGGTTTGATGTAAATTTTGATGGTGGGTAATCATATCTTCAGCTGGTCTCCTGGGCGTCTTCACCAATCCTGGAGTAGTTCTGAAACTATTGTTTTGTGGATGAACAAGTAAAGTCACCTTTTTAAAAGAGATGAGTTTGGTGAAGGGGGATGATCTTACCTGGCATTCTGATTTGTTAACCGCCTGAGGCACCCATCCTGATGAATGCAGACGGGCCTACCTGGGCAATTTTTACTGGCCAAAATCCTCTTGCTTCTGAAATCCCACTTTCTGACTCTTGTGTGAAGTCATCTCGTTCTGGGAGTGAGATAAATAACTATATTATTTCGTGCTTATTTTATTGCTCCAAATAAAATAATAGGAAAAGTTATGAATATACTTCCACTATTGGTGAAAAATATTAGTATACACGAAAATATATCATTGTATCTGATAGCTCTGTTCAAACTTTTTGACTTAACATTCATAGGCATCATGAACTGGAACAAATACATTAAGGACATTGCCAATGCTGCTGCAAAGAATGTGAGCTCCCTCTATCATGCTAGAAAATTATTCCCACTAGAGAATCCTATAACTTTACAAAGAATGAAGTATTGCTTCCACATCTGGGTTGGTGCATCTATAGCAGTGTCAGAAATTTCGTGAAAATAGTGAATAATTCCACCCCATCTTTCCAAGCTTATAACTCCTCGAAAAATGTAATTCAAGCCCTAATTTTTTTTTCAATTAAAGGAGTAAGGACCAAGGTTTTATTTAAAAAAAAAACAAAACAAAACAATGTGTTTTTTTTTTTTTAAAAAGGTTTTAAACTTCGGACTTTACAGGTAAATTTCTAAAAAACTGATTTTTTTTTTGTTTTAAATTTGAATATATTATTTATTGACCTTTTCTCTTCAATTTGTGATATATAAACCTATTAAACATAAATTAATTATTTACTTTTTAATAGACATTTCAAAATGAGAGGCGTAAATTATTCGACCCCCTATCTTTCTAAGCTTATAACTCCTCGAAAAATGTAATTCAAGCCCTAATTTTTTTTTCAATTAAAGGAGCAAGGACCAAGGTTTCATTAAAAAAAAAAAAAAAAGACAAAAAGAAAAAATGTGTTCTTATAAAATAAGGTTTTAAACTTCGGACTTTACAGGTAAATTTCTAAAAAACTGATTTTTTTTTTTTGTTTTAAATTTGAATATATTATTTATTGACCTTTTCTCTTCAATTTGTGATATATAAACCTATTAAACATAAATTAATTATTTACTTTTTAATAGACATTTCAAAATGGGGGGGCGTGAAAATGGGGGGGCGTGAAAATGGGGGGGCGTGAATTTAAAAAAAACGTTTGTCTAAAATATTATATTCGGTTTATTGGAAAGAACATAAAATTTCACATTGACCCTGAAAATATCGTAAAAATAGAATCAATAGAAAAATTTTGATAGATTTTTAAAATTTAAAAATTTAAAAATATTGAGTTTAAAAATTGAAAAATATTGAGTTCGGAAAATTCATTACTGTTTTAAAAAAAAAATAAAAATATTTTTATTACTTTTAAAACAACTGTAATAGTTTATTTTGGAAGTATAATCCATAAAGAAAATAAATAACCCACTTTTAACAGAGAAATTACGAGATTTTTATATTGTATTCGCAGTTTCGTGTTAGGGGTGTCAAAAATTCCTACAAAAATTCTGATACTGCTAGTGCATCTATCATTAGTCTCGCCCTTTTAGATAGGGTCCAAAAAATAGTTTCAAATGTAAGCAAGTAGCGAAATTCCACCCCTTCACTGTTGAACTTATAGCACTTGTGCCCCCTTGACGTATACTCTATAATCCTGACTAATGTGGTAAGCATCAAAATCTCACCCCTTCTCTGTTGTGGTCCCTAGATGCTGGAAAGCCTTTTATTATAATAGTTTCTTATCTCAAACTACCAGAGTTAAGAACCTCTTATTTTTATTTATCTTTTCTGATGAAGCAAATATCTAACGTAAATGTCATTAATTTCATCATTTAACTTCTACATATTCTGTTGAAAAGTAACTATAAAAATATAATAATATGATAATATAATAATATTTATCATTGAATTTAATTATTTATAAGATTTTCTCACAAATATTTTCGAAATCTGCAACCTTCTCATTTTATGGAGTCAGGAACAGCCACTCCATATCAGTAGAACATCTATTGGGGCTAATATAATAGGTTTGGGAAACTTACTGCATCACTCTTGTTGCGTAACAAAAGCCTATTTTCTCTATCTGTGCCTAAAACTAAACAAAAAGTCCATGAACGAAATTTCTTTCCTAAATCTACCCATCTGTAGAACACAATACTTTAAGGCTGCTTTCAGGCTAACTATAATATTGTTGTTTTCAAGTCCACTGTAAACAACTTTTTGCTGAACCGTCCTCTTAAATAATGAAATTCTACCCAGTTTTGGGATGCTATCTTTGGAAGTTATTCCGAGGCATGAATTTGCCAACACAGAATGTTGTCCTTTGATGTCAGAGGTAAATACAGTGGCCAGCGAAAAGGCGATGGTTGGACAACAGCAAGGCTAACGTCTATGCTTTAAATATCACAACATTTGGTCAATAATTGCAATGCCTGCACAGCAGCCATCAACACCAACAGTAACATGAAAAGAAGATGTCTACCCCATGCAGCTGTGAACAGACGATGCCAAACTGTGCAGTAGTAGTTTTACCATTACCACTCATCATGGTGTTATCTCACCGGCCATTTTACACTCGAGAGGCCTTTGGTACTTTGATAAGTGGTTACACCCTAGTAAAAAAAAAACAAAAAAAAACAGAAAAGAAATAAAATTTATTTCCTGAATCTACTACTTCTGTTTTTGTTTTTTCTTTTGAAAAAGTAGAAAAAATGTTTATATCAGCTTTTATATATTTTTTTTAATGTCAAAAATGATCATTAGTAGCCATGGCTTGCAACCTTTCTGCCAGTAACAAGGCATATAAGAAAAAAGATGAATCAGTCTTCTGTCATAAGTCAACTAGCAGGATAAAATTCATAAATATTAGAAATCATTGTAAAGTGAAATAGCTAAAGCCAAAAGAAGGCATACCAAAATGATAAGAAAACGTATTGAGTTGCAGAAATTATGAATTTATGAAAAATTTATAAAAGTGTGCTGAACAATAGACATTAAACAATTTTCCACTATCCAATAACCATGAGGTCATCTGCATAGCAACCAAGTAGGCTGAACTTAGATTCCATAAACTACTCCTTCCCAAATTTACCTTTATGAATAGAAGCCACACTCTTAGATCTAAAAATTATCCCTTCTCATGTTCGTGATATCATAAAAAACCTAAACACCTCTAAAGCATGTAGACCTGAATCCATACCTACTATATTAATAACAAAATGCTCCACTGAGCTAACCCTTTTTATTTCCAAATTCTTCAATGAATGCCTTGGTGAATTTTGCTTCCCTGTTTGCTTGAAAATTGCCGTTGTTGTACTTCTCCCCCCCTGTAATAAGACATATAAATAAAAAAAATGAATGGAATGATTATCAGTTGAAAGATGTGACTATTAATTAACTATGAAATTATGTGACTATTAAAAATAATTAATAGAATAAACTATGTTTTGTTGTGAGGCAGGGTTATTGCCTGATGTACCTCCATTTGAGAGAGAGAGAGAGAGAGAGAGAGAGAGAGAGAGAGAGAGAGAGACAATGCTGAAGGGGGCTATACAGGAGTTTTTTTCTCCATTTATATTCTACTTTTTAGGAAAGCTCAATTTTACTCACATTAAATGACCTTGTGTCTAACTTTACCATCATACGAAGGCAAGTAAATAAGAACACAAAAACAATTTCTGATCATTTTTTACAATGCTTTAATAAGGGATTAACACATAAACACAGTTAAAAAAGATTAATCCCGTTCGTTTAATCTGCTTTTCATATAAGATTCGATCTTTGAGGGTCTTGGGGTACTTTGAGATTTTTTGCACTTGTTAAAGGCAGTTTTGTGGAGTCAGATTTATAAGGATGATAAGAGTTAGATTGTTTAATCTCCAAAGAATTGACAAATAGTCTGAATATTCCAAGGATTTAAGGAGTCAGATATTTCAAAGTCAGCGTCAAAAGTTTTGTAATTTTAGGAATCTGACTTTGATTAAAAGAGTGCAGAAAGTGAACTTTACTTATAACTCCATCTAACATTCATTGTTGGCTATTTTTGATCTGGAAATGCAATAGCATTTTTTTTAGTTTCTTACATCAAATGAAAAAAAATTCCAATTTTAATAAAGCCGTATTGGAAAGCTATTTTTGCAATATTTTTACACTTTTTATCTACACTCGATTGTTTCTTTATGTTTTTAATTTTCACATGATCTTGTTAGCCTTTCCCTACTCTACTGATATTTCTATTATGGTAATTGCTTGACTGAACATACATTCCTCGCCTTACCTCCAAAAGACATTCAGCAAGAACTCATCTCCCTACCAACATTGCAAAGCACTCTCCTTTCTTCCTCTGTATATCCAAAATCAAACAGAAGTTTTATGAGCAAAGTTTCTTTCCAAATACTTTTTACATGTGGAGCACATTACTACTAAACCTAAAGCCGGTGATTTGTCCTTGCCAGTGACTTTAGGTATGTTTATATATATATATATATATATATATATATATATATATATATATATATATATATATATATACTAGAATAATATACTCAAATATAGACTATACTTAAATAATAATTATTCTTTTATACCTATAGATACGAGTGTTTCATGCTTACGCAATCATCAGTGTAGTAGGCGAAAATTTCTGCCAGTTGGGAGATTCAAACTCAGCCACGAAGCCACCTTTGACTCCATTTGTTAAGCATTTACTTCAAGGCCAGCAAACAGTTGCTATGGGAATGAAGGGAAATAACAACTTATAAAAGCACAATTCGGATGCAGACATTAGACAATCCAGAGTGTTCAAACGAGTGGAAGTCGTGAATATTTAATTAACACTAGTTGACTGCCTCTTAGTTTATATTTCCCAGTACCTATCCTTAAGTATTCTTAGAGGCTTACATATATATATACATATATATACATACATATATATACATATATATACATACATATACATATATACATATATATATATATACATATATATATATACATATATATATATATACATATATATATATATACATATATATATATACATATATATATATATATTTGAATCACTTCTAAACTAATTAATCTATCATTATAAGTTATGGAATATATAGGCAACACGGTGAGTAACATGGACACATTATTTTGATGTAAACTTTACTATTCATAGTTTTTCCCTACACACTACAATATGTTTGTTTTCAAGTTCAATTTCAACAAATATCTGTTGTCTTATAAATAAATCATAGTTCTCAATTCTTTCATAACACTGTCCTATCATCCTACTGTTGGAGTATTGTGTCCAGGCCTTTGGTTAATATTCAATATGTAATATCCAGCATCATAAGAGAGGTCAACGACTGCCTACTCGTATGGTGCAGTGTCTATGAGATCTGCTTTATGGAAGCCGAATCAAGAAACAATCTTTTCTCTTTTGAGTGCTGACCATTATTAGGGGAGATGACGACGTTAAGTTTTTGCAACTCTTGCAGCAAGATGTCGACGTTTTCCTATATGCATCATCTGGTATTCTTAAATGGTTACTGGCCAGGCTCAACATTACTTACTCATGTATGATAACAGTACTTCAACTTAGGATGACTAGCATCAAATCTTTCCTATACCATGTGATTAAATTGACCAATCAGAGTTCTATCTCTCAGGTTTTAAGCTGATCCTCAAAGATCCTGACGCATCAATCATACCTAATAACTTGTTGCATCTTACAAATTATATCTACACTCAATTTTAAAAGTCTATTACTGCCAATATGACACTTTTTTTTTGGAAATATTATTATGAAAGTAATATTAAATTTGAAAATTACGAAAGCCAAAATATGCGCTTTTTTTTTTCTTTCTTTAAATAAAATAAATGATTTACCGTTAAGATATGAAGCAAGTTTCGATTTGGTTGAAATTTTTCAAACAATTCGTTTTTTGTTAATCATTGTTTTTGTAAGTCTTTTCAAGTGCGAGCTCGTGACTCCTATGACAATGTTATAAAAATAGATGGCACATTGTATTTTTTAAATATCGTTATGAACTGAATATTAAAATTTTTATTTAAGAATACCAAAACCAAGAGAGATTTTTAGATCTCCAAAAGGAAAAATAATGTTTAACAAAAAAGAAATTTCTTGAAAAACCCGCTTCATATGCTGTGTATTTTGGTCTTGTTCTTATCTGAACGTGTATTATCTAACTGCTTATTTAATGGACTATCGTTCTCGTGCCCTAAATGTCTTAACAACCCATGACTCATCTAGTATTTTAGGTGCGTGCATGTCAACATATATACATATACATGACGACATACCTGTTTCTGCTAGCTGCTTCTGGGAGCTTCTTCAACCATCTTGGGGAGCTAGACCTGTTTTATTGTTGTGTAAATATTTAGATCATATTTATATTTATATTTTCCTTATTAATTAACACGCCATATTATCTGTGTACATTGTGTTTGTTATATAGAAGACTGTTGTTCTCGTGTCCTAATGTCTATCTTAACTCGGCTAGTCTTTATAAGTGCATGCTTGTTTCTCAACATATATGTATTATCTAACTGCTTATTTAATGGACTATTGTCCTCGTGTCCTAAATGTCTTAACAACCCGTGACTCATCTAGTGTTTTAGGTGCATTTCAACATATATGCATATACAGATAACATGACGACATACCTGTTTCTGCTAGCTGCTTTTGAGAACTTCTTCAACCATCTGGTTTAAGGGAGATGCTTCACAAGACTTGGATCAAGACGTTGTAAGATTTTATTCACTCCCAGGTATTCGTCATAGCAGAAGAGAGTGATCAGTGAACTCTCGGCCTGTGGGTTTTTCTATGTCTCCATTCTGAAACCATCCCCTTCCTCATGGAGAGATCCATTTTAGCCCATCTGTCTTCCTCGGTGTCTCAGAACAAACTCAACTAAAGTTAACTCAACGTACTCAAATCGGAGCACCTGACATGTCATGTCCAGCGCCTGCTTCATACTTCCTGTGCAAACTGACTGGTCAAACAAGTTTGATACATGTCACAACATGACCCTTTGACCGTTTCTGCACCTGAATGCTCGCTCAACTTATTGTTTCTCACGATTCAATCTGATCTGTTCTTCAGATGCTGCACTTCTATTTCTTGTTCTCTTTCGATGAAGGAGAAATCCTTCACGACTGAGACAATTTTTATTTTTGTACCTTTTCTCCACGTTAAAAAACGACCTTGGTGTCTAACTCTGTCCCGTGGGGAGGCATAGTAAACAGGTACTCTGCTAGACAGATAGATAGATAGAAAGATAGATAGAAAGATAGATAGATAGATAGATAAATGCTTTCTACTCGGCGTTGCCTGGCTATTACCTAACATATATCTTTGAAGAGAAATAAATATTTATTTAAAAAAAACACACACAAAAAGCACATATCGTTTTACTGTACTGTGCTGAAGCGGCAGTCACCCTAGACAGGTTGAATTGGTTTCCTCGTAAGTAAATTTCATTGGAGCATCAAATTCACAGACGATCCTCAGTCGCATGTATATCCCTGTTAGAGGTGTTGACGTTTTCCTACATACAACATCTGCTATTCCTAAATTGTTACCCATCCGGTATTGGCCAGGCTCAACGTTACTTAACTTCAATGATCCAATATGTTATATACATATCGTTTTGGATTTCTTAAATTATAAATTTTAATATACATCTTTTTTTGTTTCATTTTCTTATTTTTTCCTTTCTAGGAACAGAAGGAAAAACGTCTTCGGAAAAAATATGGGAATATCCCACTAGAAGAAGTTACAATCTACAAGACAATGCCAACTCTTGGATTAGCTTTTGAAGGTGGGGCGACATCTCGACATACCCTCCCAAAAGTTGTCAGTATTCAGGTAGGATTTACTTTCAGAAAATATCTAGGGTTTTACAATTATTACAAATCAGTTAATAAGTCCCAGGTCTGATATATAGACGGTGCCACTAATAAAAGTCCAGGAATTTTATCAAGTTGATAGCTTTGTCGAACACCTGCTAAATGGCATATGTCAAAATTTCAACCCAATTGGAATATCAGTTTACAAATTCTATTTATTTTTACATTATTTTTTTTTTCTACTGTACTAGAAAATTAGTCCAACCAGAGAGTATCCTATATATTCACAAAACCACAATTCGCCCATGCATGGAGTATTGTTACAATATTTGTATTGGTGCATCTGCCACTAGTCTCTCAATCTTAAACGGGGTCCAAAAGAGAGTGTCAAACCTAATAAATCCCACACTAGCAGCCAAGTTCCAACCTCTGTCCAATCATCATAGTGTTCCATTCCTGTACCTGTTTTACAAATATTTTAACAGAATGTGCTCTGATGAACTCATTACACTTGTGCCCCTTCAATGTATATACTCATGACTAGGGTTGTGACAACATATTCTTTTCATTGTTTTGACTCGAGTATATATCTGTAAATGTCTTATATGGTTCTCGGTTGATTAATTGTGTCTAACTGTGTCGGATATATACTTGAGAGTCAAAACAATGAAAAGAATATGCTGTTGTCACATCCTTACTCATGACTAACTCGACAAGCAGAAAAATCCTACTCCTTCACTATTGAGGTCTAAGATGCCAGAAAGCCTTCTACTCTATTAGTTCCCCCCCCTAGACTGTTGCACTTTCGAATTCATTCCCTATTTCCTACTTCCCTGACTGTACTAAACTACAGAAGCTCAATTATATAACAGACATCTTGCTGCTCAGTTCCTCACAGTTTTCTGGTAGACACAATCCCAAATAGTGTCCTCTTACATTCCAAGTGACAATATTTCTTGTCTGGCATAGAAAAAGAGTAAAAAAAAAACAAGGGTATAGTTCCTGATTTTTATAAACAACCTCCCCAATGAAATTCTGTCTGAATGGGTGTCTATTTGCTAATGACATCACACTCTAATTTTGACATGTGGGTAAAAAAGACATGCACATATTCATGTCAATGGCTGAGTCCTTAGAAAATGACCACTAGTTTGTAATTGAATGAAGACAAAAATGGATAGTAACATTTATGCTACTAAGGAATCAACCAAATAAAAAAAAAAAAAACATGCCATGTCACAAAACAATTACAACAATGGCCAAACTACATGAATTTTACTTTAGAATTGCTACTGCATCCACCATATTCCCCAGATCTGGCCCCCAGTGATTCCTCCCTGTTTGCAAACCTCAAAAGAATACTTCAGGCAAAGAGATTTGACCTCAGTAAGAAAGCGATACAAGAAACTGAAACCTATTTTTAGGCCAAAAACAAATTGTTCTAAAAAAATTGTATCAAATAGAAAAGCATTTGAATCAGTCTATCAACTTAGAATGGACTATGTTTATGAATAAATTTGAATTTGATTGATATTGTTTAATTAGTAAAGCATGTGTTATCATTATTTGTATAAGGTCATGAACAATTCTGTGAGATACAGGACTACTGCCAGTACCCTCAAAATGCATCGTTGGATTGTGACGAATACCAGGGACATGCTTAGGGTGAGGAAAGCAAAGTTTCCAGCTACGATTATGGTCTTTGGTGTGGTTTCAAGTGAAGGCAACACTATGCCACCTCACATCTTAGAAGTCAGCTTGAAAACCAACATCAAACTGTACCTGGATGTGCTGAAGAGTGTAGTGATCCCCTAGTGCAATCAAGTGACCACTGACAGATACTGGGTGTGGCAGTAAGACGGCGCCGGCCCACAAGTCTAAAGAGACCCAGGCTTGGCTTCAGAAGGAGTGCTACGACTTTGTAAACTTTTCTTATTGGCTTCCCTTCTCCTCCGACCAGTACCTGTTGGACATAAGTCGAAAACATCACCAACAATACCTCCCACAACACCAAAGCCAGCCTGATCGTCACCATCCACTGAGTATTGTGACGTCAGAGCAAAGCGAACATTCAATCTCTCTACTTACTCTCTATATATATCTCGTTATCTCTCTCTCTTCCTAAGACCTAATCAATCAGATAACCCCTCTCTCTGTAAATGATGTGGCGTGGCAGTCACTTGGCTGAGGGAAGTGGGACAGAGGTTGGGTGTGAATATCGCCGTAATGAGCGGAAATACGTCGTCATGGCAACCAGACAGCGAACATTTGTGGCGGGAAAAGCTGACCACGAGGGATTTGAAAATAAGAAATAAACAGTTGGCGAAAAGAAGTAATACAGCCCGGTGTACAAACATTATCTCCGAGGATCGAACCTCATCGAAGATTGAGATTTGAATCAATTGAATTGTGGATTATTATTCAAATACAATCGTATTGTCGATTGAACTCAACATTTAATCTGATTGAGATTTGAATTAATTAAATTGCGGATTATTATTCAAATACAATCGTATTGTCGATTGAACTCATATATATTCTTCTTTGGAACTAAGATTCGAGGAAGAGATAGACTTTCACCATCTCAACTTTTTTCTTGGATATTGTGTTTGCGAACTTATGATCCGTGTTTAACCTAATGGACAAAACAGCTAAGTTTGGCCTATCTCATGCCAATATCTTTTCTTATCCACAAACTTGTAATTGCATGTCGCATACATCTGGCAAACATCCCCAAAAATACGTCTATCTCACTCATTCTTTTTATCGGAGCTTTTTCTTCTTCCTTTTTGTATATAAAAGTCTTCCTTTAATTTTAAACTTTGATTGAGTGTTTGCTTCGTCATTTATTGCTCTGTTGTTCCATTCCCCTTAATGATATGTTTCGCTGGTTGATCCGACATCCGACGATTAATCGAAGATAATTATGAGACATTGGATATAAAATAAAATAAATTTTTGTGTCTCGATCTGATTGCCAATCAATTCGGTCATCCATTAACCGGGTCGTGACAGTATTCACAGAGTTTCTGCCAGCACTTATGGAAAGGGCATGCTCCCAGTTCCGAACCCGTATCAAAACGGTGATTGAGGCTGGAGGCGGCTACATTGAATAGATGGACTACTTCATTTGGTCTTATGTCGAGAACATCACCAACATGACTTCCCACAACAGTAAAGCCAGCCTGATCGCTGCTATCGGCCGAGTAATCGCCGAGCTCCCGCCGGCCCTTGTGGAAAAAGGCATGATCTCGCTTCCGGTCCCGTACAGAGGGGGCGATTAAGGCTGAAGGCAGCTACATTGAATAGATGCCAGCTCTACTACATAATCAAGCTACCTGAATTAATTTTTTCAATTAAAGTTTTAAAATAAAGCTGTAGTGTTGTTTTCTTTAGGGCGACACTTTTATTGTTCCACTCTATGCACGTAAGGTTTAGTAACATTATCTCATAGCCTTGAACCCCTGAAGGAGCATAGGCCATCCATAACTTTGTAGATGCTTTTGTAGTGAGGAGTTCTTTTTTCAAGGTGAGGATGCTGGCCCATGCCCAACTTTCCCAGAGGGTACATACAGCGCCTGGTCTTCCCAAATGGTCACCCATTTGGTACTGGCCAGGCTGGACATTGCTTAACTTCAATGTGGCAAGAACCAGTGTGTCAACGTGATTGTGCCGTACAGTAACATTATATGGTTTTAAAATCGGTGCAAAACTGTTCTGTTACATTTTTTTTTAGTATTGATAAATCATATTCCAATGATTAGAGGAAATAATTAATTCACGATCAAAATTTGTTTAATTTTATTTTCTTACCATTTAATTTTTTATTATTGCTTTAATTTAGGCAAATACCTATATTTTCTTTTTTACTGTCTTACACGTGTTTCACCATTATGATGGCAAAAATATTGTCTTGATTCCACTGAGCAGATATGTAAGCTGCAAATTACGCGCCTTACACCGAATTTGCCACTTACGTAACAGCGAAATAAAGAAATCTCTTTTAGTACAAAAAAAAGGTTAATTAAATCTTTGAACATAGTCGTATCACGGCTATTGAATATAAATATAATAATGTAATGATTAGGTTAAAGTCTAACATATCTAAAGTTTATATGAAAAAATTAACTAAGAAAAACGTAAATATGATTTAAGAATCAGGAATTAGTTTCATATTAAAAGCCTCAATTCGTAGACATTCATGCAGACGACATTACAATCTATGGCAACACTTCAAGGGCCGATAATGACCAACATTTTTGATTCTCTCTCTTATGATCTTGAGAACGTGGTGCAATGGGGAAAAAAGTGGCTGGTTATTTTTAATGTATTGAAAATCAAGCTTCTCTACTTTCATCATAATCGCCCTGACCTCTGTCTGGCATCAATTGAAATGAATGACTTTTGTCTTGAGGAGGCATCACGTCTTGATAAGTTTCTGGGACTGACCTTCACTCATGAGCTGAAATGAAACACATACATTAAATCTGTTGCCAAGATCGCTGGAAAAATGATTGGATCATTCTACCACTCCAGTACATATCTCACACTGTATAAGAGTCAGGTACATCCTAAAATGGACTATTGTTGCCACATCTGTGCAGGAGCTGCTCAGTGCACTCTTTCCTGCCTATAGTCATACTCATGCAGTACTGTTTCGCTGTATCACAGCTCATCAGTACGGCTAGACCAGCAACTACCTCCAGCCAGGATTGAAACTCAGCCACCCAGGTGACAGTCAGCGATTCTCACCGTTACGCTGTTTTGTTAATGCTAAAATGAGTATGCAAAATTACAATGTTTAAACATTGTCCAAACACCTAAGCTCTGTTTGTTTACACAAAGAGCATTGCTTTGTATGCTAGCGGCAATTTTTTAGTACTGATGATCTCTCCTTTCTAAATCCCTCAAAATAGCTTGAGAAAGCGAGGGCGAAACCAGTCAGCTGACCCCCCCCCTTATTTTCCATGTCTCTTCTTCACCCCCTTCCGGTGCTGAAGTGATCATTATTCCTTATAAATTGATTAAAGAAAAAAAATCATCATTTCATTTACAAGTTTCCATTCTTCTATCTCGACTTTAAGAGAAAAGTCTATAACTTTCAGTGGATATTCACAGTTGCTAAACTTCCAGTTCTGCTTTTGGGAGCAGATTTTTTTACATCAATTTGGCATACTTGTCAATATTAAACGAGGAAGTTTAATGGATACCAATACAGGATTATATCATGGTAAAATTAATAATCCAACAAAAATAAGTCCCATCATTAAAAATTTTTCTTCATTTTAAAACGCATTTTACTTTTAATCATGAATTATAAAAGTCTTCCCTTTATGATTGCAATATTTAAATTCTGTACCCCCCCAAAGAATCATGATATCTATCTATCTATCTATACTCCTATAAATTCGTTTTTATTTTGTGTGTATTGATATTTATATTAAAAACCCTCTTTTCTATTTATTTAAAAACAAAATACAATTTTTTTTTTTTTTTTTTTATACATGGGTTGTGGAATTGCATTCACTAGCAAAAGATCTAGCTAATTTGCATATTCTTTTAAACATTCATTTTAAATAATTCCTATTAGTTGCTTCGGTTTTCTAATGGGATACTCATCTTTAGTTAACTATTATGTGTAATTATAGTCATACAGATATTCTACATGATTTATACTTGCATAATATTTGCGTAAAAAGTTTATAGTAAACACAAAATTGTTTCCATATATATTTATGTATACATATATGTTTTTGTTTAACAAATTTTCCTACCAAACTCCTCCTAGAGTTTTTGGTCTACAGATATGAAACTTCATATATAAGGTATTTGAATCCATGCAAACTCAGTGCAAAAGTGTGAAAATTTAAAAAAAAATGAAATTTGGCAGGTAAAGGTCGAACGCCTGCATTACGAATACATAACATAGTGGCTATTGGTTCATGTTTTAATTTTTAACCTTGCCGGGAAGATGTTTTCATTGCACATTTTGTTGCAACTTAAAAACATTATCTTTCATCTAGTAGTGCACATTACATAAAATAAATCCAAGGTAATTTTTTGATTCAATTTAAATTAAATTTTTATACCTTACTTTGTAAAATTTATAAAAGTGCACTTTGAAGATAAATAAATTTCAAATTGAATCTTCTACCTTTATTTTTAAAGCCTATAGTAAAAACATTTTGTTTAATAATTTTCATGCTTTGGAAGAAATGCTTTTCTAACTTGTATATATATATATATATATATATATATATATATATATATATATATATATTTTTAAAACAGTAATCTACGTACATGCATGTTTTGGGGCCCTACCCCTCTTCAACATAGCTTGACTGTTATTAGGACTCGAACCCTGGACCTTATGTATTTCAGTCCATCGTCTTATTCATAACGCTATGATGCCATAGACGATTTTACTGTTTAGTTTTTATCGTTTATATATATTTACGTAGTTTTTGTTGTTGATTTTTAAAACGATATTAAGATTAGCGTCTTCACATTGAGAGATCGGATGTTTTTTTAGAAACTGCCAATTTTTTATTTTGGATGTAAACAAATAATATTTTTATTTATTTATATATATGCAAATATCAGGTTGACAAGAGAGTTCTTATGGTTTTTAACTTTTAAATTCAGATGAACATATCTCGGCTCAAAATTTTATTGATCAAAGTAAGCACCATCAGCATTAACAAACATTTGCCAATGCAAAACAAGTGTATTTATGCCAGCAACATAAAAATCTTGCATTCTGGTAGCAATGAAGTCGTTGAAGTCGTTTTTGATATCGCTTAGGTCTTTGAAGCATTTCTTTTTTTTTTTTTTTTTTTTTTTTTTTTTTTTACATAGGCGTCACCACATTATCAAGGCCCAGAGGCCACTCAAAGATAAGGGTTAGAGAGTGTACAGTAGAAATTGGTCAATATAGTAATCATTAGTAATGAAAATTTGGTAAATTTGATAACTTATATGGAACGGCTCATCAAGAACTTATTTACTTTAGACTTGAACACAACCATATTGTAGTCAGCCGGAAAGCAGGAAAACTCATACAGAAAGTTGTCGAGATGCTTGAAAAAGTAATAGTTGATAGTGAGAGGTCTGGAGAGCATTCAGCTTCTGCAAGATCAGTTTAGCAATGTGCGGGCAGGCATTGTTGTAGAGGAGAATTGGTCCTTTTCTGTTGACAAATGCTGGGTGTTGTTGTCGAAGTTTCTGATGCATTTCATCTACTTGTTCACAGTACTTTTCTATTGTAAAAACTATAATGAATGAGACTGGTCGAAAACCACCAAACAATCAGTACGAACATCTTTTGGTGCAACTCTGGCTTTGGGAAGTATCGTGGAGCTCCGTTGATGTGTAACCACAAAGCTGAGCATAAAGAACCCACTTTTCATCACAAGTTACAACCCGGTCGAGAAAAGGGTCGTTCTTGCATAAAAGAAGGGGAGATGACACTTTCTAACAGCGTTTCTTTTGGTTGTCGTTCAATTTGTGAGACACCCATTTATCAATTTTTTTTTTTTGTTTTTCCAATCTAATTCAAAAGCAAGTTCTTGGACAGTTGTGCGTGGATTGACTTTGACTAAGGCTCTTAATTGATCAATGTCAACATCCGTTGACCAACCACTATGCTCATCATCTTCAAGACTCTCGTCACCACCACAAAATTTCTTAAACCACCATTGTGCTGTGCTTTTAGTAGTGGTTCCTGGGCCAAACGATTCATTGATATCGCGAGCTGCTTCAGTAACTTTTCGGCCTAGGTTGAATTGAAATAAGAAAATCGTGCAAATTTTGTTTTTATTTTCCATCTTGTATTCAACGTTCTGAAAATAAGACATAATTGTTTTAAAACGATTGTAATTTAAACGATTAAATAGAGCGAAAAACGCTCTTTAAAAATGATATACAAAGTAATGGTATTATAACGAAAACTTATTTGAAAATACATCATTTGAAATCAAAATTTAAAATTCCGCAAGAACTTTCTTCTGAACCTAATATACATATATATGTACATATATATATATATATATATATATATATATATATATATATAAGTGATGAGACGATTCCAATATTTTTCCCAATTCCGATACAAGTACTGATTTCTTACTAAATTCCCGATTCCGATACAAGTACCAATTCCTAAATTCTTTATAAATCTCTAAATATTTACTATAAAGTTGTTATTTTTTTGGATTATTGTAAAAACACATTTTAAGTTTGCAGATATTTTCTTTAACGTGAAAATGCACATGGGGGGGGGTAATCTACAGATTTTATTCGTTTTTGTTTTCATTTCAGGTTACTTAATGCCGAATCCAGTGATTTTGAAAAAAAAAATTTAATAGAGTATATTTTTTTTTTTTTAAGTCAGTTTCCTGTTAACCCATAGTTGGGACCCTAACAGGTACTACCACTTCAGGTCAGAGTGGACCTGGGAGCAATGGCAATTAAAGGGTGGCTCCACACTCCCCAAAGCCCACGGATATAGTTTAAGATCATATCCAGGACCATCTACAGATTTTAGTTTGACTTGTAATTATGAAATCAATATGTATTGTTTTATAATTACTACCAGCCGCAGAAGATTTTGTTTTAAACAAAATCAAATAAACAAGAAATAAAGGAATCGTTTTGGCATCGGAAAATAAATGTAAATTTTTCCGATTCTGATACCGATTCCGATACCCCAAAAAGTTCTGATTTTTCCAATTCCCAATTCCGATCCTGATTAATCGTCCTAACACTAATATATATATTTATTATTTTTTTAGCTGTTTAATTTTTATTTTATAATTTTCTACAGAGTAATGGATCGGCTTATCACTCACAAACAGCATTGCAGGTGGGGAGTATACTTCTGGAGGTGAACGACTCGCCTCTCATTGGATTACAACACAGCGATGTAGCTGCCTCGATAGCCAATGCCTTCCTGGACGAGACCAGTGACGACCTAACATTTCTCATCACAGAACCCGGATGGGAGATAAAAATGCCCAATAAATGACCATCATACCTCAAGAGTTGAAACAAATCAAACTGAAACACAAGACACTCAAGTCAAATTATCACAATTCAAAAGACAATGATATTTAAGTTTTTATTTTTCCGAAATTTTTTAGATGAGAAATATTATATACATTATTTGGACTACTGTTCTCATCTTGGATGCTATTTTCACAACGTTTTAGCTGATGTATTTCCGACCTTTTTCCGGTGCGTCTTGTCGAACTCTGGAGTCTGAATAAAATTTTGAATGGAACCCTTTTTTTAAATCATTGGGATAGCTTCCTCTCTTTCTGTCAGCCACAGAAGTCCTGAATATGTCATAATTGTATTCTTAGTTTGATCCGTACTGAAGATTGGACCGTCAACCTCCAGAAAACTAATTACTACTTAACACTTGTATCCGTTGCACCATGGGTCCTTGATGGTCATTCTAGTATGAATTTTAGGTGCCCTAAACCTATTCTTGTTTTAGATCTTACTACTTATTACTATATATATATGAAAGAGGAGGGATAAATTTAAGAAATATTAAAAGTAGGTAATATAAGGGTAAATCGGTGAGTAGTATATATGTATATATATATATATATATATATATATATATATATATATAACATTTTTATTTATTTATAATTTTTAAAACAGTAATCTACGTACACGTGTGTTTCGAGTTCACTAACTCTCATCAGCATAGCTTGACTGTTTTTTTGGATCAAACTCCAGACAAAAAAAAACAACAACAAATATATATATATATATATATATATATATATATATATATATATATACCGTCCTGGTCAAAATCATATTCCATTGGAAATCATTTTCCATCATATTTTTCCTTTTGGCAATGGTTTCAGCCATTTGTTTGATTAAAAATTCGATAATATGCGTAAACGCTTACTTTCTTAAGTGGTCTTATAACTTTGACCAGGACTATATATATATATGTATAATATAAAGCTGAACGTCTGTGTGTGTGTCTGGTCACGAATAGGCTCCTATATGGTTGACTATTATAGAAAACTGATCCTATATAATGATAGAAGATGTATCGAGACACAGGAATGGGTATGTTTGATCTGGCATGATGATGATTCATTAAAATTGTGGGGTCAGCGTACGCACCTGGTCCACAAAGTATGGAAATAAAAAATTTAAAAATGAAAAATAAACGTTTACAAGTGTTTTTGATATAGATGTACATAAAAATACTTTGATAAGTATGTTTTAACTTAAATAGGGATGGTATAATAAAATTGTGGGGTTTGCGTTCGCGCCTGGCCTCCATAGAATGGAAATAGGCACACATTTTAATAAAGCCTTTTCATATCTATCTGCGTAAGTATACTTTAATAATTATGTTTCAGTTTGAAGAAATACGCTATAATAAAATTATGGGGTGTTGGTTCGCGCCTGACCTCCATAGAATGGAAATATGTCACAAAGTTTAACAAGGTTTTTTAATATAGATCCACAGAATATTGTGGTAAGTGTTTCAGTGTGAACAGGTATGGTATAATAAATTATGGGGTTTATCTATTTTATTTTTACTTTCATCATATTTTGCTTTGGTTTCGATACCCCCAAATTCGAAGCTATCTCTTTACAACCCTTCCTTTTCATAAGCTATCATACTTTCATAAATCAGAGTCCATTTTCTGTAGGCTGTTTTTGAACCCAGTTAACGACGGGTACTTTTGCTAGTATATATATAAATAAAAAAATTGTAAATATATATTTTACATGAATTTATTGTTCGACAGGATACTCAAAAAGGTATAATGAAATTTCCCTAATCCGTAAAGTTTCAAAGACATGCGTTCTTCTCATCATAGGAAAGATATTAGCAAATGAATATTATAGCGAAGCTCTGAATTTGTTGGTAATGGCATTGATTGAAACAATATTGCATGAAAACTAATCATAAATGCAAAAAAAAAACATAAATGAAAAGATATGGAGAAATCCAGTATTCTCAATACGAAAATTTTATATATATATATATATATATATATATATATATATATATAATCTATAAAAGTGAGAGTGCCTGTGTGTGTGTGTGTGTCTGTGTACATTTCCCTACACAATAACTGCCAATTTTCAATCTACAGACTCGAAATTTGATATACAGGGTATGGAGATTTGGAAAAATCTTTTTAATCTGTTTTCGGCCAGAAATTTGGCTGTTACGGGGTCAAAGTTTAACCATTTGACCTTTGAGAACTCTACCAAACTCCTCTGCCAATTTTGGGTCTAAACACTTGAAATTTTAGATATAGGTTACTTGGACATGAATCTAACTTAATAACTTGATTTGAGCCCAAAACAATAAGTGTTAAGAGGTCATAATAGGGGTCAAAATTTTAAAAAATTTGACCTCTGCAGTCTCTACCAAATTACTCAGACAATTTCTGGTCTAAACATTTGAAATTTTACATGAAGGGTATTCAGGCTTTTTAAATGGTTTGAGTCGAAAATTTGAACTACCAATATATAAGTGTATGTATGTATGTTTGCATGTCTGCCTAAAACTTTCGACAGATTTTCACAAGATTTGTATCGTTTTTAAGCTCGACACTTCAGATGACAAATACCGAAAAGTTGGCTAAAAACATTTATTTCTTCACTCTCAACTGGGCACTTTTCTACAGGGAGGGGTCGCTTATTTCGCCGATATTTTCGAAAGTCATCTCCTCTTTTCAATTAACTAGCCTTAATTTTAACCTACATCACTTCCATGTTTTTTCCCGTTCTTTTCCTCTTTCGCGGTACGGGTTCGAGCCTGACTTCTTACTACCACTTTTTATTTTTGCTCAACACACACACCTCCAAACACCTGGGCAACGCCGGGCATCCATGCTAGTATATATATAAGATAATAATTTTATATTTAATAATAGATCTCCTTGGATTACTAGGAAAAAGAAAGAAAGAAAACGGTGCAGAAAAAAGAAAGAAAGAGTAGAAGAAAGAAAGGAAGAAAGAAAAGGGCAGAAGAAAAAAGGGAAAGTAGAAGAAAGAAAGGGGAGAAAGAAAGACAGGTTAGACCATGGTAGAGAAAAAGGGTTGTTACGATCGGAGGTTACGTCGGCTGAAACACAGCGAGAATACCATCCAAGAGTAGTTAGAATAATCCAAACTTATTTTTCATCTTTAATTCTTCAAAAATTGTATTTTTCTATACCTTTTCTTTATGTGAGTCAAAGAAACAACACAAGTTTTTTGCAGCTAATTTTCTAATAAACTATGATCATGTAAGTTTCTCCAACTCTCTTGAACACTGGTCCAGTCTAATTATACAAAATCAGCAGTGACAATGGTGTATACATATATGGTAAAACTGGTAGTTAGTAAAAACCTGAAGAGAGTGCTCAATACTATTGCAGAGCAAATATGTGTTTTATATTTTTTATTACCGTTTTATCTGTTTGGTTACATATGTTTCGAATGTTGGACCATGTTTACGATCAAACAGCCTCGTCAGACTTTACAGAAAACCTGTTTTCTGTAAGGTCTGACGAGGCTGCTGTATCATAAACATGGTCCAACATCCGAAACCTATGTAACCAAACAGATAAAACGGTAATAAAAAAATAAAACATATATATATATTTACATTTCTTTTCATAGTTTTCCTCTTTAATCATTCCATTGAAACTTTTTACTCAGCACTCCTGTTTTTCTATCAAACTCATTTTAAGCATCATTTATTACAATCTGTGTTTTGTATTTTATGCTTTTTTTTACTACAAAGTCATCGCTTATCATGGCCGAGAGGCCACTCGAGGACAAGGATGAGAGAGATTGTCAGCTGAATGATGGTCACCATCATGAGAAGCTTGGAAATAATGGATGGAATGGGCAAAAGATTACTACAGAAAAATTGATTATCTAAGAGGATAGCTTAACAAGTATTTGTTTACATTAGACTTGAAGACAACCAAGATGTAGCCGGTTGAGAAGCAGCCTAATGGTATCTTATTTCTCAGATGGGATGGTTTAGGAAAGAAACTTTGTTATGAAAGTTTTGTTTGATTTTTGATAGAGAGAGAGAGAGAGAGAGACAGAGAGAGAGAGAGGGAAAAGTTCTTTTTTATTAGAGTGTCACTACTTATCAAAGGTCAAATGCCACTCGAGGATAAAGGTTAAATAAGTATGAGGTGGACGGTGAGGTAAAACAGTCTTGATTCATAAGAGGACGACTCAACAAGAATTTGTTTAGATTGGACTTGAAAGCATCCATATTATAATTAGCTGGGAAGCAAGCCTGTGCTATAATGTTCCACAAATGGGAAGTTCTAAGAAATAAACTTTATTCATTGAAGTTTCCTTAGTTTTAAGTAGAGAGAGTGAGAAAGCAAAACTATTGACAGTGGTGGTAGCTAGACGAATTTTTGTTATGAGTGTTTTACGGAGACCATACATTGAAGCTCTTATAGTCTGATACTCACCACTGGTTCAGTAATTAGACTGAGCTAGTGTTTAAGAGAGATGGAGAAAAGTTATAGGTTATTAGAGCCAGCTGCAACTCTAAAAGCTATGTTTAAAGTGACATTTAATTGTTTCTGAGGTTACCTTTTTATCTTCGGTTCCAAAACAAGAGACTTACGTCTTTGACTTAATTTTTTTATCATGCGATTCCTATTACATTGTTAAAATTGTTTTTTTTTCCAGATAAGCTTAAAAATCTATACATGATATCCGTACAATTAATCTAGTAATTTTGAATTATGCATTGACAACTTTTATGACCTTTTACATTTCCGTGCCTTTTATATTCATTCAGTTTATTTTCAACTGGTTGCCTACAAATTGATGCTATATATATATATATATATATATATATATATATATATATATATATATATTTATATTAGTGAGGGGATGATTCCAATATTTTTCTCGACTACAATACAATTACTGATTTTAATTCCGGTTCTGTATAAATCCCTAAATATTTAATTATAAAATTGTTATTTTTTTCTAATTATCATAAAAGCACATGTTAAATGTGCAGGTATTTTCTCAAGCATAGAAACCCACTTGTAAGGCGGGGTGGATCTATAGATTTTCGTTTTAGTGGTAATTTAAAATCAATAAATATTTATTATTTTTATCATTGTTAGAATCAGTTGAATAAAACAAGACAAAATAATCGTTTTTGGCATCAGAAAATATGCACAAATTTTTTCAATTCCAATACCAATTCTGACACCCTGAAAACTTCCTATTTTTCCAATTCAATTAATCGTCCCAACACTAATATTGTATATATATATATATATATATATATATATATGTACTTATTTTTTATAAATAAAATTTTATTATCTAAAGACATATGTTTCATGTTTCATGTTCACTAAGAATCATCAGTAGGACTTATATAACTATACCACCAGTCAAACTATGGATTGACTTCATATATATATATATATATATATATATATATATATATATATATATATATATATATATATATATTGAACAGTCTGTCTATGAATGACTAAAGTATGTTCCCTGTCTTGGGTTGAGTATACTGATATATGAAATAATAAACTGCCACTAGTGCATAAATGCAATGTTTTTTGTGTAAACAAATGGAGCTTCAGTCGTTTGACACTGTTTATCATTGTGATTTCAACTACCTTAGCAGTTCTAAATATAATCTAAACGTTCGATCCCAGCTTGAGGCAGGTATTTGTCGAGTCACAGTGAAAAGCTTTGATACAGCAAAAGAATCTGTCCATGTTTGACTATATATATATATATGATAGATAGATAAAAAAAATTTAACTCCAATCGAACATGCTTAATCATTCGATCACCCAATCATCTTGAATGTGAGAAATAAACTTTATATTTTACTTAACAATATAGCAAATCTCAGAAAATGTTCCATCTGACAAGGGAGATAACTTTTGCAATATTATTTGATTAAAAACTTTTCATATTTTTATCAAAGTGCTGAATTTTTATGTGGCTTTAATAATTATTCTTTTTATAATAAATTATACAGACATATATGTTTCATGTTTACTGTACCACTAGTCAAACTATGAACTGGGGTAACTCTAATCCAATATACATAACCATTTGGGTATGCCATGTATGCTCTTGTAACATAAATTGTGTTTCTTGGCTATAAGCCATGAATTTTTTCACATTTGATAAATAAAAGATATACTTATAGGAAGCATAACAACATGCTAAATTATAGGTGTTATCATAATTTAAGTTGTAATATTTCGAGTGGTGATCCTCTCTTCATCAAAAATATATATTCTTTGATAACAATTATTCTTTTTATAAATAAATATTTATTATCCACAGACCTAAATGTTTCATGTTCTCTAAGAACCATCAATATGGCTAATATAACTGTACCACTGATCAAATGATTCGAACACTAGACTTAAGACTCCAATTCAACATCATTATTCATCCAGTCACTGTGACACCCATATTAAAGTTGAAAGAAATATGTTTTATTCAACCCTTTACTGCCAAATTGTACTTTCAAGTCACCTTTCAAAAAACTATTCATTACGCTTATGGTTTGTCAGCCCGATTGGTCTTCAAAGTACAGGTCTATGCATGGTTCAACAAGTGAATGAGGGGTTTATTTTTGTGCGTCAATTTTACGCTAACTTCCGTCACGTGTGGGTATCATGATTAAAAAAAATATTTATCGCATGAAAAATTCTGGCAGTAGAAGGTTAATTTGGGTCATAAATTCCATTCTTTTGAGTCAAAGTTTGTCCTTAAACGTACTTTGTATTAACGTTTGCCCCCCCCTCCTTACTACAATGTTTGCATAATAATATCCGTATCAATACTGTTAAATCTTATCTCTATGACCAGCTCGAGTAAATTCTGGTGGTAAAGGGTTAAGAATGCAATAAGTCTTGAGGGTTTTCTATCAACCCTAAATTCACTGGGATACTACGGACGTCTTCCTGCAGAGTGTTAGGAAGTGATTTAAAAAAAAAAGAGGAAAACCTATAACAATGGGAGGAAATAGTCCATTAGCAGAACAAAAGTATAAGAAGTGAGGTTAGTAAAAAAGATGATGGGAAGCAACCAAGGTCTTTTGAATTCGTGAGACAGGAAGATGCCTCACAGTCACTTTTTGAATAGTTATGTAATAAAAACCAGCACAGTATTCCATAACTGAATAAAAGAAAGGTGATTAAGAATTATGAGAAGAACAGCAAATCAAAAACATAAAAAAAACTGTAACATGGACGTTACATTTTGACTGTGTTGTTACATTTCAAACCTCTCAGATCCACATGTTGTCTGGTATTCCATCGCAAAGGAACAACCAAATAAAAAAGGAAAGAAATAAAAATCCGACTCAGCATTTTTTTTGAAAGTGTAAATGAAACGCATTTATTTGTGGTTCTTCCAAAACAATGCATTTCATTATTTTTCTCATCATACACATGTGCTTTATAAAAGTGTCTGCCCTATAACGATGCTTTTTAAACGTCTCTCTCTCTCTCCTCACCACTTCACGCAACCCTAGCCAGCACTTTATTGCCCTCAATTTTACACATTCATCTTGCCTGGTACACAACTTGCTTCTCTCCTCGACCACATTATTTTTTTGCGATGCAAGCTTGTGCACACTTAATAATTTGTATATGTGCTTTAACAGCTGCTGCTGCTGCTAATATTTTCACTAGTCAACTATCCTACAGATGCTGCTGATTTTCTTGTATGCACTAACAGGCACTCAGTTACAAAACTTGCTGTTGTATATTGGTATCCCAGAAAATACTGAGATACCTAATTGAAGTGAAAGTGGGGGATAGAATATGAAATATTCAGGGAGACAAAAGAACGTTGAAATTTAATGGCATAAATAATACACAAGATTGGAATGTAGAATGAATTCTTTTAACTAATTTAGAATAAACAAATACATTTAAGTTTTACCAGAAACAAAGCGTGGCATAGGATTGACGTCAGAGTTGGCAGAACAGAACAGTTAGAAATTAGTTGGAGACTGAGTTAGCTAGATGGAATTAGGCTCCAGGTTTAGTCTCTTGATGTGGCAGGAGGTTAATGGGAACAAGATAGCAAAATGTAGACACTAAGAAGCCTTGTGTACGCCAAAAGAAATCAAGCCTGTGAAATAATCGTTTATATATTAAAACATAATTCCCATCTTGGGGTTTTCCTTTCGGAGAGAAGAATTTTGGCTACGTGGAAACATGCAAGGAGAAAGGAAAGGAAAGAAGGTATGTGCCTTATGTATGTACCTCGAAACAATAATATATATATATATATATATATATAACTACTTAATTTACTCACATAAAATTAATATACGAAAGTATAGATTTATGCGTAAACTTTAAGTATTTACTTCAAAAGTGCTCAATACGTAGGTAGAGCTAGTTAGTAAGTTATAAAATGTATATGGCGATTAAGCTACACTGAATATTCCACGTTTCATCCACTCTAGGATTCTTCAGGCTTATGCGCGAATTCTGTCGTGAATTCGCGCATAAGCCTGAAGAATCCTAGAGTGGATGAAACGTGGAATATTCAGTGTAGCTTAATCGCCATATACATTTTATAACTTACTATATATATATATATAAGTTTTGTTAAAAGAACTGCCCTGTATTAAATAAACTGTATTTTATGTGTAAACACCGACACCCACGTATTATACATACATGAGTTCACACTAGACGATCACAGATAGATTGTTATAAATATATATATTAGTGATGGAGCGATTCCAACATTTTTCTAATACAATTACCGATTCCCAATTCCAATTCTTTATAAATCTCTAAATATTTAAATATATTTTTCCAGATTACTGTAAAACCACAAGTAAAATTTGCATATATTTTCTCAAACATAAAAACACACTTGTTGGAGGGATAATCTATAGATTTTGGCTTTACTAGCAGTTTAAAATCAATAAATATTTATTATTTTATTATGACTATCAGCAGTGAAAGATTTTATTCCAACAAAATCTAATAAAAAAAAACACATTATTAAAGGAATCGTTTTTAGCATTAGAAAAGAGGCACAAATTTTTTCCGATTCCGATTAAATCATACCAAGACTAATATATCCCACCCCTACACGGTAGTAATCCCCAGATGCAAGAAAACCTTCTACTCTAATAGTTTATTTCCTAGAACTGCTGAACTTTGGAATTCCCTTCAGGGTTCCTGCTTCCCCGACTGATCTGACATTCAGAAGTTCAAGTGTAATGTAAACAGACATCTTGCTGCTCAACTCCCATCATAGTATCCCTGCAATTATATCCCAGACAGTAGCCTCCTACATGAAAGTGACACCGTGCTTTGTTCGGGGTGAAAATGCAAAAATAAATATATATATATATATATATATATATATATATATATATATATATATATGAGAGAGAGGCATATATATATACGTATACATGCATTATATGGACAATAAATATACACAAACAGCTTTTTTTTCCTTTTTTTTACATAGTAGTCACCACTTATCAAGGCCCAGAGGCCACTCGAGGGTAACGGTTAAAGAGTGTACAGTAGTCAATGGGACAATATCATAGTAATCATTAGTAGTGTAAATTTGGCGAATTGGATTATTTAAGGCGAACTACTTCTCTGTTTAACACAGATTCCAGTAACTTACTCATAACGCACAGGAGACCTATTGTATACACGGATACATAACATACATGTTTTTGATTCTCGTTACATATACACAATATACACACCACTATACAAGATTCCTGTAAAAATCCAATCAGACCCCACCCCCGCAAAAAAAAAAAAAAAGAAGACATCTGATACCATATTTAAAGTTTTCTAAACTGCCATTGAAAGTTGGAAGCATAGGGGATTCTCCTCTCTATCATCGGAGGCCAATAATAGAATTTTCTCTTAATATTTTTTCCAATGGAAAAACCTTGTACTGCAATTTTAAGATGCTATCTTCACATTTAGAATTTACATTTCAACCATTTGGATTATTACAATTTCTGTTGGATTATTTCATGTGCATCTATATCTCTGACTAATCAACATTTTCTTTGGATTGCACCACATTTTTCAACCTTTCTTCATCGAATCTGGACTTCCTTCGGAATATTCTTTTAACCTATATATTTCTGCATTATAATCACCTTTCATACAAATATGACTTCTTTAATAATTTGGAGTTTTCAATTTATGTGCTAACAGTGAAATTATAGCTTGCCTATGAATATTATTATGCTAACTACTTTCTCCTGAGGATAAGATACATTCTTTGAAATCCACTGAATAAGGAAATTTTTTTATGTTTTCAACTTGCATTCCTTTTTGAATAATAAATTTGTTGTAAATTCTAATTTACAGAGTTTAAATTCAGTTTCTTATATCAATGCACTATCTTGAATATTAAACTGTTTTTATCTGGTTAGGATTGTCCTATAAATATTAGTATTGATATTCATATACAAGTATAAATATTAATATTTATACTTGCTTGAAGTTTACAGAATTATTCAATTTGTAAACGTTTTGAATATATATATATATATATATACACACACAGTGTATCACAAAAGTGAGTACACCCCTCACATTTTTTGACACAATGAAAAGTAGTCTGTTTGCAGCATATATAACATAGTTAATTTATTTTACCCTCAAAATAGCCATTAAAAGCTAAATCCTTGGCAACAAAAGTGAGTACACCCCTACGAAAAGTTGTCAATCTTAACATACAACATGTCAACTGTCAATATTTTGTGTGGTCACCATCATTATCCAAAACTGCCTTTACTCTCCTGGGCATGGAGTTTACCAGGGCTTCACATGTAGCCACTGGAATGCTCTTCCACTTTTAATTATGACGTTGCAGAGCTGGAAGATATCTGAGATTTTGCACACCTCCACCTTCTGCCTGAGGATGCCCAAAAGATGGTCTATTGGGTTCAAGTCTGGAGACATGCTTGGCCAGTCCATCATCTTTACCCTCAGCGTCTTCAGTAAAGCAGTGGTTGTCTTGTGTGTGTGTTTTGAGTCATTGTCATGCTGGAACACTGCTCTGCGACCCAGTTTCTGGAGGGAGGGGATCATGCACTGCTGCAGAGTTTGACAGTACATGTTGGAGTTCATGTTTCCCCTCAATGAAATGTAATTCTCCAAAACCTGCAGCACTCATGCAGCCTCAGACCATAACATTCCCACCACCATCCTTGACTGTAGGTATGACGCACTTATCTTTGTACTCTTCACCTGGTCGCCGCCACACATGCTTAAGGCCATCAGAACCAAACAAATTAAATTTTGTCTCATCAAACTATAGGACATGGTTCCAGTAATCTATGGGTTTTGTTGGCATGTCTTCAGCAAACTGTTTGTGGGCTTTATTGCGTATTGCCTTCAGAAGAGGCTTCCTCCTGGGGTGACAGCAATGCACACCAAAGATAAGTGTATCATGCCTAACTTAGATGATGTTGTTGTTCTAGTAAGTACCTCGGATATCTTAGCATTAAGTGAAACTAACCTAGAGAAATGCACTAAATTTAGCTTAGAGAGCTCTTTATATGCTAGGTACACAATTTGCTATTCATAATATTCATCAAACATTTATAGATCCAATACTCTAACAAAAACAAGATTCTTAAAGCCACAAAACCTGAATTAAGAGCCAACCAAATGGAACCTTTTATACAATTAATTACAATTTATTAATTCACAATGAAGATTATTAATATTTTAATATTACATTGATTGAAGAGAAATGTATCTGTGTCTGACAACTTTTCGATTATTGCCTATGTCAAGGAGGTTATATAACAATCCATTTCGTTGGTTTATTAGTATGTTTGTATACAGCCTAGCATTCACATCACTTGAATCAAGCACCAATGTTGGTTAAAAGTATCAGTGATGGTTTAACTTGGAACAGATTTCAGTTTTGTCCAAAATTCTCCCTATATTAAAAAACAAAAATAAAGAGAAATCTGTATGATGTAATTACCCATGCCGAAACGAAAATACCATATTCCAAAAATCACATAAATTGATCAAGTTTTATTTCCAAGTAAGAAAGTAAAATTTCATTACTATCTGAGGAGTAACAGTGATATCCGCCATTTTGAAAAAATACTTTAAAAAGAGAAAGGGAAAAGACTCAACAATAATTCATAGTTGTTAGATTTATTTTGTAACGCTTATGAATTCCCATTAATTACTTTAAAATTTTTTTATAAAAATATGACTATTTGATCAATTTACATGATTTTTGGAATATGATATTTTTGTTTCATCATGGGTATGTACATCATACAGAATTTTCTTTATTTTTGTTTTTTAATATAGTGAGAATTCTAGATAAGAACCCGGAGCTCATTTTAGAAAATTTAGATCAAAAGTTAAAGTCACAATTTTGGCATAACTTCAGTTCTGTTCATTATACACATGATACTTGACCCATATTGTAGCCAATGAAGTCCTGTATCTTATATAACCTTTGACTCAAAAAGGTTCAATCATGGTTGAAATCCGATCAGTCTTATGTCAGAGAAAAAAGCATTCAATTTTAATTTCTCTTCCCATTGAAATGTCCGATTTATTTGTTAATTTGCATGTATACTCAGTAACTTGTATGTTCTGATCATGCTTTAAAATATCCATTTCATACGTTTTTTTTTAATTTTTTTATTTTGCACCTGCAGCAGTATAGCAGAAAATCACTGGCTCTTTGATGTCTCTCCTGGAGCAATCCTTATAACAATAATTATTTCAATCAAATATAATTTAAAAAATAAAGACAAAAACATTAACAATAAAAATTTTTTAATATTCATTAAGATATGTAACATGTTATTGATCTTTCATTCAATCAATCAATATTAATCATTCATCAACCATGATTTTATATTTATAGATGGCATGAAAAAAAAAATACAAAAAATCTTTTCATGTAAAAATATTTTAGTTTATATGACGTTTTTATATCATTTATGATATATAAGAGATTTTAGTACTTATGCAGCAGAAAAGACAATGCTATCAGAATTTTCTAAGTTTACGTAACATGCTGAAAAGTGCCAAACACTAAACCAATGAAATTGCATCAGCCAACGTCATTTAAAAAAAGATTTATTGGCTACGAGTGGTTTATTATAAAAAGAAAACAAAAAAATAAAAATAAATATTTACCTTGATTTGAACAGAAGAAATTATAAAAATAGAAAAAAAAAAATCATAAAATATTTTTTTCCAGTTATTTGTTTAAAAATTGAAAAAATTATTTAATTCATTAATTTAAAAAATGAAAATTTATGAAACTTACCTTACAATGAGTGATTTTCTTGATTTGAATTTTCTTAAAATTTTATAAAAATTGTTTAATAATTTTTCATTGTATTTTCTTTGTAACAACAAAAAATTGTTATCATTTTTTTAAATTAAGTTTTCATTGAATTATCTTTGTAGTAAGAGAAATAATATATTTTTCATTGAAAAAAAAAATGGCCATCGTTTCCATGTACAAAAAATAATGATGAAACTTGTTTAGCACCTTCTGGTATTTTATGTAAACTGCGTGGAAAATTCCAATGAGAGTATTGTCCTTATTTTGCATTAAGCACAGAGATTTCTTCAGATACGCAAAACCCAAGAAAATAGACATCTTCACATATGAAAGGTGTTAAGACGTCACTAAAAATCAATTTCTCATTACTTCATTCTTTTTTTATGTTTTGGTCCGATGTGAACACATCTTTATTTTTGTTCTCTTTGGTTTTGCAAGTCTGAAAAAGGATGCTGAAATGCAATATGAAGATAAAAGCATCACAAGTTTTATCAATAAAAAATAGTTTTGCATACGTGTGTGCATTTGCATACATATATAAATTGGTATTTGTTTAGCATCCAACAAAATCGTAAAACAATAAACAAACTTCTTAATTTATTAATTATTTCTTTGCAAACATGTCTCCCCTCCCAAGAAAAATATAAAGAAATTAAATAACTAGCTTAACAAGAAAGATACAAATTGAACTAAACAAATATATGAAAATTAGAATTATAAATTTTAAGGTAATGTATAGACACAACGGTCTAGAAAGAAAATGGCTGCTGAGTTCTTAGAATGCATCCAACAAGTCTTGTAAATGATGTTTATGACAATGATTTCATGCGGACTGAAAAAATAACAATATTCCAATATGTCATGATGCAGACTGACAATTTCAAAAACAATTCAATAGATTGCCAAGCATCAGTTAACAGCCAATTATTGGAAGTGTAAAATCTGTAATTTACCATGTACATTGAACCGTTATTAGCAGTCAATTGAGGGTTCAAGAAGGAAATAATCAAGAGATAAACTATCATTCAATACAAAAAAGTACTCCCTTTTTATGCGAAGCAAATTTTCTTTCCAAACAATTATCTTTATAATTTACATGTGAAGTTAGGATTTCTTTCAATTTTAGTTTTTACATAAAACTTGACATCAGTGGCCATTTTCTTTGTAGGCTGCTGTGTCCAAGCATTATCAGTTGTAGTTTTTGTAATGTATAACTGAATATATTACATTGCAAAACAATGGCAGTAACACTTTATATATATATATATACACACACTTTTCTCTTGTTGGGACCACACTTATCAACTATTTTTAAAACATATACATATATATATATATACTTGTTATGAGCACTATGGTATGAAGACTTTTTTTATATGAAAAAAAAAGATAATAAAATAACACTGAAAACTGTAATCAATGCAGTATTCTAAGCAGTGTGCAGGACATCATTTCCAGGGAGACAGATATAAACAGAGACTGGAGAGAGTCCAGCATAGACAAGCAGAGACTGGTAGCTTGGTGTTATATTTGAAACCGACTATACCAATGTTTTTCTAATCTTCTGTAACACAAATATATAAATATTACAATCTTATATTGATTTCTTTATAATCAAACACTTTCCTAGGGTTCTTTCTCCCCCAACCTTAGATATGTGCAAATGTGCATGAACACGCATACAAAATGAAACTAATTACAAGTGAGCTTCTGTTGCATATCATGAACAATCAAGATGTGAAATTTTGAATGAGTTGCAGAAAAATGTTTGTTTCTGTACCAAATTCAAACGTTTTTAATGCACCAGTTCTTCAATAACATTTCCAACAATAAAAATTTTCAGAATATCTAAGTTTAAGATTCACAAAGAATAAGACAGCAGAAATTTAGGTTTCCTTAAGCGTGTAAAAAAAAAAAAAACATGTTCACATATTTTGTTTTTTCTGATTTGGGAATATACATTAGTATATATTTTTTAACTTGAATTTAATCTATTTAAAAATATTTATAAACTATAATAAGAAAATCAAAATTCGTTCAACAAGAGTTCTATTTCAATAATTATTTTTAAACATGCTTCTAAAATTAAATTGCCTACATTGCCGCTCACGGCTAACTTGACAAATCTTCCCTCAGGCATGCAACACGAGATGAGAGAACGTGAAAAAAAAATACTAATCTGCACAAGCTCCTTTTTTTCTCTCAATTCATTAAGTCCAATTCTTTCCTCTTCACCTCAACAAGTTATACTTTTATTTATGTTGTTTTAACCCTTTCTACTTTGCACAGAAGATATATCGGCAATAGCTAAAAAGACGACACAGCCAATATTTCAATCTGTCATAGACTTCTAATAGAATTGCTCTGATTGGCTAATTCCAACCAATCAAAGCTTTTCTTATATTTCTGTCAACATCTGGCTTCCTGTTGCGATAGGATCTGTTTTGTTTTGATTGTGCTTTTAAGGGTTTTGGTGTGACTTTTGTTTTTTGCTGTTTTCTATGAACAAATGGAGAGAAGTGGGAGCAAAAGTGAAGTGATAACTAATGAGAGTAAATGGGATGAATTAAACGAGGAAGAATTAGCAGAAAGCGATGAAAAATGTGAAACAGATGAAGAGAGAATCTAATTTTATCTTATTGTTAGATGCTTTGACTAGAATAAATCAGTTATGTTTGCTTCTAGAGTCAGAATTTTCTTGCTTTTTCCTCAGAAAAATAATACTGCTTATTGCGTTTTACTTCTATTTTCTGTCGTGAAAGGTAAAACATTTGTTAATTGGGTCAAGATCCGAAGAGTTAATTAAACTGAACTCTGGATTTGCACTCAAATAAATGTTATCAAAAGGCAAGAAAAGTTACTTTCTACCTGCTTGCTTATTTTTATTGTTTTAAAGTATTTCAAAGTGGTTTTTTTTTTTTTTTTATTTCAATCAAAAAGTTCAAATATGCTAGATTAGAATGAAAAAAAAAAAAAAAAAATGGCTGACAGACATTTGGTGACCGTCTTTGAACTTTGAAATGTTTTTTTGTACCTTTCTCCTATAATTAGTATTAAAATATACTTTTTTACCTAAGTCTGGATTGTAATCCGAAAAAGGAAGAGAGAAATAATGTGTGCGCAGTGAGAGTAACAGGACCGTTATAAGTTAAATTTGTCCATTTTGGATAAGGTACACAGGCAGAGAGTGAATGGTATGGATGAAGCGAGGAAGAAATATCAGAAAGCAGCAATCAAAGAAGTGAAAGTGGCAAGGAGACAGTGGTTTCAAGTAGGGAAAAAGAAAGAAGCTTAATTGCAATGAGCCCTTCTCTTTCTACTGCATTTTACTTCTATTTTCTGTCATGGAACGTAAGACATATTTTTCTCTACATATCTTATATCTAAATTTCTCACAATAGCCTCTCAAAAAATGTACCCCTATATTATAAAATAGTTTTGCTTTTTTGGCCTTTTATTGCTTAATTAGGTCAGGGCCCAAAGGATTAAAGTTGCTGAGGAAAAAGCAAAAAGGAAAAGAGGAAACAAAATGTATTTGATAATATTAGTGACTTAATTAGAGGTGCTTGTACAGAGAAAGACGCAGATGAAAATCACATTCCAAATAAAAACTGTGATATATTTAATATTTATAATATATTTTTACAAAGGAGTCACCACTTATCAATGCCCAGAGGCCACTCAAGGATAAGGATTAATGAGTGTACGGTAGTCAAAAGGACAATATCATAGTAATCGTTAGAAGTTGAAATTTGGTAAATTGGATTACTTAAGAGGAACGGCTCATCAAGAACTTGTTTACATTGGACTTGAAGATGGCCATAGTGTAGTCAGCTGGAAAGCAGGCAAACAGAACAGAGTTCCACACCCCTGTGTCGCTAAGAAAAAAACTTTGTTCATGGAATCTAATTTTTTTAAGTTTAGGCACAGATAAACAGTATGGGGGAGTTACTGATAGTGGTTTCAGCTAGAGGAGTGATTTTTGTGAAAGTTTGGCAAGGGGGGACCATATATAAGAGCTCAGACGAGCACTTCACAAAATATGAGGAAAAATTATCAACTAGTTGAATGATGATGACTACTATGAGAGGACCAAAAATATGCACAGATTCAAAATGTCTGATGCAGAAAACACAATTCTTTCCCCGTTATCAAAAACAATGGTCATGGAATGCAAAGACTAATGAACCAGATAAGGAGAAAGATGGGGCTAAGATTATGAAGCTGCTGAAAGTTAACCTAAGGTCCAGTTTTTACTCTTATCATAATATTTTGGATGCTGCACTCGCCAGCCCCCTTCAGATCCATTTTGTGATCGTCAACAGATTAAAGATGTTCAGTCGCATATTCCCAAAACATTAAGAAGTATCTGTTGAAGGCCTTGTGTAGAACAGCCAGAACATTGTAAACATAACAATCAAGATGAGGATAACAGTTTGCAAATAATCTCACATGCTTTATTTTTATGTGGCATGTATGGCAAGCATAAAAGTGAGCACACCACAACAATTTGTTTTAAGAATTTCCCAGCAACAATCTTACTCACTAAATTTATAAATATTTTGTAAAATAAAGATAAGTTTTTGTCATGAAAATTATGGTTGCAAGTTAAAGTGTATTCTTAAAGATTTATAAAAGATAGATTTTTTTTTAGAGGAGTGGGAGGAGGTAATTTTCATCTTCTATTTATTTAAAATTTTAATTTTATGTTAATGAGTGAAAAAAAAATGACAAAAAGTTAAATGTACATTCTTTAAATATGTGACTGTGATTGTAACAAGAATAGAGAGGTGGGGAATTAGTGAGTCAAAGAGAAAAAAGAGGAAGGGGAGTGGAATGTGTTTGCGAAAGAGAGAAAGTGTGTGCGTATATGTTATTAGAGAGAGAAGATGTTTTTGAAAGGAAAATAGTATATGTGAGAAAGATGAAGTTTGAAAAAAAAAAGACAGAGAGAAAGATGGGAGGGGAGAAATAAGAGATAATGATACATGGAAAGAGAAAGAAAGAAAAAGAAAGAAAAAGAAAGAAGAAAAGGAGGGTAAAGAAAGAAAGGGATATAGAAGGGGATAGAAAAGAAATAGGAGGGATGGAAGGAACAACTAAGGGAGGGAAAAGAGAAAAAGAGAAAGTGAAAAAGAAAAGAAAAAAGAAAAATAGAAAGAGAAAGAAAAAGAGAAAGAATGAAAAAGAGAAAAGAAAGAAAAAGGAAAAAAGGAGAAAGGAAAAAACAGAGAAAATAAGAAAAAAGAAATGGAAAAAAGAAAGAAAAAAGAAAGAAAAAGAGAACAAAAGAAAGAAACAAAAGAAAAAAGGAAAGAGAAAAATGAAAGAAAAAAGAAAGAGAAAAAAATGAAAGAAAAAAAAAGAGAAAAAAATGAAAGAAAAAAGAAAGAGAAAAAAATGAGAAAGAGAAAAAAATAAAGAAACAGGAAACAGGCTAAATTGTAAGCACATTCCTTAATCCTACTTAGTGAATATTCTTAATCAGAAATCATCCATTTATCTTACCGCTGCTGCACGTGTCTTAAGAAACCTGGTGCATCATCAGGTGTTGAATTGCTCATCTTTTTTTTTTTTTTTTTTTTTCAGAAAATAACAAATTACTTTTTCCTATATAGTTTGTCATTCATCATGAGCTGATAATTTTAAGAAAAAAATATATAAATATATTGAAACAAATACAATTTTTTCTAATCATCAAGTCCGCACTTGAAATTTTCCAGCTTTTGTGACATATTTAACACCTTTGAATGGTTTATATTTCTGAAAGATAAAAAAAAAAAAAATAGAATGAAAAATAAAGGAAACAACATGTGAAATAAACAATCAACAATTTTACAAATCTGTTTCTGGTTCAAAGAATGATTATATCCTGGTTCAAAATATCCTGTCCTTTTTGAAGAAAAAAATACAAAGGAAATTTTATATATACAGTCAAATCTCGCTACTATGCCATCCATTGGGACTGAGCAAACGTATTAATAACAAGGGTTTGTGAAAACAGCCTTATTTTCTCAAATAAAAACACCTATGAACTAAATCTGAAAAATGAAAAAAATTGAATTCATAAACACGACGACATAATAGCAAGATTATGGGGTGGCAGAGTAAATATATTTTGTATTGAATTTCGTCAGGACCAGGCAAACGTGGTATAATAGAGGGTGGCATAGTAGCAAAATTTAACTATATATATATAGATATGTGTGTGTGCATGTGTGTGTGTTATATTAATGATGTATAAACTACATCAAATAAAAGAAACAAAATTCTCGAAAATTCATCAAAAATAAGTTTCTGTTTGCAGCACACAATTGTTTCAGCTTACCACCAAGATATCTGTAATATTAAAAATGTATGAGGAATTTAATGTCTTAATGAGACCATCTCCAGTGCTCTTAACTAAAAAAAAAACAGTAGCCTTCAAAACAAGAAATAATATTAAAATATGTTTATTACAGCTCTAGTTTTATATTATCGAGTTATTGGAAAAAAACTTTGTGTTATTAAAATCTATATTTAAAATACAAATAAGTTAAATCACCTCCTAAGATCATTCGCAGACATTTATTATGGCAACACTTCAAAGGCCATAAATGACCAAGTTCTATTTGATTCTCTCTCCTCCGATCTTGAGTACATGGTACAATGGAGAAAGAGATGGCTGGTTACTTTTGGTGTATCTAAAACATATACTTCTATCTGATCCCTGTCTGGTATCAATCGAAATGAATGGCTCTCGTCTTGGGGAGGCTCCATGTTTTGACAAGCTTCTGGGTGTGACCTTTACTCTTGATTTGAAATCGAACATGTACATCATATTCATTGCCAAGGTTGCTGGAAAAATGGTCGGATCATTCTACTACTCCAGTAGATATCTCACTGTTGATGCAATTCTCTACCTGTATATGAGCCAAGTGCATCTAAGGGTGGAGTATTGTTGCCACATCTGGACAGGAGCTGCTAGAAAGACCCTATCCTGCCTTGACAAAGTTCAAAATAGACTTAAAAGCCGAGTGAGGGGATGCTCTTTTCTCTTCTCTTCAACCTCTTTCCCACAGAAAAGACGTTGCAAGCTTGTTCAGCTTTATCGTTATTTTCATGACAAGTGCTCATTTGGGCTTCAAGCTATGGTCCCCCCTCACCCAACTTTCATAAAAAGCACTTGTCTATCTGAAACCACTATCAATAATTTCCCCCACTCTTTATCTGTGCCTAAACCTAAAAGTGGATTCCATGAACAAAGTTTCTTTCTTAGAAGTCCACCCCTGTGGAACTCTCTTCCGTTTGCCTGCTATCCAGCTGATGGCATGCAATAAGAATAAAAAGGAGGTGAAAGCCGTTCGTGAAAATCTATGAATTTTGTGAAATAATAGATATTAGACATTAATAAATGTTTCCCAAATTTCATTTTCTTTCAAATATTTTAAAAAATTGTTTAGAGGATATAAAATGGGAACAACCTCCTATTGCAGATTTAAATTAAATTTGCTTACGAAGCAAGATTTCACCAACTGTCAATTTATGTTTTTAAAACTTTTTGGGATAAAACTTTAAATTTTAAACATTATCTAATATAAAAATCATCTAATGGAGTTTGATCAAAACTCAAGAATTCTAGACACAAGCTTAATTTTAATCGTTGTAAGAGGGCATAAAAGTGATGTAAAAACTCTTAAAGAATTAATGTTACCTGTCCTGGGATGAATATTCTGAAAGGAAATCAATAAACAAGTTATCCTGTGGAGAAAAATATTTGAACATAAGTTACGAAAACATAATACCTAATACAAAGGAATTACTGAAACTGAGTAACACTAAATAAAGTGAAATCATTTATTTTTTTTGATCAGCTTAATAAAATAAAAAACATAGCCTCATAAAAATACAGCATAATAAAATAGAAAAGAAAAATGTAAAAAACACACAAAAGTAAAAACAAACTCCAAACATAAAACACAAAAAAGTAAAAACAAAATAATAAAAAACGGGAGGGGGGGGAATAAAATTAAAAAAAAACAAACAGAAAAGTAAAAAAAAAAATAAAAAACACAAAAAAGTAAAAAAAAAAAAGAAAAGAAAAAACACAAAAGTAAAAAAAACAACACAAAGTAAAAAAACAAAAAAGTAAAAAAAAAAAACACAAAGTAAGAAAACACAAAAAATAAAACAAAAACTGCAAAGCGAAAAAAAAAAACACAAAACAGTAAGTAAAAACAAAACACAAATGCAAAATAAAACAAAAACACAAAATAAACTGACTAAAAACTAAAAGCAAAATAGTCTGGTAAAAAACAAAACCCATAAAAGTAAATAAAAAACAAAATTATGATGTAAAAAAACAAAAAAATCTAGAAAATCCCCCCAAAAAAGAACCAAAATATCAGTTTGAGAAAACAAATCTTTAGAAAAACTCTCAAACAAAAATAAATCACTAACCAAACATTTGATTCTTCTTTTTCGATATCATTTTAACAAAAATAACAGAAAAAAAGTGAAACGAATCGATATAGTTCTCCAATTATTCAAGTGAAGAAAATATTTATTTTCAATTGATGATAAAACACAACATTAATTCTCTTTCTTTTGTAAGTTTTGTACCTACTTTAATTTTTTGTCAGAGTTTTGTTTTTTTTAAAAAAAGAAAGTTTTAAATATAAGTAAAACGTTAGCAAAGATTAAAGAGATTTGGCACCATAAATCCATAAAGTTTTAAAAAATGTTTCATAGCTTTCAATAGAGAAAAAACAAATTGAAAAAACAATGAAACTCGCATATATCGCTTCCCCTCACAACTTGAAATGATTTTGTTTGGAGCCTACAAAAGACACATGTTTTATTCACTAACTTTTATGTGAAGGGATTGAAGTAGGTAGATATACAAACCAGTAGGACCTGTGTCCCAATGTTGCCCAAGTAAATAGAAAAAAAAAATCCTTAAATTATAAATAATAAATATCCTCACTCTTACTTGATTGCATTGTGCCAAATGCGTGTGCAATTAAATTTGTATTTTGATATTTATTTTTGCAAATAAATAATTAAAAGTGTAGTATCTGTTATGATACACTTCATCTATTCTGTTCTCGGTCATTGGAGGAGAACTTGTTTTAAACCAAGACAATATTACTTTATCCTAATCCTGAATGTCTCTTTTTTGGAGCTGGATATTCTCCACATTAAAAACCAGTCTGGTGTCTAAGTCTGTCTTTGTGTGTAGGTAAATAAAATAGGAGCGTATGTAACTACTTATACTGTAACCAGCAAAATTTCCCAAACATGAATATGCTGATATTGTAACTTAGAAGTTATAATCCATTTTACATGAAATTGCACGGTTTTATTTTAATAAATCTGTTAAGGAAACTGTTTAAAAAACTTTATCATTAAGTGAAGGATGGGAACAACATATTATAATTATGGACCATACACCCAAAGAACGCCAAACACATTGACCAAAATGTAGTAGAAACACGAATACCAATATTGACAAGAAATAATAATTTAAAGAAAAACAATTTGAACACTGTATAGATTTCACTACAATAAATTATTGGAATAATTTAAAAGGAAACTATTTTCAAATGACACAAATCTAACATGAGGTTTATAGATTTCTGAATAAATAAATCAATAACTGAAATAAAACTCGCACATAAGTTATAAACATGTCTTTGAGATGTTATCTGTGTCTGAAATTGAAACTATTTCATTACTTCTATTAGCTGTAAATATGGACGAGGCAGATGTTGCAGGTGATAGATGCTTCGCCAAAGGAAAAAAAAGGAAGGTGGCACAAAAAAATCGAAAATTTAGAGTCTGGCCACTATATGATGAGGAATCATGCTAAAGCCAACCTATTTGAGAAAAGTAATATCAAAGATTTATCTGCAGATAAGCTCCTATGAATGGACACTGTCTAGCTGTTATCTCCAGTGGATATTTCAAGTAGTCAGCTTCTGGGTGGTCGAATGGTGACCACTAACAAAGACCAGAATCTAAGATTCCTGATCAGAAGTGATAAGATTTCAGGCGATGGAAATGGGAAGACTGTGAGAACCAGCCCTCTGGGTAGAACACAGGAGTTGGCCTTTTTGAAGGCTGATGGTCAGTTTGGCCGATGTTCTTCCTTATGCAAGGTGAGCCATTGGGAGTCTAAGCTAAAGGATAGTGTTAATGGAACGTATATTTTGGTTAGGTCATGCAAAAATCCCATTTTGCAATTCCGCTATTTCACCTAGGAAAACTAGTATCATGTATGCTCTTCCCAACCTAGACGATTGCAACCCCATGGATTATTATGTGTTGGGATCAATTGAGAAAGATACAAACCCTACCGTGTGCAATAATAGGCACAAGCTTAATGACCAAATAAAACTGGTCTTCAAACATCTTATGGAGAACACTGAAAGCGAGCTATATTTGATAAAATATCTGTAAAGAAATGTACTTTAAATTTTGAAACACTAATCAATCATTGGCCAAGATATCTTCTAAAAAGTGCCAAATTTATCTCAACCACCATACATATATATAAATATATATATAAGATTTTTTTAATAAAAAGAAATATTTCTTTTTGATGAGCAGTGAAGTTTGCCAACTGGTGTTGATTTTAAATCTGTCTGCCATTAAAACATAACTTATTTATAAACTTTACTTGACAATAATAATAATAATAATAATAATAATAATAATAATAATAATAATAATAATAAAAATAAACTTAGATGTATTATTAGTCAATTCCTTAATTTTATTACATTTTTTTAATAATCTATATAATATATAATGATCAGAGAATAACTTTATTCTTAAATGACTAATTGTAGAATTAAAATTATTCTCTTAAATTGTAATTGGTAAATAAAAGAAGTAGAAAGTGGATCTTGGGTTTAATTCCAACAGCCACACAATTCTCGCTTCCTTTATTTTGATCTTTAGTCCTCCTATTCCACTAGCAATGTTTCTGACAAAGACGGAAGAATTGTTGTTTTCTGGGTCAGAATCTATTTAATCTAACATCTATTGGTGCAAGTTCTTAACTTTCAACTAGTATTTTTTTTTTTAGTTTCTTACAAATGCGAGTGGCTTGTTTGGAGTGATTTCTATTAAAAAAAAGTCTCCTACAAAACTATTTTTGATAAAAGTATGAATACTTAAAACAAAGTATATTTTTCTTGTTTAAACTGCGGATAAGATTTTAACTAAATCAGCTCTATTAAAATTGTTTCAAAATTAAGATAAATTTAAGCAAATAGTTGGCACGAAAACATACATCTGTTTATAAGAACAAATTGTCTTATATATGTTGCATATCTATTCAAGACGTTTTTTGTTGAGTTTCATAGCATTTCAATCATTCTTAGATCATGTAGAAACCTTACATGCTTTTGTATATATATATTTTTTAGAAATCACTCCAGACAAGACATGAAACCACTTGATATAAGGAGCTAACTAAAAAAAAGAAAAAAGAAAAGGAGATGCCTATTGGTTTTGATCTTGGAAAGATCAAAGCTATACGTAGAAGGAAAACAGTCAGCAAGGGAGGGGTATGATTGATTTGTTGAGTAATTTGAAGAGATTTTTACAAGCCAGGGTCAATGTCAATTACTATTCAATTTTAAAGTTGTTCAAGGGTCAAAGACTGTTGTTTCTTCTTAGACAAGAACCGAACAAGGCTCCTAAAATTTATATTAGAATTGTCCACAAAGATCTGTGGCATAGTGGATAAAAGACTTGGTAAAAAATCAGTTGTAAATTACACTTTTCTTGGGATTAAAGGTTCAATCTTTAGTGCGGGCGACATGAAAATACAATTGCAAATTACTTAGGACTTCTAACCAGTCATGGTTGAGGGAATAAGAACAAACTTTTGTTTGAAATTCTGTACAGATTCCAGACTTCCACAGAAAGATTCACAAGTTTGACACTTGATGAAGGTTGAAGGTTACATCGACCGAAACATTGTGCGAATAATACTCGAGATGAAAACAGTAATCAGAATAATGCAGGTAGAAATCATATTTTGTTTAAGTCTGTTTTACATTGAACAGATTTTTAAAAAATTGACTTTCAAACTAACCTATCTCTGGCCAAGTCTTTATTTATCCCTCTTTCCTAAGGTCAATTTTTATCACTTGCATGTTTTCCTTGGCCTTTCCCATGTGAACTGAACCTGCTACCTCAACTGTTCTACATCTACTAACTCAAAATTCTTTTTATGTGGTCTGCTCTTCACCGCAAATTTACTTATACCATCCAGATTTAATCCTCCTCTGAGGTAATCAGAACTAAGCCTGGGTTAAAACTCACATTACAAATATCATTCTATTGTGATGTGACTTGAACATATGACTCTGATTCACATATATTTCAGGAGAGCAAAACTGTTCGGAGTCAGTTTTAGTTATGAGTTGGAATTCAACTACTTAGCTGTTTAACTGTCAACTCATTGACCAGTTATTGCTACCTGACACGGACTTCTATTATTGTACCTAACAGAATAAATATATTTTATATCTGTGTATTGTTTTCAACTCAATGATACAACATATTTTTACAGAATTTCTCGCCATGAAAAACCTAAATACACTTAACAAACTTGGCTAGATTTCATTAATGAACACGCTCATCAAATTTTGTTTCATCTATTTTAAGTTATCACTTTTAGAAATTTTAATTATCTTCATCTTTTTATAACAATTTTTATCTTTCCTCCATAAGATGCAATGTGTAGCATTCTAACGATTTCAAATAACCAGAATTATAAAACCTAACTAGAATACAACTACAATAAACGAGAAATAATTAAAAAAACAACTCTCCAACAATTACAAAAGTTTTGTGGGCTTTCGTTTTTTACCATCAAATATTTTAATGCAAAAGTCTGCACATCATAATAAGGCTAAGTATATAAAAGTTCAAATTATGCAGTGCATGTGTCGATATGCACGTGCGCGCGTGTGTAAAGGATAATTAATACAAAAGCAGAAGCATAAATTATTCTTTACTTTTGTTTTTGTATGTATTGATCCTTGATTCTAGTGTGTGATTGGGTCAAGTGACACAATCAAGACATGCATATGAAATCAAGATAATAGTTGAAGCAGAAGGATTGATCTATTGCTGACACAGAGAGGGAGGGACAGAAAGAGATGAGAGTTTCCTTGCAATTCATACCATTTTAATTTTTATTGTGAAACACCTTTTATTTTTTAACTCTTTTTTTTTCTTTTTAACCCCAAGCACATTGCCAATTGGAACATAAGGGGCTCATGTCTAACAGGGAACTTTTGAGCTGCAAGCTGTCTGTTTAAACTTCTGCATGTTAGTACAGTCAGAGAAGCAACTTTCCGGCATCCAGGGATCTCAACAATAAAGGAGTTGGATTTTGTGGTTTGTCAGGTTAGTTGGGTGTCAAGGGAGTACAAGTGCTTATCAGAGCATATTCCATTAAAATACTTGTAAAACAGACACAGGGATGTGACAATAGGACAGAATTGGTCGATAGTGCGGGACATTTGTCAACATTGTTCACAGGTGGTTCGAAAACACTAAACTGTTAAAAATCTTCGTGTTTAGATAACAGACAGGTACTTTCTATTTTGCTTAGGATTAAAGTGTAGTATATGTTATGATATGACATTTCATTTTTTGGTTAAATTCACCTTCCACATCCCCGTGTTTACAAAGCCATTTGGCGGAAGTAAAATCAGACAAATTTTTAGCTACGGATGACCAAAACTATATAGAACGTACCTTTTTTTTTTTTTTATGCAAATATAAAAATAGAAGTTTTATAATAATAATAATAATAATAATAATAATAATAATAATAATATGCTTATAAACTGTTATTTTTGTTACTTCTATAATAAAAAATATTATGGCCCTTTTTTTTATACATATTTATGAACTGTTCCCCCCCCCTCCCCCAATAATATGTTTATGAACTGTATATTTTTTTTTTTAATTCATGTGCCGTTTTTTATTTTGTTTTACTTTTATAATAAATAAAAATATAATATGGACTGTTTTTTTTTTATATTTATGAACTGTTTTTTTTTTTTTCATCAAACAAATTAGAACTTTTATAATAAAATATATATTATGAACTGTTTTCCAAACAAAATGAAAGAACTTTATTTTTATTACTACCAGAAAAGATGTATTTCTCATATTATTATTTTAGTAAGAACGAATTACTATTTCATTATCTTTCTTACTAAAATGTTGTATCCTTTTTACTAAAATAAAATTGTTAATTCTTCTATTTAAATAAAATTCACTGAAAATGAAATAAATAACGAATAAAAAAAAAACTCCAATTTCTTCTTGGTCAAATAACATGTAATAAACAAGATTTTTTTTTCCGAACACAAAATATTTGAAAAAACAAAACATTTATGGCAAATGGCGGTGGAGGAATTCTGGCAGATGACTATTAAAAATCTCATTCCATTTTACTATTGAAAACAACAACAGTCCATAAATATTTTTTAAACAAAATCTCATAAAAAAAATAAAACAAAAAATTGTTCATAAATATTAAAAAACAAAACAGTTCATAAACATTTTTCTTAGAAAAGACGGTTTGAACAAAACTTCTATTTTTATATTTGCTTAAAAAAAAGGTATATACAGTTTTGCTCGTCCATAGCGAAAAATTTGTCTGATGTCACTTCTGCCAAATAGCTTTGTAAACATGGAGATGCAGAAGGTGCATTTAACCCATTTTTTTCTTTCATCAGTCAGTGAAGAAGATATTTTTTTATGAAAAATTTTTGGATTCTAGTTAATATCTGCTCTTTTTAATTTTTGGTTTCTCCTTTGCAGACAGGATGATGATGACAAGCAAGATATGATCACTTCTGGCTAATGATTATTTTCCACTCAGATTACATAAAAGCCCACCACCTCCTTTTCCCAGGTTAAGAATGGTTTTCTTATCTACTTTCCCATGTCTAATTATATATAAAAAAAAAAGAAAGAATTTACAGGAAAAACCGGAAATAAAAAACCCCAGACAATCTTGACTATAACCCAATTCATATTTTCATCCAAATCGAGAGTATCTTTTTATTTATTTATTTTTTTTTTGGCAAGAGCTGAATCTATCCCCACATTTAAAACCGACCTTGTGTCTAAATCAGCCCTCATGATGAGACAAGTAAATAGAAACAAGAACTTTTTATGTATTTTTAATAATGAATTTTACTGACCATAAAAAATGATAGCATGAGTGTCGGCCATATTGGTTGTTTCTGTATTAGATTAAAGTAAGGCAAAATATTCACCATTTTAATGCTTAGGTGTTTCACGGATCTTTTAATGATGTAAAATGGAACACGTACATTAAATCAAGGCCGCTGAAAAAATGGTGAGATCCTTCTATTGATCAAGTAGATATCTCACTGCTGATGCAATTCTCTATCTATATAAGAGCCAGGTACATCCAAGGATGGAGTACTGCTGCCACATTTGGGCAGGAGCTGCTAGAAAGGACTTCTCCTGCCTTGAGAAAGTTCAAAATAGACTTTGTAGCCTCATAGGGGATGTCCTTTCCTCTTCCCTGCAACCTCTATCTCACAGAAGAGATGTTGCGAGTTTGTCTCTGCTTTATCGTTATTTTCATGGCAAGTGCTTGACTGAGCTTCAATCTATGGCCCCCTCTTGCCAAACTTTCACAAGAAACACTTGTCTAACTGAAAATACTATCAATAATTCCCCCCACTCTTTATCTGTGCCTAAACCTAAATGTACATTCCATGAACAAAGCTTCTTTCTTAGAACTGCACACCTGTGGAATTGTCTTCTGTTTTCCTGCTTTCCAGCTGACTACAATATGGTTGTCTTCAAATCCAACGTAAACAAGTTCTTGATGAGCCGTAACATTTAAGTTAACAAATTTACCAAATTTCCATTATTAACGATTACTATATTGTCCAATTGACTACTGTACACTTTAACCTTTATCATCGAGTTGTCTCTGGCTTTGATAAGTGGTTATGGTTATGTAAAAAAAACAACAAAAAAAACAAAACCCAAAATAGTAAGAGTTTTGTGTCCATTTATACAATACAGAGACAAACCAGATGGTCGATCATCATCATTATACTCAGTTTAATGTCTGTTTTACATGCTACTACGTATAAGACAACTTTTAGAAACTGACTTAATTCACCTTTCTCTTATTTATTTTCATTTATCTTTCATTCTTTCACATCCATTCTTATCACTTCCGATGTTTTTATTGGCCATCACCCGTCAACTGACTGTTATCTCAACTGTTCTACATCTAACACAAGCATTCTCATTCATTCCTTCAATGTGACCATACCAATGAAGTCTCCTGTTCTGAACACATCTCTATACTGTACAAATTTAATCTTCCTCCGAGGTCACAGATATAAGTCTTTCTTTAAGATTAACATTACACACTTTCTAATATCATTCCTCTCCATGCAACACATGTCCTCGACCCTCACTGGTTAAATTTTACTTTCATACATCATCACACTGTGTACACATGCCTGATAGACTCTTCGCTTGGTTGGTAATGCTCTGCTGGTTAGTAATGATAGAAGTTTCCTGAACTTATTCCATCCATTCTCAACTGTTGCAATCATACTAGCACCACCTCCTACTTGTCTGAATGGTATCACCAAGATAACAAAACTTCTAAACAACCTTAATGGTCAAACTATGAGACAAGCGTTGGAGCTTCGTTGATAGTGCCTAAACCTAAATGTAGATTCCATGAACAAAGCTTCTTTCTTAGAACTGCACGCCTGTGGAACTCTCTTCCGTTTGCCTGCTTTCCCGCGGACTACAATCTGATTGTCTTCAAGTTCAACGTAAACAAATTCTTGATGAACTGTCCCCCTAAGTAATCCAATTTACAAAATTTCCATGACTTATGTTTACTATGTTATAATCACATTGACTAATGTATACCCATTAACCCTTATCCTTTAGTGGCCTCTGCACCTTGATAAGTTGTGATTCCTGTGTAAAAAAAAAAAAAAAAAAAGTTTGGACCTGTTAAATTAGAGACTATTTTTGGATCCTGCCTAAGAAAGACAATGGTAGATACACCAGCCCAAAGGCGGCAATAATATTCTGGGCAAATAGTGGCTTTGTAGAGATTGAGGATACTGTCAGGTATGAGAAGTTTTTTCTAGCATGATACAGAGAGCCTGTCTTCAAAACAGAGATACTAAGTGTGCTGAGTGGGTTATTTTGAAAGTAATAAGATACATTTCCCATGACATTAATTGTGAAGAAGTGCCGGGGAATTTAATCAAGACAGGTTAACCATGAAAACTTAGAGACATGCATAGCCATTATTATTTACACACAAATCAAACAGTTTGATAGAGGAGAAAATAATTCATATATACAAGTAAATTCAGCATCCTTGTTCTATAAGTCTGAAAAGAACGGATTTAACACAACACTATATCTGACATTACTGAAACATTATGGTTGTAAGAATGGAACTAGAATTGATAGGAAGGTGAAAATTTATATTTCTAATTCCTAGGAAAGGAGTTAAATTAGTCTGAAACAAAATGGCAGGATAAGTTTTGCTAATTTATAAATCAATTTTCTTATGAAAATTCTTGCTCTAAAAAGTGAAAATCTGGTTTTTCAAAGAATGGATAATTGAAAAACATGTCTTGACAAATTTGGGGTGTTTTATCTGTTCATATTTTATGGGGATGAGTTTTTTTTTAATGACTTCTCATGTGCAAACACATTTTGAAATTTAGTCTGAGAAAGATTTTTGGTGCAACTACATTATAATAGCAAAATGAAAAAAATTTAATATTGAATTTCAAGGCAAACCAATGGTCTCTACTTAATTGTCATGTTGCAGCATTGAATATATCCAAAAATCATGAAAAACGATAAAGTAGAAAAAATTATTAAAGAAAGCATTTTTTGACAAAAATATAGCAAAAATAAAATGTTTGGCCAAAAAAATAAAAGAAAAAAAAGTTTCAAAGGGAGGTAAATAGTGTGCCAATTTTTTAAATTGCATTAAACATAAATACGAGTATTTCTTTGCATTGTTAAGATTAGAAATGCTAGATAGATTTGACAACGTTTTTACACCTGTATAATACTAAAACTGATAATCTTGCTCATCTGTCTGCACATTCAATGTATTAATACCAATTAATACATTGAATGTGCAGACTCTAACCATAGAGGAAGTGCAAAGGCGATGAAGAGTGGTCAGAAAAAGGAATAGAAAGAAAATTAGTAGCAGCAGTATAATAAAAGTGTAAGAGGATAATATAAACAGTCATCTGTCACCACATGGCAACAAGGGTTTTGATTTGATGATGTAAATAAACTGTTTTTAGTAGTGGCAGGTAATGATGGTGGCAATTTGGCAGAATTTACACATTTAAGAGGACGGTTTGAAGGATATAGTGGTGGTGGATGTACAAGAGGGTTTCCAAGATGTAGAGTGACATGGTGTTGGCATGAGGAAGTTGAGAGGTGTATCAAAGAAAAGTGGAAATAATGAAGTGAGTGAAGAAACGGTTTAGTGAATAAAAGATATGACTCTGGTGGTGAAAAGGACAGAAAAAAAATAACAACAAAGCTGAAGTGCAAACTTAGACTTCCAGATAGACTTTAAAAGAATAACCCCAAAATGGAGTATTCAGGATAACTAAACAGATGATAAAGACAAATATGAGTCTTGTTGGATAGGCATGCATTTACAATGACAATGGAATTCTTCTAACAAACAAGACAAAAGAAATGATTGGAAATGATATGTTTGTTTTGGTTTACCTCATATTGACCATTTTCGGGTTACTTAATGTTGAATCCAGTAATTTTGGTAAAAGTTTTTTGTTTCATGTTCTTTAGTGTTTGGTTTGGTTGTTTTGTAATGGAAATTTGTTGTCTTGTTTTAGACTGTAGAAAATGATTGAGTTTTGCAAAGAAAAAAAATAATAAAATCAATATTTGGTGCATTCTAGGTCAGAATTTGATTGGTTGGTTGTTTTATGGTATATCAACACTTTTCAGGTTATTTAATGCCGAATCCAGTGATTTTGAAGAAAAGTTTTTTAATAGAATATTTGTTTTTTCAAGTCGGTTTGTTTTTTTTTTTTTTTTTTTTTTTTTTTTCTCGTCCATAAATGTTTATCTACCAAGTTGATCTTAAATATTGTATAATCAATCCATTATATTATCATTTTCAGTCCCCCACCCCTAATTTCTGGCTCCCATCTTATCTCGCAATTACTTATAACGTCACCAACTAACTACGGAAGAAACCCCCCCCCCATCCGATTTTGTTTTCTATCATAAGTTGCTTAAAACGTGATTAGTTAAAGTTCAGAATAAAATCACGCTTTCTCTTAACGGTTAATTTAAAAAAAAAATCTTCTGAACGCTATTAAAAGTTAAATTCTTCACTAGTTTGGAGACGGAATGCGTTGTTGTGATAAGTGATTTTCTCTATTAATTCGCACTTTTTATTTTAAGATTCAAATATTAATAACTACATTTTATTTCAGTATTTAATTTATGTATTTCTGTTGTATTAAATGCTAGCTTTAATTTTTTTTTTTTTTTTTTTTTTTTTTCTCGTCCATAAATGTTTATCTACCAAGTTGATCTTAAATATTGTATAATCAATCCATTATATTATCATTTTCAGTCCCCCACCCCTAATTTCTGGCTCCCATCTTATCTCGCAATTACTTATAACGTCACCAACTAACTTCGGAAGAAACCCCCCCCCCCCCATCCGATTTTGTTTTATATCATAAGTTGCTTAAAACGTGATTAGTTAAAGTTCAGAATAAAATCACGCTTTCTCTTAACGGTTAATTTAAAAAAAAAATCTTCTGAACGCTATTAAAAGTTAAATTCTTCACTAGTTTGGAGACGGAATGCGTTGTTGTGATAAGTGATTTTCTCTATTAATTCGCACTTTTTATTTTAAGATTCAAATATTAATAACTACATTTTATTTCAGTATTTAATTTATGTATTTCTGTTGTATTAAATGCTAGCTTTAATTTTTTTTTTTTTTTTTTTTTTTTTCTCGTCCATAAATGTTTATTTATCTACCGAGTTGATTGCAAAAATAGATTACCTAATTGTACTCATTTTTAGTTCGTGGGAGGGGAATCTATCACCATACTTTCCCTTAAACACGTCTGTTGGACTTTTACTAAGTACAATACTTAATAGTTATTTTTATTTTTTTTTTTTTTTTTTTTTTTTTTTTTAATGGAGAGTAGAAAACGCATTGTGGATGCGTTATCGGCAGCTCCTGTTACTCTCGCTTCTTCTTATTTGTCCCTCAGTCCTCATTTTTAAATGAGTGATTTTTCTGACAAAGGGAGAAGAAAAAGCTGTTTTCTAGGTTGGCAGTATTTTTGCGCGAACAGTTGGCAGAGTTGGTGGAAATTTTCTGTTTCTATGTCTATCCTTGTAGCCATGTCACTAGTAAGGGTGCTGGAGGTAAACGTTTTGTCTGGGCTGACGTTATCCGCCTGATAGTCAGGGACCCGAACCTTGGATTAACCACTAAGGAGGCTGTCCTATCAGCAGGTGCAAAGTACTGGGGCTGCTGTATTGCCATTTGGTGAATGGAATCTGGTCCATGCAGTAGCTTCTGGTGGGGCCTCTCGATGCCATAGTAGTGGGTAATTGTTACGGCTTTACCTTATCATGTGGTACAAAAAAAAAAAAAAATTCTTCGTTTCTTTTTCTCTCTTAGTTTCCCCTCTCTGTCCTGCTCTAAGTAAATCTGTCGACCTAGTCCACAAATTCCAAAATTTCATCATGACAAGTTTCAAGAAAAAATACACGATTAAACCCGGTTCTCCAACTTCCAACGTAGACCCCTACTACCATGTCTCCTTCTCCAACATCAGGGGTCTACGTTCTAACCTTCCAGAGGTTGAAACCCAATTACAGGAGACTAAACCAGACCTTTTATTTTTAAGTGAAACTGGCATTGGACAGGCTATTTCCCTTGATGAGTTTGCAATTACAGGATACTCTAACTTAACTTCTAAATCTGACCCCCAAGATCGCCATGGGCATGGAATATGTGCCTATATTAAAGATAGCTTTCCATGTGGGAGGGACATCTCCAGGGAAGATCCTAACTTACCTTATATGTGCTTCCGGGTTGCTTTAGCTCACACTACTGCATTTATATTTACTCTCTATCGCCCCCACAACAGCGGAGTTACTATCTTTCAAAGCATATCTGAGAAAATTGACCAAGTCCTTTCTACTTATCCTTCAGCTAACATTCACGTATGTGGAGACTTCAATGTTCACAACGTCGAATGGTTGACCCACTCAAACAAGACCGATGATGAGGGGAGGTTCTGTCATGATTTCTCCATTGCCTATGACCTCACTCAGATTGTTCAGGAACCTACCCGTGTGCCCGATAATGACGGCCAGTATGCGAGCCTACTAGACCTTTTTCTCACAACTTGCCCTGAACTATGTTCAGTTTCTGTTCTGTCGCCTCTTGGATCTTCCGACCACTCTGTTGTATCAATTAAGATAAAAATGAAATGTAATAAGTCCCCAGACGTACCTCTTCATCGTACAGTATATCGATACACTAAGGCTGACTGGGATAGCTTCCGTACATTTATATCTGATCTACCTCTGCATTCCATGTTTAAAAAGGATGTGTCCTCTATAGTATTAGACCTAACTGAATGGTTAATTGTAGGTATTGACCATTTCATACCCTCTAAAAAGTTTCAGCAAAAACCTAACAGCCAGCCATGGTTCTCTCCAGAATGTGCTGCTGCCATTGCGCACAGAAATCACTTTTTCCACTGCTTCAAACGTAATAGATGTATGGAAACTAAAGCCGTTTTCAGGACTGCCAGCAACCATTGTAAGAAAGTAATAAGGAACGCAAGAGAGTTGTATGCTCAATCTGTTAAGTCCAAAGTAGCTGAGCAGCGGCTTGGTTCCCACCAGTTTTGGCAAATAGCAAACAGAATCCTGAACAGAAGCGTGTGCTCCATCCCAACTATTATCAATGGATCTGAGGTAATCTCGTCAGCATCAGACAAAGCCAAACTCTTTGTCAAGAACTTTGCAGCTAATTCTACCCTTTGCGACCAAGACCGCCAACCCCCAATATTTCCTCTTGTATCAGAAAACACGCTATGTGATATACGTATATCTGTACGTGATGTTGCCAAACTAATCAAAAACCTTGATTCCAGTAAAGCAACTGGCCCTGATGGTATTCCAATTATAGTACTCAAAAAACTTCAACCTGAACTAGCGCCCATACTTACAAAACTGTTTAAACGTTGTCTTAAGGAGAATAGTTTCCCATCTCCCTGGAAAATCTCATCAGTATGCCCTGTATTTAAGAATTCAGGTGATCGCTCATCCCCCTCTCAGTACAGGCCAATAAGTCTCCTGTGCGTCATGAGTAAGTTGCTAGAATCTGTATTAAATACAGAAGTAATCAAACATCTCAACAAAAATAACCTTCTTAGTGACACTCAATATGGTTTCCGTTCTGCTAGATCTACAGCAGATGTCCTTACAGTTATATCGCATAGGATTAGCAAATCTCTCGACGGTGGCAATCTTTCTAGGGCAATTGCTCTTGACATATCTAAAGCCTTTGATAGGGTATGGCATAAAGGTTTACTTCATAAGATCGCTAGCTATGGTATAGCTGGAAAAGTCTTCTCAATTATTAAATCATTTCTTTCTGATAGATTCATAAGAGTAGTAGTTGAGGGGCAAAAATCAGAAGCTCACAGTATAAATGCTGGAGTCCCTCAGGGGTCGATCTTGGGCCCAACTCTTTTCCTGATCTACATTAATGATCTTCCAAATCACATCCTTATATCATTCGTAGACATTTATGCTGACGACACTACCATTTATGGTACCACATCTAAGACAGTAAACGAGCAAGTTCTCTCCAATTCTCTCTCCTCTGATCTTGAGCACGTAGTACAATGGGGAAAGGAGTGGCTGGTTACTTTTAATGCATCTAAAACCAAGCTTCTCTCTTTACATCATCAACATTCTAATCCACATTTGTCATCAATTGAAATGAATGGCTCTCGTCTTCAGGAGGCCTCAAGTTTTGACAAGCTTCTGGGCTTGACCATTACTCCTGATCTTAAATGGAACACGTATATCAAATCTGTTGCCAAGGCCGCTGGAAAAATGGTGGGATCTTTCTATCGATCCAGTAGATATCTCACTGCTGATGCTATTCTCTATCTATATAAGAGCCAGGTACGTCCAAGGATGGAATACTGTTGCCACATCTGGGCAGGAGCTGCTAGAAAGAACTTGTCCTGCCTTCGTAGCCTCGTAGGAGATGTCCTTTTCTCCTCCTTGCAACCTCTATCTCACAGAAGAGATGTTGCGAGTTTGTCTCTGATGTATCGTTATTTTCATGGAAAGTGTTCAACTGAGCTTCAATCTATGGTCCCCCCTCGCCAAACTTTCACAAGAAACACTCGTCTAGCTGTAAACACTATCAATAATTTTCCCCACTCTTTATCTGTGCCTAAACCTAAACGTAGATTCCATGAACAAAGCTTCTTTCTTAGAACTGCACGCCTGTGGAATTGTCTTCCGTTTTCCTGCTTTCCGGCTGACTACAATATGGTTTTGTTCAAGTCTAAAGTAAATAAGTTCTTGATGAGCCGTTCCATATAAGTTATTAAATTTACCAAATTTTCATTACTAATGATTACTATATTGACCAACTTCTACTGTACACTCTTTAACCCTTATCCTTGAGTGGCCTCTGGGCCTTGATAATGTGGTGATGCCTTTGTAAAAAAAAAAAAAAAAAAAAAAAAAAATCTTCAGATAGCCTGATCTGGTAGTATCAATGATATAATGAGAGTTACTGAGTTTTCATAGAACCAAGAAAACGTTTTAGTTGCAAAACCAATCTCTGGTCCAGCTATAAGAATTAAGGCAGAAATGGTACAGGAAGCTGTAAGGTGAAGAGCAAAGCTGTAGAAATGTTAATGGTTGCGAAACAGGTATTGAGATGATCACGGACTTGACAAATCAGATAATAAAAGAGTTTATTTAAAAACAAAACAACACAAATCTTAATACAATTGTGAATTCTTACAAGGATAAAAAGGAGGAGCTCTACATAAAGGTAATTACATCGAGAAAGTTAATGAATCAGATTCTGAAAATGGTTGAGAAAATAACTGAGTAGTAAATAAGTCAAATATAAATGAAATGCATTTTGTTTTTACACCTGGGCAAAGTATAACCTACTTTTTTTTTTAATGGAAATCCCTTCAGCCAAGGTGTAAAGCCACTTGATTTAAAGAGTTCACAGTAATGAAAGATGATTATTGAAAAAACAAAAGGTGCCTACTAGATTTAGTCTTGAAAAAACAAAAAACAAAGCTATAAGAAGGAGGAAAACAGTCAGCATGAAACAAGCTCCACAAGTTTGCAGTTTTTGAACAGAATCTACTAGAATAGAAAGCTGTATTATGATGAAGCATAAAAGCAGCAAACTGGTCAAACAAACAAAGAAGGGAATAGATTAGATAATTCTGAAGAACACACGCCATAATAATATTTATAAAACAAGATTGAGACTAAAAACATCACGTCTGTGAGAAAGAGGTTGCAGAAGAAGAAAGGGTGAGTTCAATCAAATTTCAGATATGTTTCTGCCCTTTATGAAGAACCCTTGAATGCTATATTTATTCCGCGAAGAATCCAAGAGAAATTTCTTGGTAAAAAGGAGTAATTTTCTTTTGTTGTTTTGAAAAAAAAGTTTCATAAAATGTCAAAAGTAGACTTTACTTGAATTAGGGTAAAATGCGTGGTTGATGAAGGTTGTTTAACCAAAGTACAGCACTTCTCAAAATCATGTTAGAATTAAAAGCGCCTTTGGTGTTTTAACGTAAAAATGAGGTTACATTAGAGATCAATAAAGTGTTCTGCTTTTTCATTTGTGTCTTAGAAATGTTGTTCAAATTGTTTTGTACAAGTTGTCCAGAGTAGTTGCCTTATGTTGATGTTTTAGTGCTTGTCTGTGAAACAATTGAAGGTCTCCTTGTTCAGTAAAAAGTAACGTTATGGATAGAAAAAGTTTGTGAGTAAATGTTAAAACAACAGTGATGATCAGTGCTAGAAAGAGGAAAGTTCACTCAGTTTGTGTAAAGAAAGTTGGGAGCAGCTCAATCGTTTCTGGTAACCGACAAAATAAACACTCATAAAATTATTATCTTGTCAACAACAAGGAAGTGATAGTTAACAATGTGGATGTGTCAAGTTGGAACCGAGTTTTTTCCACAGAAACACTTTCACTTAAAGATGTTGGTAACCATCACATGGTCCCTCTCATAATTATCTTATTCATACAAAATTAATGAAACTGCTCGCCTGTGGAACTCTGTTCTGTTTTCCTGCTTTCCAACTGACTACAATATGGTCATCTTCAAATCCAACGTGAACAAGTTCTTAATGAACCATCCGCTTAAGTAATCCAATTTACCAAATTTCCACGAATAATGATTACTAGATTTTCCCATTGATTACTGTACACTCATTGATTACTGTACACTCATTAACCCTTATCCTTGAGTGGCCTTCAGGCCTTGGTAGTGGTGACTCCTTTGTAAAAAAAAAAAAGAAGAAATGATGCTCAAGAACAATGCATCTTCTTTGATCTCCATGTGCCTAACAAGCATAGACACATGTAATTTTTTTTTTTTTTTTTTTTTTACATAGACGTAACCACTTATCAAAGCCGATAGGCCACTCAAGGATAAGGGTTAAAGAGTGTAGAGTAGTCAAAAGGACAATATAGTAATCGATAGTAATGGAAGTTCGGTAAATTTGATAACTTAAGTGGAATGGCTCATCAGAAACTTGTTCACGTTGGACTTGAAGACAACCATATTATAGAAAGCTGGAAAGCAGGAAAATGGAAGACAATTCCACAGGCGTGCAGTTCTAAGGAAGAAGCTTTGATCATGGAATCTATGTTTAGGTTTAGGTACAGATAAAGAGTGGGGAAAATTATTGATAATGTTTTCAGCTAGTCTAGTGTTTCTTGTGAAAGTTTGGCGAGGGGGGAACCATAGATTGAAGCTCAGTCGAACACTTTCCATGAAAATAACGATAAAGCAGAGACAAACTCGCAACATCTCTTCTGTGAGACAGAGGTTGCAGCGAAGAGAAAAGGACATCTCCCACCAGGCCCCGAAGTCTATTTTGAACTCTATCAAGGCAGGACAAGTCTTTTCTAGCAGCTCCTGCCCATATGTGGCAACAGTACTCCATCCTTGGACGTATCTGGCTCTTATATAGATAGAGAATGGCATCAGCAGTGAGATATCTACTGGATCGATAGAAAGATCCCACCATTTTTCCAGCGGCCTTGGCAACAGATTTGATGTACGTATTCCATTTAAGATCAGGAGTAAAGGTCAAGCCCAGAAGCCTGTCAAAACTTGAGGCCTCCCCAAGACGAGAGCCATTCATTTCAATTGATGCCAGATGGGGATCAGAACGTTGATGATGTAAAGATAGAAGCTTGGTTTTAGATGCATTAAAAGTAATCAGCCACTCCTTTCCCCATTGTACAACGTGATCAAGATCAGAGGAGAGAGAATCGGAGAGAACTTGGTCGTTTACTGTCTTAGATGTGCTACCATAGATGGTAGTGTCATCAGCAAAAATGTCTACGAATGATATAAGGATGTGATTTGGAAGATCATTAATGTAGATCAGGAAAAGAGTTGGGCCCAAGATCGACCCCTGAGGGACTCCAGCATTTATACTGTGAGCTTCTGATTTTTGCCCATCAACTACTATTCTTATGAACCTATCAGAGAGAAATGATTTAATAATTGAGAAGACATTTCCAGCAATACCATAGCTGGAGATCTTGTGAAGTAAACCTTTATGCCATACCCTATCAAAGGCCTTTGATATGTCAAGAGCAATTGCCCTAGAAAGGTTGCCTCTGTCGAGAGATTCGCTAATCCTATGAGATATAACTGTAAGCACATCTGCTGTAGATCTAGCAGAACGGAAACCATATTGTGTGTCACTAAGAAGGTTATTTTCGCTGAGATGGTTGATTACTTCTCTATTTAACACAGATTCCAGCAACTTACTCATGACACACAGGAGACTTATTGGCCTGTATTGAGAGGGGGATGAACGATCACCTGAATTCTTAAATACAGGGCATACTGATGAGATTTTCCAGGGTGATGGGAAGCAATTCTCCTTAAGATAACGTTTAAACAGTTTTGTAAGTATGGGTGCTAGTTCTGGTTGAAGTTTTTTGAGCACTATAATTGGAATATCGTCAGGGCCGGTTGCTTTACTGGAATCAAGGTTTTTGATTAGCTTGGCAACATCACTTACAGATATTTGTATATCACATAGTATATTCTCTGATACAGGAGGAAATATTGGGGGTTGGCAGCCTTGGTCGCAAAGGGTCGAATTAGCTGCAAAGTTCTTGGCAAAGAGTTTGGCTTTGTCTGATGCTGACGAGATTAACTCAGGTCCATTGATGATAGTTGGGATGGAGCACACACTTCTGTTCAAGATTCTGTTTGCAATTTGCCAAAACTGGTGGGAACCAAGCCGCTGCTCAGCTACTTTGGACTTGACGGACTGAGCATACAACTCTCTTGCGTTCTTTATTACTTTCTTACAATGGTTTTTAGCTTTTAGCAATTTTCTAGCTGCACTTCAAATGCTTGCTAAAATCATATAAACACCTGACAATTCTTTTGTCACTATTCTCAAAATAAACACAGAGATGAATTTATCAAAGTATGTTTTATTTACAATTAAGCTTTGTTCATTGCGAAAGAGAGAGAAATGTTAGTTGTGTCGAGTTGGTTGGTGTGTGGCTTGAGGACAGAGAGGTTTCAAGATGTCAAATCACGCTCACTGTTGTCAGTGTGCTCTCTCCTGTTTTGTTGTTTATTTTTTTCTTATATAGTCACAAATCGAAATTCCTGGAATTGTAAATATCAAGATATTACATTCTTCCTTTTTTTATTTTGCATTGTGCAATTCATAACTTTTTACTTGGAATGTAAACAGTTCTTTGTTTTAGTTTAATTACAATTTTGATCATTTTTATGGGACACAAGAATGTAGATCAAACCTATCTGGAATGGGCATGTGTGCACACCTCTGCTTTCAAATGTGTGTAGTTACGTTTCTATATTCAACACAAAGTTAAAAATTAGAACAGCTCCCGTAGCTTTTGGAAATGTTTTTCACACACAGAATTAGTGAAACACAAAAATATCGGCATCAGTTGTTTACTGTGAGACACTGCATCTTTTAAAATCCTTATGCTAACAGAAAGCAACAAAACGACACTTGATATTTTTGCTCTGTACATGACTCATACAATCTTCGTTTCACAGAAAATTGTACACCATTCTATCTATGTACTTGTGATGAGCTTCAGGACCAACACAATATCAATAATCATCCAAAAATAACAAGCTTTGCACTGTAGCAAATTATCCTATAAAAAACATTGGTATGTGCTAACACACATATGTGGTATATTACATACAATGCTCTAAATACAAGTTTTAACAGCTGTAGTACTGTGAGACGCCTGCGCATATAAGTCGGTCAAGGACATTTCACACATGAGCATTCAGTCTACAAAGATCTCACTAAATGCTACAAACCGAAAAAGACAATCAAATTCAACATATTAGACATCAAGTAAAATGTTGATAACCTCAGAGATAGAATCATTTTTATCACCAAATTCAAACCAACAAATTATAATGAATTAGAACAACTGAACTCTACATTACTCACCATACTCTTTAAATGTTAAGTTTATCACAATCAGGACCCAACTTTGAGTCCCATATCATAATTTCTTACTAATACTAGGTACCGGCAGCAGCCTTCAAGTTGAATGGAATTCGCAAAAAAAAAATATCCAAATTTAGATTATGTTCATCAGCCTGTATTGCATTTATTTAAATTTGCTTTTGTATATAAAAAAAATCTTTCACGTTGAGTTTGTTTTCTTTTCTTTATTGAATAAAAATTCTATTTTACTGATTTATTTTCATGACATTCACAAATCTAGTTCCTTTACATCTAAAGCAACTATGTTATCTGTTAGAAAGAGAATAATGATTCCACAAGATGAAATTAGGTTTGAAAAAATAGTTCTTCGCAATAAGTCTGAACATTTAAAACTTGACCAACCTTTAGAGCCGCTGGCAAGCTACTTGAAAGCATTTCTGAATGGCACAGACTTAATAAATGACCATCAAACACTTCCAGACAATGAATCAAGAAAGCAGTGAAACAGATGAAGAAAGCACTTTAGTTGTTAAGGCACAGTTTGGAAACTACAGCTTTAACAAACAAGGACAGTTTGTGGCAGTATATTATGACAATGATTTTTATTTGGGCCGAGTGATTTGTATCACATGCAATAAAGTGAAATTTCTTGACAAGGTCAGAAGTAGTTTCTTCTATGTATGAGCTCGACTGAGGGGTTTGAGATAACCACCTGAAATGAATGAATGTGGTCAGTTCCCAGTGAAAAATTCCACAGAATTGCAAAGAAATACCAATTGTGTAAAGAACTATTGTTGATAAGATGCAGATTTCTCTTCTGTTAAATTTAAATTGGTGTTGAACATGTACATCGCTATGACGTAAAATTCTTGCATTTTCTGGAGGATATTATTTAAGTACAAGGTGTAAACAGATGACATTTGGATATGATATTCTACAATATGTATAGATTAGGCATGCTATATTCCAGATTTGTATCTTTAGTGATTTTTGTGATATGTGATTTTGAAATTAGTATGCGTTTATGATATTTGGTATTTTATTTTTGCCACTGAAATTGAACATAACATTTTTATTTACTTATAATGAAGTTGCAGCTGAAATTGTTTGAAAAAAAAAAATAGACATAATCATTATATATCGAATTATATTGCATGTTCATATTTACTTTCATTTAATTCAGTTTTATTTAATTCAGTTTTATTTGATAATACTTTAAAAATTGTCTATCAGTGGAGTTTTGCCATTACAAAAAATGCAACATTGACTTTTCACACCTCAAAAATGAAGGCTGAAATTGAATATAATTATACTTTTATTTTCTATTGTCTTTTTTATATTAGGAATGATGAAAGCATCTTTGATGACATTTTGATAGGTTATTTTTTTTATGGCAGCTGCTTTCAAAGTTGCCATCTTGCAATTTAAGCATGAAAATTTAAGCTATGTTTGTGAATATTAAAATGGCCATAATTTGAAAACTAAACAAGATATCTTTATAATTTTCGTTTTGTTTTTCATGTATTGAGGTGTACTTTTCTACAAGAGGATAAAATTTAGTCATAATTGTTTGTAACATTTTTACTGCCGGTACCTACTAATACACTTGTCACTACTATCACATTATGACAGAAACAGAATGTTAATACATAAGTTCAATACTATTTCATAATAAAGGGACATCACTTCAACATTACACTAATAATACTACCTATTCCCTTTTCATAATATATGCACATTAACAGCAAACAATACATTATATATTAGATTTAAAATAAAACTACAATAAATAAATTTACGTATTTACAGAAAATAAATATAATTTTACTATATAATACTGGCTGCGATAAACTTAACATTTAAAAAAATATGGTGAATAATGTAGAGTTAAACTCTTAACCTACACCTATAACCACACTTCTGATAATTTCTGTGAACTGACATTAACTTCTACACTTATATTACTTTGAAAAGGAGGCTATATCCTTGAAATATTAAGAAAAACTTGGACACCATATAATACACAATTGATTCAAGATAAAACAGTAACATAAAAAAAATTAAATTACATTTCTTACCCATTCTTTCAGTTCATCTACAGCTCATACTTTTACATCACAGCTTCTAAAAACCTTATAAATCTCTCTCTCTCTCTCTCTCTCTCTCTCTATATATATATATATAAATATATATATATATATATACACACACACACACACACACACAGTGATGCCAAAAAGAAAGTTTGCACTTGTCATTTTTTCAAAAACTGCAAATTTAAGCTAAATTGAATGTAACTGTTTAAACAACCTATACCGCATTTGATTTGTCTTTTCTTCCTATATAATTTTACTTATTGATGTTTGACTTATAATTGAAGTATCCTAGTGTTCACGTCAATTTAAAAAATTAACTTCAAATTGAGAAAGCAAAAAGAAACTTTGCAGCAACAAGTGAGCTGAAAACCAGCTTAAAATATCCACATTTTAGGCAACAAAGCATCTCTAATCGTAATTGTTGTTGTTCCATGTTATACAGTGTAACATTTAATCCATATGCCTGACTTTCTCTTAGTGATCGTCAGGAGCTAATTAATCTCCACCATTCTGGTTTATCCAATCGAGAAATCGGCTGCAGATTGAAATGTGATGCGAAAATGGTACATATGACTGTGCAAAAGCACCAAAACAACAGCAGAGTTCGTGATGTTCCTAAATATGGTCATCTTAGAATTACTTCTTGCAGGAAAGACAATGCTACCAAGATCTGCAACCTCAGAAACAGATTTGAAACAGCTCCCCAAATCCAACAACAGTGTAATCGTGTTAAAAAGTGCTCTCTTTCTACAGTTAAAAACAGATTGAAGGAATTTAATTTGCAAGGCTGTGTTGCAAAATTCAAGCCAATGATTTTTGTAAAGAACAGAAAGCGCCGTCTAGACTTTGCCAGATGCAATGAAGATTATAATTTTCATATTGGTCAATAGTGATTTTTAGCAACAAAAGCACGTTCAATAGACTAGACAGTGATGGTAGGCAGTATGGCCTCTCAAAGAAGGATGAAGAATTTAATCCTAGGTGCATAGTTTCAATGCTGCAAGGTGGTGGAGGCTCAGTTTTGGTGTGGGGCATTATTACTGTATCAATAGTCCAGGGCCTATAGTTCACTTGCAAGGTCGAATTAATTTGTACCAAGTACATTAATATGCTGACTGAGCATTTGCTACCCTACTCATCTTCATGCGGGATAATGCTACCATTCACACAGCTAGCAATATCAAGAGGTTCCTTGAAGAGCATTATATTCTGTGTTTGGATTGGCCTGCACAATCTCCAGACCTCAATCCTATCAAAAACGTATGGCATTACATCAAGCAATGTGATAAAATTTCAAATCTAGAAGAACATTGAACAAAAAAAAAAAAAAAAAAAAAAATTTTTCAAGTAATGCCCAAAAGATTATCAAATTACAGAAGGGCTATGCTACTAAATATAAACTAGTTCATTGTGTTTCTGTTGTATTTGTGTTGCATTAATGTTCTAAAGTTACATTTAAATAACAATTTTCCATTGTGCAGAGTTTCTTTTTGACTTCTCGATTTGAAGTTATTTTTTTTAATTGACATGAACACTAGGATACTTCAATTAAAAGTCAAATATTAACAGGAAAAATTACAAAGAAATAAAAGGCGAATCAATTGAGGAATAGGTGGTTTAAACAACCAAATTCAATTTAGCTTAAATTAGTGTTTTTTTTGGAAAAAATGACAAGTGCAGACTTTCTTTTTGGCACCAGTGTATATATATTGTGCACACGTGTGCGTGTGAAAAAGAATATAAGGATGGAAATTCAACAGAGTGATGTAAAAGCAAAATTTGAAAATTAAAATAAAAGACAAACAAAAAATCATAAAAGAACATGCACTAATTCATTAATTTACTGCAACTTCCCCAGAAATAACAGCATTCATGAAAATATATGTGGTAGGCGATAAAAGCCAAAGCCATGGCAGAGAAGAAAGGGGGGGGAGAGAAGAAAAATAGTAAGGGATGAGATAAGGGATTAAGTGTCCAAAATAGCAGCAGGAGGAGGGGAAGGAGTGAAAAGGGCAGATTAGGTACAAAGGTGAAATACAGTATGAAAAGAATGGGTCAGTATGCTGGATAGAAAGAGGGTAGGTGTTGTAGATTGCTAAGCGAAGAGGTACAGGCAGAGGCTAAAGGGTCTGTGTCCAGGAGATAGAAAAAAATAAGATAAAGCATTATATAGTGATATAGCATTTTTCAATAGTATATACTGGACGGGAATGAGAAAAGTTTAAAAAGAAATCCCCAGGTATCTATTCAATATTATTATTTAAATATGTAATCATAGCTGCTTCCATAAGGTATCTATGCTGAGCATTAGCATAGCCTAAACACAGTTTAAACTATGATTGAATTCTAGCATGCGAGAGGAGATTCATTTAACATATAAAGTTATCTCGTCAAATTTCAAAATCAGACCCAAGTAGTATTTAAGCTGATAAGTCAACTGTTTCTCACTCACAAACTTTCAATTTTTTTTTTTTTATCATCAAATATAATAATATATTTATCTACAATTTAGTCTTAAAAATTACTTAGTCTGTCCAGATGACTGCTAACATGAAACATTTTTCAATAATTATCTTAAAATAAAAACCAGCAAGGGAGATAACTAATTTTAAATTGAATATAATAGTTGTGTATTTTGTTTAAAACTGAAATGTGTTCACAGCATCCTGGGCGCACACATACCACACATATATATAATAATAATAATCATAATTATATAAAGATTAGGTAGAGTCTATGCAGATATACTTTTTATTACCGTTTTATCTGCTTATGTTTCGGTTATCGAATCGTATCAACGATCCAATAACTTCAGACTTTACAGAAATAATTATTACTAAGATAATAATTATTTCTGTAAAGTCTGATAAAGTTATTGGATCGTTAATACAATTTGATAACCAAAACATGTGTAACTAAGCAGATAAAACAGTAATAAAAAAATATATATTTGCTCTGCAATAGTATTGAGCACTCTCTTCAGGTTTTTACTAATTACTATTTTTGCTATATATATATATATATATATATATATAACTACTTAATTTACTTACATAAAATTAATATACGAAAGTATAGATTTATGTGTAAACTTTAAGTATTTACTTCAAAAGTGCTCAATACATAGATAGAGCTAGTTAGTAAGTTATAAAATATATATTAAAAACGATAAACAACCACAGAATTCGCGCATAAGCCTGAGGAGTCCTAGAGTGGATGAAACGCGGAATATTCAGTGTAGCTTTTAATCGCCATATATATTTTATAAATTACTATATATATATACATACATACAAATTGTAAACGCAACCCATGTCACTCACATGTACCTGAATGGATGTGTGTAAATAATATTTAAAAAACATCCAAGAGCCAATCATAAGTATTCATCATTAGTCACCAAGATTGTGTTTTTAGATTGTGGTGGTGGGAGGAGGTGTCCTTAAATCTTTGAATTATTGTTAGTATTAGTGAGCGCAAGAAACCTACACAAGATATTTGGAAGAGGATAAGTAGCAATCAAATAAAATAAACAAGCACTTACCCCGGTGACTGCTAACTCCCACTTGCCAATTCTAGGTGTATTTTCCTGGAAGGTTGGGTGTGTGAAGACGTGAGCACTTGTTTGCCAACATACAAAACCTTTTTTTATTCATTCTCTACTAAGAGCTCTATGGCAAACAATAAAACCATATGGTTGGGGGCATATGGAGACTATGTTTTGGTTTTCAACCCAAAGAGAGCAAATTGAAGTGAACAGATTAATGTCCTTAGCTGTTAACTGTAATGAAGGGTAATGCATTCTTGGTGTAAAGAAACATACCAAAAATGTTTCATGTTATAAATTGTTTAGACATCAAAGGAATACGTTGGATAACCACTTTTTATATTGTCATACACAAATATAAAGTAAATTTTATATTGTCATACACAAATATAAAGTAAATTTTATATTGTCATACACAAGTATAAAGTAAATTTTATATTGTCATACACAAGTATAAAGTAAATTTTATATTGTCATACACAAGTATAAAGTAAATTTTATATTGTCATACACAAGTATAAAGTAAATTTTATATTGTCATACACAAGTATAAAGTAAAGTTTATATTGTCATACACAAGTATAAAGTAAATTTTATATTGTCATACACAAGTATAAAGTAAATTTTATATTGTCATACACAAGTATAAAGTAAATTTTATATTGTCATACACAAGTATAAAGTAAATTTTATATTGTCATACACAAGTATAAAGTAAATTTTATATTGTCATACACAAGTATAAATTAAATTTTATATTGTCATACACAAGTATAAAGTAAATTTTATATTGTCATACACAAGTATAAAGTAAATTTTATATTGTCATACACAAGTATAAAGTAAATTTTATATTGTCATACACAAGTATAAAGTAAATTTTATATTGTCATACACAAGTATAAAGTAAATTTTATATTGTCATACACAAGTATAAAGTAAATTTTATATTGTCATACACAAGTATAAAGTAAATTTTATATTGTCATACACAAGTATAAAGTAAAATTTATATTGTCATACACAAGTATAAAGTAAATTTTATATTGTCATACACAAGTATAAAGTAAATTTTATATTGTCATACACAAGTATAAAGTAAATTTTATATTGTCATACACAAGTATAAAGTAAATTTTATATTGTCATACACAAGTATAAAGTAAATTTTATATTGTCATACACAAGTATAAAGTAAATTTTATATTGTCATACACAAGTATAAAGTAAATTTTATATTGTCATACACAAGTATAAAGTAAATTTTATATTGTCATACGCAAGTATAAAGTAAATTTTATATTGTCATACACAAGTATAAAGTAAATTTTATATTGTCATACACAAGTATAAAGTAAATTTTATATTGTCATACACGAGTATAAAGTAAATTTTATATTGTCATACACAAGTATAAAGTAAATTTTATATTGTCATACACAAGTATAAAGTAAATTTTATATTGTCATACACAAGTATAAAGTAAATTTTATATTGTCATACACAAGTATAAAGTAAATTTTATATTGTCATACACAAGTATAAAGTAAATTTTATATTGTCATACACAAGTATAAAGTAAATTTTATATTGTCATACACAAGTATAAAGTAAATTTTATATTGTCATACACAAGTATAAAGTAAATTTTATATTGTCATACACAAGTATAAAGTAAATTTTATATTGTCATACACAAGTATAAAGTAAATTTTATATTGTCATACACAAGTATAAAGTAAATTTTATATTGTCATACACAAGTATAAAGTAAATTTTATATTGTTATACACAAGTATAAATTAAATTTTATATTGTCATACACAAGTATAAAGTAAATTTTATATTGTCATACACAAGTATAAAGTAAAATAAGAAACAAAAAATTCAGGATAAGATTTTCTTTTTCTGTCGTTCTGCTCATCCTGAGCTACCCAAACATAAAATAAATATATCGGTTCCTATTAACCACAGGCAAAGCATGAAAATCAAAAGGTATACCATGAGAATAAATCCTTCAAGATTGAGGCAATTTGTATGTTTGTTCTAATCCAGACAGCTCCAATTTTTGGAGAGCTCAATTTTTCCCCACATTAAAAGCCAACTTTGGGTCTGTCTCCGTAGGGAGGAAAGTAAATAAGAATTAGCAATTTCTATTACATCTTACTCAAGTATTTTCATTTTTTCTATTTAAAGGAACAATTATGCCAATCAGATTCATTTTTTTTTTTTTTAACTAATTCAGGAGTTACATATTCTTCTTGCTATGTACGGCATAATCACGTTGACACACCGTGCCTGCTGGACCACCAAAGTTAAGCAATGTTGAACCTGGTCACGACTAAATGGGTAACTATTTGTGACTTCCAGGTACTGTATGTGCTCTCCGCTTATCTCGGCATTGTTTCCAGTCGTCCTGGACTTTTCCTTGCCACTGGACTCAAACAGTGCCGATTCAGGAGAGGTGTGGTTGGCGATTGCACAACCCATGCCTCACAATTACACATGCAACTGCCCCTACAGGGGGTATCCTTTGTCTTTCAAGACTGAACGGAGGCATCACGCGATTCTTCTTGCTGAGCCTCCTTCCATTCCTCATTGAACTAGGAAAAAAAAAATATATATTTTGTAGCCTAATATTGTCTATTTAGATATGCTCTGCTGTTATATATTAATAGCGTTGGTCTTTAGAAAAATAGAAACTATATGCAAGAACAATTTTCTCTCACAGACATGCACACCCGTATTACATAAGATCTGAAAAACATTGGTACCATCATTTTCAAATCCAAACAAACGATACCTATAATTTATAACCTTTATTCAACTCTCTTCAGCTACTATATCTGCCTCCTCAAAAGATTTTTCAGGAAGGCAGTCATAAATAGAGGCTAAAGAGAGTGTAAAAGGAGACCAATTATAGGTCCTCTGTGTTTAGACTTGAAACCAACTATATCAATGTTGTTCTGATCTTTTGTAATGCATATCTAAACATTATTTTTTAATCTTCTTAATAATTTGATCACTCTGCTAAGGTTATCTCCCATTAACCATATATATATATATATATATATATATATATATATATATATATATATATGCATATACGCATATATATATACATATATGCATATATACATATACATATATATATATATATACATATACGCATATATATATACATATACGCACATATACATATATGCACATATACATATACGCACATATACATATATGCACATATACATATATGCACATATACATATATGCACATATACATATATATATATATATATATATATATATACTTAGATGAGTTCATCACGATACTCAAGTAATATAAAGAGAATATTACTTTACAAGGTGCCAACAATGTCTAAAATACTAAAACAATAGTTTCATATTTAGTAAACCTGGGTCTGTTTGTCTTCAAGACTGATTAATAGGATAAAATAGATTTTTTTATTTCATCATAATCTGTTCAAATGAGCAAAAACATTACTGATAAAAATAAATAAAACCTTACCCCCCCCACACACACACACAAAATCTATTGTTATTAATAACTAAGATCTTATCAAGCAAAAAAAAAATGACTGTCTAATTTGGGTGTAAATTTGACAGATTTTTTTGTTGGTTGATGACATCTTGGTTATTAATCATTATAAATCAAAACATTTTCATACAAGCATAAAAAAGCCTATACATCTCTCTCTCTCTCTCTCTCTCTATATATATATATATATATATATATATAATCTGAGGTTACTGTTTTCTAGAGGTTAAATAACCAATGAAGTTTTACAAGGTTAATACAAGAGTGCTCAAAATTGCAAAGTTTGCTTTCATATAAGCCATATTGCCTGAAGAGGTTTCTAGTTATTGGTAACTAGCTGACTGAAACATGCTCATGACTGTGTAGCAATATATTACTGCTTATGTAAAAAGAAATAAAGTGTGTGTGTATATATATATATATATATATATGTATACACACACACACACACATTTGGATGAAAATTTCAGATATAACAAAATTTAAAAAAAAATATGTTAAGATTGGTAAAAATTATTTTTTCATTCATATAGTTGACATTTCAACCTTCCTTAGAGTATACATATTAAATTCAATTTTTTAAAAAATTCAATAATAATATATTTTTTAAAAATTCTTACATATATATTGTTTTCACCATTTCCTAAATAGGCTCACATTCCTATCTTGAAATTTCTGAGAAAAGGATAAATAATTTGAACGATTGCTCTCAACTCTAATGTTATTCACATGTTTCATCTGATGTAACTTTGGACCTTTTTCATATTTCTTTTCAGGACTAGTCATAGAAAAATTATCACAGAAACCTTTATTAACTGGAGTAGCTTGCTGTTGTTCCATCAGTCATGTCCATGTTGAAATCAAGTAATTCATAATTGTATTACTAGTATCGCCCATACTAAGAATTGGACCATGACCATTCAGAAGACTATAATTCTGTTCCATCTGCCTGCTTCCCTCCGGACTACAACTTGGATGTCTTCAAGTCCAATGTTAACAAATTCCTAATGAACCGCCCTCTTAATTAAACACTTCATCAAATCTCCACACTAACGTAATGTACTTGCAATAACCCTTATCCCTGAGTGGCTTCCGGGCCTTGATAAGTGGTGATCACTGTGTAAAAAAAAAACAAAAAAAAAAAAACTTTGAATTGATAATAACTTAGCACTTTCATTGGTTGGGTTCTTGAGGTTACAATAATCTGAAACAACAATATTATGAAAACATCAGCTAAAATGTTATGAAAATAACACCCAAGATGAGAACAATCGTCTGAATAATAAAAAAAAAAGTTCATGCTCCTGATCATTGTTTTCCCACGAGAGAACAAGGTCCTGACAGAAACAATAATCATACGAGCCAGTGAAGATGTTATAACAAAATTAATTTTATTTAATAAATATATTACTAATTTATTATATTCATAACTATAATAATTATAGTCATAAAGAATAAACATATAATAAAAGAAAAACAAATGTTTTTGAATTTTTTAAATGGAGATTGATTATTCGTATCATTTGGATTCTTTCGACACCTGGTGTAGTGGATAAAGTACTTGGTAATATTCATTTGTAGATTTACACACTCCTGGAGATTGAAGGTTACACATGCAAAATGCAATTGCGAATTACTTACAACTTTTATCCAGTCATGGCTGACAGAATGAGAGCATGCCATCCCCATTGATTGAATAAAGGGTTCCATTTGAAATTCTGTGAAGATTCTCCGAGTTAGACAGAAAGGGTAAGAAATGCCTATTGCCCTCTCAGGAATGCTGATAATATGACGGATAGACATCACCCTAAACTCTTGACCTGAAGTTCAAGAGCCACTGCTCAAAGTGAAAAGGTTTTACAATATGGCTGACTGTGACACCATCAGGGATCACATCAGAGATACTATATGAGGAAATATCTTTTCTCTTCCTGTTGGAATTAGACCACTGAATGGTTCAAAGCGGCAACTGAAGTACATGTTCCCACATGTAAGTTCTATAGCAAATCCCACTCTCCCCAATCATTTACTTCTACTTATGCAGCTGCCATTGCCCAAAGGCAGCATGCATATCGTAGATTTATCCAACATAAATCCAGTATAAATAGACCAAAGTTTATAGAAGCTAGAAGTAATTGTAAGGAAATAGCCACAGCCAAGAGAGAATATAGCAAAATCACCAGAAAACGCATTGAAGCGCAGAAATTAGGAACTCATGACTTCTGGAAAATCTATAACAATGTAGTAAATAATGAGCAATCAACAATTTCCCCACTATCCAACAATCTCGAAGTTGCTTGTGTGGCTTGCCCGTCAATTTGCTTCCAACTCTACTTTGAACCCAGCAAACAATTCCCTCCCAGATTTTCATCTGCAGACAGAAACCACACTAGATGATCTGAAAATCACTCCTTCTCAAGTACATGATGTCATAAAAAAACTAGACACTTCAAAAGCATGTAGCCCTGATCTCATCTCATCTCTACTATTAAAAAAATGCTCCGCTGAGGTTGCTCCAGTTTTCTCAAAACTTTTCTACAAATGCCTTAATGAATCTTGCTATCCTGACTGCTGGAAAACAGTTTCCATGGTACCAGTTTACAAGAATTCTAGTGAAAGAACTGACCCATTAAATTATCGCTCCATCAGCCTCCTCTCTCTTTTCACCCAAATATTTGAGTCTATAATTAATCAAGCGCTAGTCTACCAACTCACAGTTACTAAACTTCTGTCCGACCAATAGTATGGGTTAAGACAAGCCTGTTCTGTTGCAGATATCCTAACTGTAATCTCTGAACGTATATACCATGCAGTGGATAAAGAAGGGGAGGCTAGGGCAGTAGCCCTAGATATATCTAAGGCCTTTGACAGGGTATGACACGATGGTCTTCTCATGAAAATCAAATCCTATGGTATTACTGGTACAATACTTAACATAATTAAATCCTTCTTAAGTAAGAGAAGAATCCAGGTTGTGTTTGATGTACGTCAAAACAATATGGTATAAATGCGAGTATACCGCAGGGGTCAATTCTTGGACCTTTATTATTACTGATACTCAGAAATGACCTCCCTGATAAAATTGTCTCCGAGATGGGTATATTTGCTGACGACACCACGCTTTATAACAGACATGAGAAAAATGAATGAACATGTATCCAAGGCAATGGCAGAAACACTAGAGGAAGACCTCCGGTCTGTAGTGGAATGGAGACAAAAATGGATGGTAACATTCAATGCTGCTAAGATTAAACCTCTCTTCTTTAATAACTCCAAGAAACCTTCTCAACCACTAATAGCCATGACTAATGATAAATTACCAGAAAGTACTTTGTTCAAACTCCTCGGCTCAATGTTCATGGTGAATATGAGTTGGAACAGATACATTGAGTGCATTGCCAAGGCTGCTGCAAAGAAGGTGGGCTCTCTCTACCATACTAAAATGTTACTTATACCTGAGAGTATCCTGTACCTTTACAAGGCCACCATGTATGGAGTATTGTTGCCACATTTGGGCTGGTGCATCTGCTACTAGTCTTCTCTCTTAGGCAGAGTTCAAAAGAGAATTATCAACCTAATAGGTCCTGCGCTATCAGTTAGCCTTCAACCACTGTGCCATCAACAAAATGTTGCATCCCTCTGCCTGTTTTACAAGTACTTTAATGGTAGATGCTCCGACAAAGTATAAACCCTTGTACCCATTCGACATAAATACCCCCGACAAACCCAACAAGTAGCAAAATCCCACCCTTACACAGTAGAAATCCTTAGATGTAAGAAAGCCTTCTAATCTAATAGTTTTTTTCCTCTAAGACTGCTAGACTTTAGAATTTCCTTCTGGGTCCTGTTTCCCAGACTGTACTGACATGCAAAAGTTTAATGTAATGTTAACAGATATCTTGCTGCTCAACTCCCTACATAGTACCCCTACAAATTATGCCCCAGGTAGTAGCCCCCTACATCAACGTGGCACTGTGCCTTGTTTATGGTGAAAATGCAATAAAAAAAAAAAAGAAAAATTCCCCAAGTTTGACAAGATACACCTGAAGAAGGTCGGAGGTTACATCGACCAAAACATTGAGAAAATAACACTCAAAATAAGAAGAGTAGTTTGAAGAATCCAAATTCAATAGAAATTCTATTTTCTCTATTAATGATATCAATATCCATAAGAACCAAACTATTCCAGCAGATCTTGTGATCATACAGTTGTCGCATCTTCTGGTTTCACAATTCAAATCCGTCTAATCATTGCCTTGTCACCGTCTTACAATTGCTGAAAGTCTACTTTGGCCAACGGCTAGGTCTCACTTGCACAGAGCATTGTACTGTGAACATAGGAGTTATAAGAAGGCGAGGAGTCTCATGTGAGGTAAGTAACGAAACAGGTTAGTGTTAGGCAGTTTTCATTGATGTTTTGATTCATAATAAAAGCTATATGTACCGACTGCCTTCATTTGCATTTTAGTGCTGAAAATCAAGATATGGTCGCTTAGGTAATACCCATCAAAAAGAATATCTGGTCGCCAAAAGAAGGAGTACCAAAGAGTCACCAAGAAAACAATGCCATCATGCAACATTTTCAGCAGAATTGCTAGAATTTTTCCAGAGATATATTTGATTTTCTTTTCCAAAAGTAAAATATGTAGTAAAGATATGATAAAGAGAGGTAATCCTAACCGACATTATTTATCTCCTTCCCATGAAAGTTAGACACAAGGTCGTGTGGTTTTGAGAAGCCAGCACATTTATTCCAATTGGAACAGTTTCTCTTATTTGAATAGGTATTCCCACAGAAAAATGAAATTAGAAAACAAAACAAAAACAAACCGGAAAATGTTTAGAAATCATATATATATATATATATATATATATATATATAACTACTTCATTTACTCACATAAAATTAATATACGAAAGTATAGATTTATGTGTAAACTTTAAGTATTTACTTCAAAAGTGCTCAATACGTAGGTAGAGCTAGTTTGTAATTTATAAAATATATATGGCGATTAAGCTACACTGAATATTCGGCGTTTCATCCACTATAGGATTCGTCAGGCTTATGCGCATAAGCCTGATGAATCCTATAGTGGATGAAACGCCGAATATTCAGTGTAGCTTAATCGCCATATATATTTTATAAATTACTATATATATATATATATATGTGTATGTATTTCTGGACATTTCCCCAGTTAATCACCCACTCCACAAATCTTCATTAAAAATACCTGAAAGAGGAGGTTCTCCTGTTTGGATAATATAAAAAAAGAATTATATTAAAAAACAATAATAAAAACAAAACACTCCTAAGAATATTAAAATTAATGCAAATATAATTATCACAAACTTGAATTATGTCCTCTACAAAATAAGTGTCTTATTAATAAACATCATTTACCAAGTAATAATATCTACTAATGAACAACCTTACATCATTAAAATATCATAAACACTTAGTGACATTTTAAAATAAGACTCACCAACTATAATCATTTCTTCTGTACTTCACTAAAACATTTTTGGAATTTAAAATATCAAAACTTAACACCTATCATAAAATAGAAATTTAAAAGTAAAAAGCAAATATTAGTTCACATTTTCTTTAGCTAATTGAGAAATTAGCTAATTTAAAATATTTGCTAAATCAAACTTATTAAACAGTAGACATGAAAGCATTATTAACTGAGAGTATCATTATCCACTAACATATATGCACAATTATATTTGTAATAACTTTTCATGATGTAATTGAGACCAATTTATAGAAATTCAGCTGAAATTGTATGAAGGGCAATGTAATGCCTCCTATTTCTTTTATTCCACCCAAACAGATCAGAGAGGATTACATACTGCATTGTTATAATGATTGAATTTATTCAATCAATTACCTGAAAGTTTCATCCCTCTATTGCAGATATTGACCGTGTGAGACTAAGAAAGCAACCCTAGTTATGGAGGTGCATCAAAAGCAGACATCAATCATTGAATCTGTGACAAAAGTATATTGAGAATGGTGGTAACTATGTAGAAGGTCACTTGTTTTAATGGTAACTCTCCTGTCTTGATCGCTCTTCAATTTTTTTAATTAAAAAATATGAGGCTTTACTTTTGGAACAACCCTTATATGACAAATCACACTCTGGTGCCCATTCACAGCTATTAGGTTGGTGCAAAAATAATGTTATTTTTTTTATATATAGTTAAATTATTTTTGCCATATCCATAGCCCTTGAGCCCCTGGAGAGGTATAGGCCATCTACAACTTTGTAGATGCTTTTGTAGCGACTGAGTTCTTTTTTTTTTTTTTACGGGGTGAGGGTGCTGGCCCCACGCACAACCTTCCCAGAAGATACATACAGTGCCTAGCCTTCCCCATCTGGTACTGGCCAGGCTCAATGTTGCTTAACTTCGATGATCTGGCGAGAACCGGTGTGTCAACGTGATTGTGCCATACGTAAATTATTTTTGCACCAACATAATATTATTCATTGCTGGCAAAAGTGAATTCAGATTGGTGGTGACTATGTAGTAAAATATTTGGAGCACAAAAAGTTGCTCGTTTTAATGATACCACTCCCATCTTCATTGCTCTTTAATTTTTTTAGCTAAAATAAAATAAAATAAGAGGCTTTACTTTTGGAACTACCTTCATACTTAAAATATTTTTAAATGATTTTAGACCTGTTTCTGGTGTTTATAACATATACAGGGCTCTACAGACAAATGTATCTTTAGTTGACCTTTGACAACTAAATATTTTCGTTTATTAGCCAAATAGAAAAGTTATTAACCAAACCCATGTGATTTTTGGAATATGATATCTTCATTCCGTGATGAGTATGTACATTATAAAGATTGCTTTTTATATGTTTTTAATAAGTGTAATTCTAAATATGCACAGAATTTTATGTTAATATTTGAAGATATAAACATTCAAAATTCTTCTTGTTTTTAAACATGTTAAAAAGAAGAAAAGTGTCTATTGCTCTATTAAACCTTTTATTGTTTAAATTTTATTAAAAAAAAAATAATGGTTGGAAAGACATTTTTCACTCAGTAGTGAGCTCTGAAATTTTTTTGCCGTAAAGAAAACAAAACAAACAAAAATAAAAAACCATGATCGCCAAAAGATAAATGTTTTATTATTTCTAGTTGCTCCTTAGAAAAATCACTTGCAAATGTTACTGTTTCAGTCGTAACGTAAAATCCTGATGCATGTTGTTTACATTTGTATGTTTATTTGCATGCACAGGATTCACTCCTAAATTAACCAGTCATTATGAATTTTGAAACAAAGCCGCTAAGCTTAAGGTGATAGAATGTTAGCCGTATTTAATTTTATACAAAGCGGCTGAAAGCTCTTTTTGAAAAATCAGATACCAGTGCTAGTTGCGAAAATAATAAATAATAGAAATTAATGAATAAATATTCCCCAAATTTAAGTTTCCTTGAAGTATTTTAAAGTTTTTTTTTTTTTTAGTGGGGGGGGGGGCATAATATGGTCATTTCAGTTAATTATTCAACTATTTCAGATTTTCATTAAATTTCTTCAATATTTATTAGATACCAATGGGACAAAATTTTAAAATTTCAATTTCTTTTTATGATTCCTTAAGTCTAAATGTTAAATTTTAGACATTCTCTAGAATTAAAATCATGTAATAGATTTTGATCAAAGTTGAAATAAGGATTCTAAATATAAGGTTTAGTATCATTACATCTTAATTTTCATCAATACTTCATTTATAATCAAAATACAGCATTTTTTTTTTTTTTGCAGTTTATTGATGTCCAACACGAATATAGATCCTAGAACATTACTATAAAACTCTGAATAAGAAAAAAAAAAAAATTAAAACTGAATTTTCTAAATTGAATTAATAGTTTGGTTTAGTTGTTTTGTTTTATAGCATATCAACCCTTTTCAGTTTAATGCTGAATCTAGTAATTTTGGAAAAAAAAATTCTTTATATCTTTAAATATTTATTCATAGTGTTTGCTTGGATTGTTGTGTAAAGGAAAATTGTTTTTGTTTTTGATTTTTGCAGAACATGGTTGAGTTTTTCAAAAGGAAGGGGAAAAACAATAACATGCACGTTCAGAGCATTTTAGGTTTTTAATAAACTAAATTAGAAAACTAGCAGAAAGTTCCATGAAATGAGAAATTTATTGAATCAACAAATATGTTTTAATAAAACTAATATTTTTTTCTGGATAGCACAAAAATTATTTTTTATACAGAAAAAACTAATAATATGCAGCAAATATGAGTTTATTAACATTTCTATGAAAATAGTGTCCACTGTATTTAAAATATACAACTGATCTAAATGAAATAATTTAATAAGTATTAATAAATACTCAGAAAGTAATATTGTGGTACATAGTTCAATATAAATAATGAAATCATAAAAGACAAACTTTAATTACTCCTTCAGTTCACTACCTCTTCTCAGACAATGTTCTTTTCTGTCCTGTTTTTTCTGAATGTTCGCATTTGACTTCTTTCTTTGCTGAAGAACTGTTGCACATTCAATAAACGAATTCCTTCTGAATACTATTACAACAATGATCATATATTATCTTAATAATATTTGAAAATGAGGCTACATCATAGAGAGGTTACTCTCGTCACAGGGTTGCCGGATTGGCCTTTTAAAAGCCAAATTTCACGAATTTGGCTTTTTTTTTTTTTTTTAAAAAGCAGCTTAGCCTTTTTGGGGAGGGATACTCATCAACTTATTTGTTTGACCACCATGGGTGAATGTTTTATTTAAATTTTTTTATAGGGGTTTGTGTTTAATGTATTATTTTTAACACAATGGTAACTTGTTATAAATTTAGTCACATTCCCTGAATTAAATTGATGGGAAAGAGTCTATTCACCATATATGCTTTTATACACAATTGAAAAATTATGTTTACATTTGAACATGAGACAATCATTGGATTAAAAAAAAAAATGAAGTTAATTAATGGGATGCCCTTTTGTAAAGCAATATGCAAATTAGTTAACCTTATGATTTTAATCAAAAAAACATGATCAGTATATTAGAAAGACATGTTTCTGAATTTTTTAGATAAGGATTGATAATGTGTATTATTTGTATTATTCTGATTACTGTTCTCATCTTCAGTGTTTTTCTCACTATGTTTAAATTGTACATCTAAATGCAAAAATAGGTGTTAAAACTCCCAAAATTAATACTAGAATTGTCTGCAAAAATTTGTGGTAGAACAGATAAAGTAGTAGGTAAAATTCAGTTTTAAACAACACTCTTCTGGAGGTTGAAGGTTCAATCTTCACTGTAGATGATACTAAGAATACAATTACAAATTACTTAGCACTTTTATTTCATCATGGCTGATAGAACGTGGATTAAATAAAGGCTTCTGTTTAAAATTCCCTGCAAGTTTCTGAGCTTGATAACATACACCTTAAGAAGGTCGGAGGTTACATCAGCCGAAACATTGAGAAAATATACTCAAGATGAGATCAGAAGTCTAAATAATCCAAATAAAAAGACATTATTCTTCTGTAATGTTAATTGGAAATCGTCATTTTAATTCTAACTATCACTTAATAAATCATATTTAAAAAAAACAAACATTTGAAACAAAATTATCACAAAATTATATCTCAACATTGTATTAATAATTTGGTGCAAATTTCTTTGATGTTAATTAAAAAAAATTGTGCTTATACAGTATTGGGCAGAAACGAAAATCGCAATTAACATGAATACTCTTTGATATATTTATATATAAGGCCGAAATAGGTATTTAACTAAAAATGATCAAGTAAAACTTTAATTAAAAATAAAAATCAGTTATCATATTTGGCCAAGCAGAAATCCAGTAGACTAAGGGGAGATAAATCAGTCTGACATTTAACCAAGTAAGAATGATTGGTGGATTGACAAAATATGAAAACTGATTTTTATTTTTAATTAAAATTCTACTCAATTATTTTTTTCTAATTTTGAGCGAGAATACAAATTTTAGCATCAATTTTTTTTTTATTATTTAGAATGCAATGTTCATCTCTGTTCCATACTATATAAGTGACAACAGGTGCTTTTTATAATTGTTTAATAAATATTTTCTTTTAAAAATGATAATTTAATCAATATTTAAATATTAATTTGACAAAAACACTTTTGAGAAATATGTAAGAGTACTGAAGTGATGTGACGTTTAAAAGAAAACAGACAAATAAACGAAGGCTTTATTGAGATTATAAATCTTTGTATATCTATTTAGGAGGTGCCTTAAATGAGTTTCCAGACTCTTTTGTACAGCCATTTAAAATTGTCCTAATTCAGTATGTTATTGCTATACATACTATAAGATGACTGAACAATTTTTATGATTTCAGGTTCAAATGAACAGCTACAGCAGGAATCGGAATACATCCTACTAAAGCCGATCGGCGCAGCTGGTGAATTTTAAAAATGCAATCTGGACATGAGGACACTTTAGAAAAACGATATGCAATAAAATTCTGTTTTAAACTAAGAAAAAATGCCACAGAAACGTATGGAATACCTCAGATTGTTTTTGGACCATCTTGCATGAATTGAGCATCAATTTTTGAGTGACATAAGAGATTCAAGGAAGGCAGTGAGTCAGAACACCAGAGTTGATTGGTCAAATAAAGAATGTCATAGATAAGAACCATCATGTGTCAAAAGAGACAACAAATGCACAGTTTGATGTCAGTGTGGGAACTGTACACACACTTATTTGTGAGGAACTGAAGATGTGGAACATTTGTGCAAAAATTGTCTCAAGGATGCTCTGAGAACATCAGAAAGAAACACGTTGTCATGGGCATCAAGACAGTTTCTCACCCTTATTATAGTCCAGACCTTGCTCCCTGTGACTTTTGGTTATTCCCTAAGCTCAAGGAAAACCTTAGAAGCTGTTGTCCTGAGACAATTGAAGAGATGAGAGAAGCTGTGATGATGGTCATTTACACGCTCACGCAAGAGGACTTACATGAAGCTTTCCAGAAATTGTTGGAACAGTACAACATGCATCGCAATCAGAGATTACTTTGAAGGGAACTAGAGTATCACATGTGTACTATCAATAAAAGTACCCATACAAAAATGTCTGGATACTTATTGAAGGCCCCTCATATTTTTTTTAATCAATCACGTATACAAACAAGTATGGATTTATTGTTTGATATAACTGGAATGGTAAATGTCTTTGAAATTTTAGAAAATAAAATCTCTTTTTCAAAAAGAAAACAAACCAAAAAATGTCATTAAAAAAAAAAAAAAAAAAAAAAAAAAAACAGAACCAGAAAGTGAGATAGTATTGATTTACGTAATTGATTTTGAAAAATAGATATGTAAAGATCTATAAAATCTACAAGACCATTTGTTTGCCTGTTTTTTGTTCATATGTCACATCACTTTAATCCCGGGATTTCTACATTGCTACAGCCTTCTTATACACTTATATATCTTTGTTTACCAATGATGCTTCAAGCAAACTACCTTTCCCTTTTATATATTTTTGAGAATTTGAATTTTGTAACCCCTCCTAAAAGAATTTATTTTAACAATACTGAAAGCTTTTGAATGAATAAAATAAATAATAAGCCCGCATATGAAACAATGATGAAATAACATAAGATTATACAAAGCATGTAAATTGCAAAACAAGGAATTGCAAAGACAAAAGAAAAATTAACTACAGAGTTTAGTACACTACCACAACATTTAAAGACATGACAACAAGCATGGTGCTTCAACATCATTGTTTTAAGGGAATTTCCGGAGAAGATTATGTCAAAAAAAAAAAAAAAAAAAAAAAAAAAGCGAAAATAATTAGATAATGCAAGAAATGAACATACATACAAATAAAAATTAGACATTCAATTATACAAAATGTATTTGATTTTGTTTAATATTTTCAACAATGCTTATAACAAGAAGCGAAATAATTCTAATTCTGAAAGGAAAACTGATGGAACTCCTCTTCACTAACACCGTAATTCACATAAACAAATCTCAGCTTCAATGTTTTCTCTCAGCAATCAAACATTCAACTGTCTGTACTCCCCAATTCCTCCTTTTGAAAGCAACTATTCCCTAATATGCAGATTAATAATAAAAACAATCAAGCTACGAACACAAGTTCTTTATTTTTTTCTTTCATGATTCCCGCACCTAACATGTCAAACAGATGCACTGCTACTTGTGTGAGTAGTTTCTTCTAATTAAAGCATACTTGAGGTTTATGGCCACACAAGTGAGACTTAACAATTTAGCAATGCTACTTTGTTAGCTTGTATTTGATATAAAAAACACATACAAACAACCACAAATTTTACGAGATAGAGCTTGGGAGGTCACCATTATTTCATTTTTTCGTCTTCTTGCTGAGATTAGACATTTCTTGAATGACTTCCAACTTCTGTAACGTTGCCATTTCACTTGTGGCAATCACCAGAATCAGGTCATATCACATGGCTTTGGACACCTCATGTTTTTTAATCTAGCATTGCAATCCACATAAGTATTAGCTCCGTGTACGTGTGAATATAAGTAAGGGATGAGATATCAAAGTTTAATAAAAAACTTTATCAACTCATCAGATCAATAAGATGATGGTAAAGAATGCGCGAGTCTGCTAAGAATACCTCAGTTCTGAATTTCCACCATGGACTCCTTACCATTGGCTGGATATCCTCTGGATAGTTTTTCACAGATTTTAATTGGATAACCCTCTAATGCTTGGAGTACATTTGCTTTCTTATATATATATATTATATATATATTATATATTTAAATAAAAATGTTTTCCACTGTTCATTATTTTATATGTCTTTCTCTACTAACCTATTCCTGTATATTCCCTATTCTCTTGCATATGTCCCTTTTTTCTATTGTATTTCCACCTACCCTCTAAATAGCCTTTTTGCTGCTGTATGAATACATTCTTTCTCATTTCTAAGCTAATGTCCTAAAGCTATTTTTTTTCCCAGATTTATAAATCTGGCTTTTTTTCCTCTTTTGATAAGCATTTAGCTATGAAATATAATGGCCTAAAAAGGTTCTTTCTTTTCCGTCTTTCTTACTGATCTGATGAGTTAATACAGTTTTTATTTAACTTCAAATTCTCACTTCTTATATTAATTACTCCACTCAATCATGCAGATCTTTTACAATCTTGATAGGTTTGTTTGTTATTTGTGTCTTGATCAGTTTTACGATTATATTGTTGTGGTTTCCAAGATATTAATACAATGAAAGTCCAGTGCTCAATAACAAGTAAAGCAGTATTATAGCATAAATTCATTCATACAAATACTATTAGCTACATATGTGCATACATCTTGACAAGTAGAGATTGTGGCCAAAAGGTGTTGGATTTCAAAAGAAATCACAACTGAAACATGTATGCACATATGTAGCCAATATTGTTTGAATAAATGTATATTAATTTATATATATATAACTGGGTTTCAATTGAACTATTTATAATGATTGATTCCCAACAACCAAAATGAGAATAGTCGTTACAAATGATCCAAAGTAGCAAATTCTGAAACATCTTTAATGTTGATTTATATTTCTCATTCATTTCATTAAATTGAAACATTTATTATCTTTTGCAATTCTGATATGTTAAAAATAAAGTTAAACAATTGATTTTTACATAAAAAAAATAAAAGGCGAGTGTTTTATCTTTGTAATATTTCTATATTAAAAATGCTAATCAACTTTTCTTTATGACATTTCTGAATTTTTGAGATAGGGATGGCTTATTTGGATTCATTGGACTACTGATCTCATCTGTAGTATGATTTTCAAACGCTTCGGTCGATGCTTATGGCTATAACATTCGCACTTTCTTCAGGTGTATCTTGTTGAACTGGGAATGTTTCTATCAAACTCAGGAATTTGGGCAGAATTTCGAACAGAACCAATTCTCAGTAAGGGCGACTGAAAAGTACAATTGTGAATTACTTAGGACTTCTATACATTCATGGCTGACAGAGTAATAGCATGCTAGTCCTGCAAAGTAAATAAAAGGTTCCAATCAAAATTCCGTCCCAATTCCCGAGTTCGACAAGATACATCTGAAGATGGGCAGAGGTTACATCGATCAAAACGGTGTGAAAATTAATCTCAAGATAAGATTAGTAGTCTGATGAATCCAAATAATACAAACTTTTCTTTAAATTGCACATTTCCACAGCATTATCATGAAGAACCTTCTGATTAAAATTATTTAAGGGTGATTTAAAAATAATTACATTTGGGTTAGATTAAATATTCAGTATTCTTATTTTTGATATTTGTGCTGTATCATGAGATTTTAAAGAATGCATTTTAGGGAAAAAAAACACTGTTACATACTTATGTGTCATGTCTAAAAATTAGTAAAAATTCTCAAAATTGCGAAAAGTGATTGACAGAAGATTTGCTTGAACTATTTTTTTTTTTTTTTTTTTTTTTTTTACAAAAAAACATATTGGTGATCCACCATTTTCTATTTGGCAACTATTAATATTTTGTCAAAATCATAGACCTCAGTTACCTCCCCTGGATTAAAAAACATTTTAACATTAATAAATATGATACACATTATAATTCGATAAATTATTTTTACTTGTAATTATTCTTCTACTTTATTATTTTTTGCATTTTTTTTGTTGATTTTTACTAATTTCAACATGTTATGTAAATAGGTAATAGTTTTCTTTTTTTTTTTTTTTACTTGAAATGCATTATTTAAAATCGAATTGTAATACACAAGCATCCTATTTTTTTCCTGTGCAACTTTTGAGATGGTATATACACTTATAACCAGGCTATTATAAGTTATCTTCCCTTGCTCTTGTGAAGGGAGACCACAGCAACACCTATATAACAAAGAATATTACCATAAATATTTACACATATCTGGAATACATTATTAAGTGTTAATTTAAGAGAAATATAATTCAATTACTTCATTCCTTTGCGGAACTGTCATGAATCGGTACTAATTTATAACAAGATCACCATGAAAAAGCAGCTTGTCTGTATCATAATATGTTATAGCTTGGATGCATTTTATTACCCTCACCCCCCCCCACTTTTTTAATGCGAGTCACCTATTAACCAAAGTTACAATACAAAAAAAGTAATTTTAAAATATTTAGTGCTTGTTTAAATTGGTGATCTTTAAAACAAACACATTTTCGATGAAAACATTTACATGCCATGTAGAAATTAGTATAAATTCTAAAAATTATGAAAAATAATCCAAAGAAAAATAATTATAAGTAAAAAGAGTATTAAATAATCGAGATTTATTGTATGTTTTAATGTGGAGGAGTTGTGTGATCAATTTAATATGACTTATCTCCCTTGATTTAAATTGACAAATTATAGGTTCGCCCTTTTTAAACAAAATGTAATCGTGGGTGATTTTTTGTTAAAAATACAATAGCACATCTTCTACTGCATAATTTTCATAATCTTTGGAATTTGTATTAATTTCGATATGGCACATAAGTATGTAATGTTTTCACCTAAAATGCATAGCTTTAAAAAATCACCAATCTACACAAGCACCTAAAATTTTCTTGACCTTTGATCAAAATGTAGTATCTGATCTGTCCGAAGATGGTACAATGTCATGGGGGCCTATCCATAGAATAGAAATATGTCACAAACTCCTAAAAGGCTTTTCGAGATAGCCCCCCCCCCCCCAAAAAAAAACAAAAAAAACAAAAAAAAACCTGACGTCCATAACTGGTCCAAAATTCTAAATAGATAACTGAGTTTGACAAGATGCACATGAAGAACATAGATGTTACATTTGTGGAAGCATTGCAAGAATAACATCCGATGAAAATAGTAGTCTTACTATTAATTAATATAATTTTTTTTCTTTAATGGTGTTTTAATGTACTATTTATAATGAAAGGTTCTAATATTGCATTAATTTCTATATTAGGTCTACTTATGAAGTCAATGTCGTCCCCTTTGAGTCATCTTATTTTCAATTGTTTTTTTACCATCAACATTATGGGCTTTGTCTTATAAAGGTAGATAGTTTGCCTCTTCTATTCAAGTGATCAGTCACACTGAACTTTTCAAGTGTTAACATGGCAAGCCCTTCATATATAATAGACCAACTGGTGAGTTTTCAGTAAGTTACCCCAGTGGATTAAATAAAGGGTTTTATTCAAAATTCTGTACAGATTCCAAGTTCAACAAAGATTCCAAAGTTTGACAAGATGCAGCTGAAGGTCAGAGGTTACAGTGACTGAAACAATGTAAGAATAATGTCCAAGATGAAAATGGTAGTCTGAATAATCCAAATAATCGAAAGTAACATATTTTAAAAAACTAAGAATAGTTGCTGCTTAATTAAAAAGCCAACTTATAGTTGAACATTTGAACTAGATGGTTCTCTGTGAGTCCAATTCAACTGAAGACTACATTATAAAGAAAAGAAGTTCCTTTAGTGGCTGGACAATTGTAAAGCATCATTTAAAAGATAATAAAAGAAGGCTCTGTGCCTTCATCTCACCAAAAGAAAGTGCTTGGTGATTGGTTAAAGAGTATTGCCTAGCTCAATTAGATGAGACTATTATAGAATACAAGGGAGATAATTCCTTGTCACAAATAAGAAAAAGAAATAATTTTAGGTGACAAATTGTAAATTATAAAAAAAAACAATTATATTTTTATTAAACTATTTGTTTGTTATCACAATGCATAGGTTTTAAGTTTATAACTGAACAATTTCAAAGATTAGCATATTTTAAATTAACAAAATACTTTTTTATGTCAATTTTATCATAAAGAAGCAACCCTTTATTTTTAACAAAATAAGTGGGTTCTTGCCCAGAATTTCTCATATTATAAACAAAAATAAAATTCCATATGATGTAGCTGTGACAAAACAAAAATACCTTTTTAAAAAATGTCATGTAAATCGATACAGTAGTTTTATCTTGAGATAATAAAATCAAACTGAATGAGTAACAAAAAAGCAAGTGTCTTGACTGCCATTTTGAAAACAAGAGAGTTAACTCAATAATTAAAGGTCCTGGATATGACCTAAAACTATATCCGATGGTGAGGTCCCAGCTTGCTGGCCTTGGGGAATGTGGAGCCACCCTTTAATTGCCATTGCTCCCAGGTCCACTCTGACCCGGAATGGTAGTACCTGTTAGGGTCCCAACTATGGGTTAAATAGAATCTGACTTAAAAAACAAATATACTCCATTAAAAAATCGTTCCTCAAAATAACTAGATTCGGCATTAAATAACCTGAAAAAGGTTGATATGCCGTAAAACAAAAACAACCAACCAACCAACAATCAAAACTTAATGCCCCTTAATTCTCATTAATCACTTAAAAATAATTTTCTTTCTAAAAATAAAACTACTTGATCAATTTACATCATTTTTGGAAAAAGATATTTTCGTTTTGTTAAAAGTACATATATCATACAGATTTTTCTGGAATTCTGGACAAAAACCAAGAACTGTATAATAAAAGTGCGTAGCAGTAAATATAATTAATAATATTCAGAGCATGAAAAAAGTAATAAAATCTTTATAACAATTTACATTAAACATTAAAGTGGTATATCTATACATTCTTTATAAAGAATTCATTAAGGGAGGTAAATACATTAAAGAAAAGGAGTTCACACTGAACAAAAACAATAGACTGAGTGCTAATAATAATTTTGGAAAGGATATAAAATAAAAAGTTCTAAGAAATGAAGGAAATAAGGAACCATGAAATAGCAAGAAAAATGCAAGTGGGGGACATTTATTTAAAAACTAATCACTAATCGAAATAGGAATAAAGTGAAACAAAAAAAAAAATTATGCAAGGAATCTAAAAACCAGTTTAGCTTAGTTGAACATTCCCTAAATAAGGATAATCTGTGAACTTACCATTCGATCCATACCGTGTATCTAGATTAAAGTAAGGTTTGAGTGTTAATCGAGTAAGGGCAGGTAACCAAGCAAGAAGAGGAAAAAAGAAAGAGACCAAATACACAAGGCAGTTTGGGGACTTTTTGGATTATTCGAACTACAGTTCACTTCTTGCGTGCTATTCACCCAATGTTTTGGCTGATGTAATCTCTGACCTTCTTCCGGTACATCTTGTCGAACTCAAAAATTTTCTGTTGGACTTGGGAATCTTTACAGAATTTTGATTAAATAAAAGGGTTCTACTTGAAATTTTGTGCAGATACTAGAGTTCAACAAAGATTTCCAGGATTAAATAAAGAGTTAAATTCAAAATTCTGTGCAGACTCTTAGGTTTGACAGGAGGATTTCTGAGTACAACAAGATAAACCTGAAGAAGGTTGGAGGTGACATGAGTCACAATATTGTGCGAATAACAATCCAGATAAAACAGTAATCCAAATGATCCAAATTATCAATTCTCATCTAAAAATTAAGAAACAAGGCAGTTTTATTTGTAAAAATCCTTCTTTTTTTTTTTTTTTTTACTAATGAGAATAAATGTATACAAAAAATTTTAATATTCAAATAAAAAAAAACTTCTATTCAAAAATCTCAAACAGAAAAACTAAATAAATAGTCCAATAAAAAAAAATGGTACGTGCCCAAACCCCCTTCCCTATGAAAAAACAAAATTGAAGAAAAATTTGTATGATGTACATACGCATGATGGAAAAAAATTGTACACCAAAAATCATGTAAATCAGAAAATCAAATGTTATAGCTAAACAATGTGTGAAGATCTTATGATGCCTTATTGAAAATGACTTGAAGAAACAAGGGAGATAACTTCAAATAATTTAAACGTTTTCAAAATTTTAGAAAGCCATTCTTAACATGGGGAGGTAGGGCATTGAAAATGTTCAAATTTGCTTAGAAATGATTTTCTTTAGAAAAATAAAACTACTTAATCAATTTATATGATTTTTGGTGTGCGATATTTTCTTTCCATCTAGGGCACGTGCAACAAAGATTTTCTTTATTTTTTATTTTTTCATGGGGGGAGGAGTTGTAGACAAGTGCTAAAATTACTTATGAAAACTGCTAACATACAGTCGAGCATTCCAAAACTTGAAATAACCAATTTTAATCATTTCTACATCATTTGAAATGCTATGCTTAACGTGACTATGTAATAACAACTGTGATACTGATAACAGTCTGGACAGCAGCACTTCAGCAATATTGTTTCATAAGTTTGTGATTTCAAAAAGACTTCTTTCTTTGAACTTTTGACAGAAGTTGCTTTCATCTTGGAAGGAAACCCTTCCACTCTCAAACGTTATCACTACTTAAGACTTACTCCCATTTAGAGATTAACCTGCTCGTTCTTTATCTTAAACAAATGTGGAACAGAGCTGGGAGGGAGTTACTAATCAATTTATTTCTGTCCTAACGTCCAATGAATCTATGTGTGTATGCATATATAGAGAGAGTTAGAGAGAAATAAAAAGGAACAAACTGAGTTATGCGTTTATCAACGTTTCGTCTTTATTTTGAGACTTCCTCTGGATGAAAAATAAAGACAAAACGTTAATGAACACATAACTTGGTTTCTTCTTTTTTATTTCTATTTCGGCGGAATACTATTTCCATTATTCTCATCATATATATATATATATATATATATATATATATATATATATATAGTACCTATTTACTATGCCTCCCCACGGGATAGAGTTAGACACCAGGGTCGTTTTTTAACGTGGAGAAAAGGTACAAAAATAAAAATTGTCTCAGTCGTGAAGGATTTCTCCTCCACCGAAAGAGAACAAGAAATAGAAGTGCAGCATCTGAAGAACAGATACTACACTTTGATCTTGACCAAAAGGCCAAGTTAAATACTTAAAATTTACATATAAATCTATACTTTCGTATATAAATTTATGTGAGTAAATTAAGTAGTTATATATATGTGTGTGTGTGTATAGAAAGAAATTATAGACAAAATAAAATAAATATAGGTATATATGAATTTATTTGTGAGTTCAATAAGGAAAATATCAATGGGAAGACTGTTTATAAATGCTTTTTATACCTAGACATTTTGAGGTCTAAGGTTTTTCATCAGAAGAGGAAAATGGAGCTAGGTTATAGATACCCATAAAGTGTGGCATCCTTCTATCTATTCAGTAGATATCTTACTGTTGATGCAATTCTCTATCTATATAAGAGCCAGGTACGTTGATGGAATACTGTTGCCACATCTGGGCAGGAGCTGCTAGATAGGACTTCTCCTGCCTTGATAGAGTTAAAAAAAGAAACCGTAGCCTTGTGAAGGATGTCATTTTCTCTTCCCTGCAACCTCTTTCTCACAGAAGAGATGGTGTGCGTTTGTCTCTGATGTATCGTTATTTTCATGGAAAGTGCTCGGCCGAGCTCCATTCTATGGTCCCTCCTCGCCAAACTTTCACAAGAAACACCCGTCTAACAGAAAACACTATCACTATTTTCACCCAATCTTTATCTGTGCCTAAACCTAAGCATAGATTCCATGAGCAAAGCTTCTTTCTTAGAACTGCACACCTTGTCCTCGAGTGACCTCTTGGCCTTTATAAGTCATGATGCCTATGTAAAAAACTCAGAGTTTTAGTGAAATATTTTACTGCTGAAGCACCTGTTATTATACCATCTTTTCTTATTTATCTTTCTATAATGCTTTAAAGAGCATTTATAAACAATATCCCATTGATGCTTTCCTTATTTAACTGACAAATAAATTCATATATACCTATATTTTATTTTATTTTGTTTATAATTTCTTTCTATACTTATGCTCCACCCCCACATATGTTGAGGGCATTACTAACCAATTTATTTCTGTCCTACTCTTCGCATCGAATGAAGTTATAGAGCAATGAAGCTACATATATAGTGAAAAAATGAATTTTCAATAAAAAGACAAACCTATCAGGATAGGAAAAGCTCAACCTGGGTAAGAGAAGCAAATTACAGAATAAAAAAATAAAAAGAGTAAAGTTACAAAGGAACTATATTGCATTATCAAGTCAATAAGGACTAAAGAAAAAGAAAATAGGGAAGAAACCTCTTTAGGCCATGGCATTTCGAAACTAAATGCTTCTCATCAGAAAAGAAGAAAAATTTGATTATATATATAATTAGAAACTATCAAGATAAAAAGCTCAATATACTAAATAACAGAGTTAAGAAAAAAGGAAAAATGATGAAGAAAAATAAAATTGAATAACTTACAATTTATGCTAATCAGCGATGCATTTTTTATTCATGCTAATAAAAAGAGCTTATCTTCAAAAATCCATACGTTAAGGATTTTTCATTATTATAATTTCATATTTGAATTTTTGATGGATCAATAAATATTGGAATTTATTTTTCATCATCAATTTTTCCTATTTCATATATATATATATATATATATATATATATATATATATATATATATATATATATATATATAGTAAGTTATAAAAAATATATATGCCATATATATTTTTTATAACTTTCTACCTATGTATTGAGCACTGTTGAATTAAATACTTAAAGTTTACACATAAAATAATACTTTTGTATATTAATTTATGTGATTAAATGAAGTAGTCATATATATATATATATATATATATATATATATATATATACATACATACACACACACACTATATCTATAAGCATGAGAATGTACGCGTGTGAGGACACTTCTCAACCTATATACTCAACAAATTTTTGATCTACAGACATGTGAAAAGCTTTTTAATCTGTTTTAATCCGGAAAAAAAAAAGGGCCGCTAAGGGGCCAAAATTGAAAAATTGGTACTTGAGAGTCATCAGAATTTTATCTGTTTTTTTTTTTTTTACACAGTGATCACCACTTATCAAGGCCCGGAATCCACTCAGGGATAAGGGTTATTGCAAGTACATTACGTTAGTGTGGAGATTTGATGAAGTGTCTACCTAAGGGAGCGGTTCATTAGGAATTTGTTAACGTTGGACTTGAAGACATGCAAGTTGTAGTCCGGTGGGAAGCAGGCAGACGGAACAGAGTTCCACAGGCGTGCAGTTCTAAGAAAGAAGCTTTGTTCATGGAATCCGCGTTTTGATTTAGGCACAGATATAGAGTGGGGGAAATTTTTCATAGTGGATTCAGCTAGACGGGTGTTTTTCGTGAAAGATTGGCGAGGGGGGACCAGAGATTGGAGTTCAGACGAGCACCTGCCATGGAAATAATGATAAAACAAGGATAGGCTCGCAACGTCTCTTCTGTGGGAGAGAGGTTGCAGAGTAGAGAAAAGGGCATCTCCCACTAAGCCACAAAGTCTATTTTGTACTCTGTCAAGGCAGGATAGGCTGTTTTTAGCAGCTCCTGCCCAGATATGACAACTGTATTCCATCCTTGTTTTTTTTTTTTATTAATCACATGAATAGTTCACATTACAGATTACTTATGTTAAGATTTTTTTGTTTTGAAACACCTTTTAAAAGATCATTTCACACTGGCCTAATGGTTATCATAATTGACTTAGCTCAAGGATTTTTTCTTTTTTTTCCTTACAAGAAGTGAATGGTTTCGAAAAAAAAAAGCATACTCACTCACATGTCTCAGTTTAAAATATATTTATGCATATTTTACGACCAGGCAATGCCGTGCGGCCTGCTAGTATATATATATATATATATATATGTAAATTTATATATTAGTGAAATAGTAACTGAATTGTGTCTACTTTTGTTATTAGGGAAATGGTATATTCAAAAGAAAGCTATAAATTTAACAGTCGTCCTATTTTTTTTAAATTTGTGAAACAGCCACAATATGATCCTCATTTTCCATTTCACAATTGAATCCAACATTTCTTGTTTACTTTTTGCTGTTATATAGTTGAATCACTTTTTGTAATTGTGAATTTTCCAGTGGTAAATTGGCCTATGCTAATGTTATATCTGTGATATGTTGAACTTAGTATCTCTAAAAATTTAAACTACATTTTTTTCATAAAATACTCAAACTTTTAATACAACTGATATAAAATTAGATGAGTTCATATGGTGCCATTAGAGCATGCTGTCTACCGTTTTAATTTTGTTAAAATTCTGTTAAAATACCCGTTTGAATGTCCTACCTCAGTAAGATTATATTTATAGATATAAATACTAGGTAATTTATTGAACTAATTAGCTTGTATATATATATATATATATATATATATATATATATATATATATTTAATTTCAAGAAATACAACTATATTTAATAATTAAAATTATAAAGAAATATAATTTAGTTTTCAATTCAAAGCAAATACAACCAGTGAATCTAAGATCAACTTCTCCAAAAATGAACATCAAGGAGTTAAATAAAAACCAAAACAAAGTAAAAAAAAAAGAAGAAAAGTTCTTTTCATTAATCAACCACTAACTTTAAGTTTGGGTTGGCATATTGCCACTCTGAACTTAAGGTTAGAACAAGGAAAAAGCAATAATTTTAGTGCATGCTAATGTTTTTTCGGTCACAAGTATTTCCTAGAGTTTTCCTGTTATTTTATATTTAATTGCCATATTTCACTCATGCGTCTACCAGCAAAAACATCATAGTTTTATATAATTACCAGGCAATTATTATACGTGCTTATAATAAACGTTTTAAGGCAGGCCATATACCACAGCAGTACCTTGTATATAATTGTATGTACAGAATTCACTCCTGAACTAATTAATAAGTCATTATGAATTTTGAGAGACAGTTGCTAGGCATAAAAATGTGGGATATATTTAGTTTTCAACAAAGAAAGTAAAAATAGGGTGGAAGCATTTTTTATGAAATTTTAAGACATTAAATTCCCAAGTTTCTCTAGGGTATTTTATTTTTATATAAGAGTCCAAACTTATTAAGGGCCACTTGAGATTAAGGCTTAATAAGATTGTCAGTTGGAGGATGATCAACATTACGAGAGGATTGGAAATGATGAGTGGGATGGAAAGAATTTTATTAAGAGGATTGACAAGTATCTGTTAACATTTGGCTTAAAAACAACAGTGTGGTAGTCAGCTGAGAAGCAGCTCTGCAGCATTGCGTTTTACAGACAAGAATTTGTTGGAAAGAAACTATGTTCATGGAAGTCCATTTGGCTTTAGGTACACAAGGAGAAAGGAAAAGTTTTGGCAGAAAGATTGTAAGTAGAAAAACTTTTGCAGTGAATATTTTTCAGGTAAGAGCTCAGTTGAATACCAACCATGAACATATCAACAGAGGAAAAAAAAGGAAAAAGAAAAAATTAAAAGGAAAGAAAAAATAAAAATAAAACAAAAAACCAAAATAAAAAGAAAATGAAAGAAAGACAAAAAATGAAAAAAAAACAAAGAAAAAAGAAACAAAAGAAAAAAGAAAAACCAAAACACAAAAATCAATAAAAAAATAAAAATATAAAATAAAAATAGATAGAAAAAGAAAAGAGAAAAAAGAAAGAAAAAGAAAGAAAAAGAGAAAGAAAAATGAAAGAAAAAAGAAAGAAAAAAGGAAAGATAAAAAGAAATAGAAAAGGAAAAAGAAAAAAGTATTCTTTTTTGGAAAGGATTGGAAATCAAATCATTCCTCAATTTGTGACTACAATAAGCTGAAACAATGTTTTAATAGCTTTGTGGTTTGAAATTCTGACAAAAACTGAATGACAATGGTCACTGGTGGAAACGGCAGTTAACAAGAATGGACTTAAATCATATATGATTATTAGATGAGAGAGGAGACAAGAGGTCCAGGGTAAAAGGAAGTCTGAGAGAAACACAGACAAGACTAAGAGATCAGTTTACATAAAAGTCCAGGAACTGTGTATCTGAGAGGGAAATCCAACAAAGAATGAAAATACTATTTTGATGAAAAATAAAATCATATTGCTATTTCATTAAGAGAGAATAACAGATATGAAGGGAAAACGAATGAACACATAACCAAGGCAATGGTGGAAACCCCCAACTGTACTAACATACAGAAGTTCAAGTGTAATGTGAACATACATCTTACTACTCAACCCCTACATAGTATCCCTGCAACTTATGTCCCTGATAGTAGCCCCTATATCAAAGTGGCACTGTGCCTTGTTTGGGGTGAAAATGTAATTAAAAAAAAACAAAAAAGTAAATAAATAAAAACAAACAAAACAAAAAACTTCTGTAGCCAGAAAAGAAATCAAATTAAAAACCAGTTAAATTCTTCCTAAATGTTTCGTAAACATTTTCTACTCAAATTAGCTGAGTCTAAAAAACAATAAGTACAAAAAAGTAAGGTTCTTGCGCAGAACTTCCCTGTATATTAAAAATCTTGATGTATGTATCCTAGGAATATATAGATTAGCAATTGGACGATTAATAGGTTTTCTAACGACAATTTATCAGCAAATTTTGTTGTGAAAATGATACTAATATTAATTATATCATATTGTAAATGAAGACAAGTTAACTCCATTTTTTTGCTGACCAGTGAAAATTTATTGAAGAGACATGCAGCATCTACATCATATTATCAAATAACAGGCATGACGCGTTGTTAACATGTAGACTTAATTTGAGGCAAATATGGAAAATTTCTCTCTGTTTTCTTCCTACTGAATTAACATTATTTTTTACTTTAAATCACTGGTAAAGAGAATTATTACTCCATCTTTCAGTTTTTCGTGTTGAGGAATTGTACAGTAAATTGCAAAGATATGTGAACCAAAACTAAAGTATTCTTCATCAGTCATACTCTTGTTCGTCATTTTTAGACTCTTGCTACCATTACATATATATTATTTTTCTGGTTAAGATAATGTATATTTTATTGAGATAAAATGCTAATAAGATATATTTTAAATATGTAAAAAATATACACTAAATATTGACAACAACCTTCAACCAGTTTTTGCTGGAAGTATTTTGATGTCAATCCCAAGAACAAGAATACAGCTGCCTGCAAGTTATGTCAAACCATCACATCAAAGGATGGCAAATCAGCAAAAACTTTTACAACGACTAATATGTTAAACCATCTTAGAAAGGTTCATTCAAAAGAAACAAAAGTTGCAGATAAGAAAAAAAGTACAATGAATATTCAGGTACAAACATTTCAGGAACAAGTGGCAGCAACTACGAGCCTCCAGGCAAACACCAAACTACTATAGAATCAATATTGGCCAAAAAGAAAGTTTAAGGTATTAATGACCACAGATCACAAGAGACTCATTATCTGATAGGAGAAATGATTGCTGTTGATATTCAACCATCTTCTGTAACATCTGACATTGGATTAAAAAGACTTATTGTAAAACTTTGTCGGAATTACAGTATTCGTAATACGTTTACAACAATAAAAACAAAATTCAATCATCTCACGATGAAATTAACAGTATTTTTTGACTACAGACATTTAGACAGCTGCTTCAAATAATGCCCATTTTTCCGATATTGATAGGTCATTGGCTTTCAAATGACTTTGAACGGTGCAGTGCTTATAGTTGTTGCATTCCCTGGTGCACACACATCTGCAAGTGAAGAATTGCACCATGTTTTGAATAAGTTTAAAATCTTCAAAGTTTTCTTAGTCTTGCAGGATTCAGTGAACAAATACAGTTGCTGGTGTCAGGGACTGTGGTTTAGAATCACTATCATGCTTCATACATACATTGCAACTCTCAATAAATAACTCATTACAGGGAGTCCTCGGTTTTCGCCAGTCCCGACTTATGCTGTTTTGAGGCTACAAATGCACCTCATAAAAATATGAAAAATAATATCAAGTGTCTTACGTTATTTAGCATTGTAAGTGACATAAACAAACGTGAACTAGTTTCTGGTGCACGACCGAAGAATTGCTTTATTTTGGTGGTGAGCAAGGGAGACGGTGTAGCTAACAACGCCTCAGTCTCAGTCATACGTTATTTTGGTTGTTTATACCGGTTCTCTCTTGTGTGTTTGATCCTTTTTTTGTAAACTATTTGCCTTTTATTATGGCTCCCAAGCATAAGGCAGATTCTTTTGATGTAGTGCATCAAAGAAAAGAAAGGCTATAGAAATTAAATTGGACATGATAAAGCAATCTAAAAATGGTGACACACCAACAAACATTGACCGGTCACTTCTTGGCTTTAGTCATTCGACTGTGGCTACCATTATTAAGGATAAAGTGTGCATCGTTGAACATGAGAAAGGATCTGCTCCTATGAAAGCGACAGTGATAACCAAGCAGTGAAGTGGTCTAATTATTGAAATGAAAAGATTATTGGTACTATGGCTGGCAGATCAAAATCAATGTAAGGTGAGCCTTATGGTGATTCAGGAGAAGGCAAAAAGATTGTTCAAAGTGTTGAAAAAAGGAGGGAAGAAAGTGAATGCGGCTAGTAGGGGTTGGTTTATACAATTTAAAGCTGTGGCCAGTTACCATAACCTTGAAGTGAAAGGTGAAGCTGCTAATGAGGATGAGAAGCTCTGCGAACAAAGCCTTTCTTGAAAATACAAAAACTCGTGCGTGTGTTTTGCCTTTTATATGTATAGATTAACAAATGTTCCACACTTCTAATACTTTTATTGTCATTGAAATCGGTGAAATCGCCATTCGTTAATCAAATCAATTGACTGCTTGCTCTAGTCAGGAACTAACTGCTGTGCATTGGGAGGAAGCTTCACATGCCTCCCGGTAGTGACAGTCCACAATTCATTGCAGTCTACATTGCCTGTAGAGAACCTATTGTTGGTATTATTAAATCACTTTTAATTTTATACAATGACTTGAATTAAGTTTAAAATGCAAAAGTCAAGTATAATGGTCTAATTATACTCTAAACAGAAGCATTCATTTTGAATGTGCCTCTGTCTTATCAAAGAACCTACTGTTGATTTTATAGGCTGAGCCATTTTTCTTGTGTGGTGATAAAACTTCTTGAATGCAATGATGTTGGTAGGCTGCATAAAAGTGTTAACTTTAACCAAAATTGGACTGTTTCTTTAATCAAATTTATTTGAGTATCGATTTTTGATACTTATCAAAGGTATTACGATACAAAACCTATCTAAAACACTCCCATGCACATAAGGTACATGTGTGTGAAATTTAAAAAAATCAGCCCAGTCGTTTTGGAGTCTATAGGGGACGAACTCACACACACAAATAAAGTGCTTTTTATATATAAGTAGAGATATACCCACACACGTGAAAATCAATTTCGAAAAATCAGATCCCCCCCCAAAAAAAAAAAAATAAATGACTAAAACTAAGTTCTTTGTAGAGAAATAACAATAGTTAAGAAATGATAGAAGCAAAGTTATCTTTCAAATTAAAAAAAACAAAAAAAAACAAAAGAAAACAAGATGCTGATTCATTTCCTGGGTTGTATAATTATAGGATAACATTAAAAATCTTTAATACTGGACAATATTCAATGATATAAATGGTCATAATCTTTTTTTCTAAATTTTAGATATTTTTTTTCCACGGTTACACCGATTAAAAAATATTGACTTTGTTGGGGTTTGTTGTGTATTATTAAAGTTTTAGCTAGATATAAAAACACAGAAACTGCCTGTTATATCATAGAAGATAGAATGCACAATTTAAAAAAGCTTATTTTTACACTGATAAACTCGTTTGTTTATGGGTTAGGAAAAGAGTAAAAAAAGTTGATTCGACAAAAAAAGGAAAAAAAAAAGAAATGAAAAGGTCTTGTAGATAAGAGAAGTAAGAATCCCTTTGAGAGTAATACCTAAGGCAGATAAAGAATTGAGAAGGAAGGAGATAAAGAGATTTGTTTTAAGTTGTTGGCTAACCAAAGAGAAAAAAAAAAAAAACATGCAAATAATGAGAAAAGAAAAAAATTGAAAAATATATGAAATGGAGGTGAACATGACACAGGAAAAGTGCAAAATTTACCAAAATATATAAAAAGAATTTTATAAAAAAGAAAATTCCAGTACCATCATTTTTGAAAAGTAGCAATTATTTAAATCGATACGTACATACATAACTTGTGGCTGCAACCAAGAGTGAAATAGTGAAATACTCATCCCATACAAATCAGTTAAAAAATTAAAAAAAAATGATTTTAGACATGAACTATTAATATTTTAAATGAGAAAAAGCTAGATCATACATATTTAAATAAATGAATAGTGAACGTATGTTAAAACATAAATACTAAATAAAAGTAAATGGAGCTTCTTTCTTTCTTTATATATACCTACACACACACACACACACACACAAGGTGCCTTCAATAAGTTTCCAGACTTTTTTGTAAAGGCATTTAAAATTGTCATAGTCTCTTGAAAATGCAGTACATTATTGCTATAGATCTTATGAGATGACTAATATTCATGATTTCAGATTCAAATGGACAGCTACAGCAGGAATTGGAATGCACCTTACTAAAGCCTGATTGTTACAGCTGGTGAATTTCAAAAAATGCAATCTGAACACGATGACACTTTAGAAGAACGATATGCAATAAAATTCTGTTTTAAACTTGGAAAAAATGACACAGAAACATATGGAATGCTTCAGACTGTTTTTGGACCATCTTGCATGAATAAAGCATCAGTTTTTGAGTGGCATAAGAGATTCAAGAAAGGAAGGGAGTTTGTGAAGGATGATGAGAAGTGTGGGAGGAGTAAGAAAATCAGAACACAAGAGTTGATTGGCCAAATAAAGAATTTCATGGATAAGGACCGTTATGTGTCTATAGAGACAATACAAGCACAGTTTGATGTTAGTGTAGAACTGTATACATAATTATATAGGAACTGAAGATGTGGAAGATTTGCATGAAGTTTGTCCAAGGGTACTCAGAGAAGATCAGAAAGACAAACAGTGTAATAGGTATCAAGATAATTCCTTACCCTACCTATTGCCCTGTGACTTTTGTCTATTACCTAAGCTCAAGGAAAACCTTAAAAATTGTCGTTATGAGACAATTGAAGAGATGAAAGAGGCTGTGACAAGGGTCACTGTCACACTCACACAAAATGACTTCCATAGGGCCTTCCAGAAGTTGTTGGAATGGCACAACAAGTGCATTGCAGCAAGAGGGGATCACGTCGAAGGGAACTAGAGTTTCATGTGTGTACTATCAACAAAAGTGCCCATACGAAAAAAGTCTGGAAACTTATTGAAGGCACCTTATATATATATGTGCGTGCACAAAAAGATAAAAACAAATTAAACGCATGAAGAAATTATAAAACATGTGAACTTTATGATTTTTGTTCGGATCAATGAAGTTTTCAGAAAAGGTGAAGATTTTAAATTTATTGGAATAACAATTTAATAAATTTATTGGCAAGAACAAAATACTAAATTGATTTTAACTCCAATGCATTCAGCATGTCATAATCCTAACAAAAAATATATATACAATTTTTGAACTGCTATATACTGCCTTTCTAATAAACATGTTTTTGCCATTATTTCAATAAATTTTAAATATTCGCTTTTTCTGAAGATGTTCACTCATTCAAAGGAAACCGGTAAAGTTCTCATTTTTGATGATTTATCCCTGTTTTATTTGTTTTTTCTTGTCTTTTTTTTTTCACACATCTCCACAGCATTTCATTCTATGATGTATTAAGCATTTTATTCTCATACATACATGTTGTGTCACTACAACCCAAGTTTTTTTGTGTTTCATGCACTTTTGTCAGATGAACAAACTTAATTTTTTTTGTAAAAATTTTCCAGACTGACTCAAGTTTTTATCATTCACTGACCCCTTTATTGCTTATATGTGTCGATTTGGTTTGCTTTGTTTGTTTTTATGGCATATCCTTTTTTTGTCTTTCGGCAAACTTATGTGTTGGGAGTGGTGATAGCAGAGGATTTGTTTAAGTTGACATAAATTTGTTTTGTTAATTTTTAATATACACATACATACATACATACATACATACATACAGGGGATATATTTAGTGGGCTTCTACTATTCAACAAAACACGTGTAAGATGTACTTCATAAAAAATATGAATAAAATGAGTGATAATTAAATACATCTTTTGGTTTTGGAATACTGACTACGAATATATGTAGTCTAAAGAAGCTGATATATCTCAGGTAGTAATGAGACGATTCCAATACCTCCTCCCCCACTGATTCTGATACAATTACTGATTCTGATTCTTTTAAAATCTCTAAATATTTAGCTAGACAGAGTTGTTGACTTTATTTTTAATTTTTGGATTATCGTAAAAACCTATGTAACATGTACATATATTTTCGCAAATGCAACAAATACACTGGCAGATGTTGCTCTACAGATTTTAGTTTTGCTGGTTGTTTAAAATCGACAAATATTTGTTTTATCATTAGTATAATAAAAAGCAAGTTTATAACAAAAACAAACAAAACAATTAAAAGAATTGTTTTGGGTATCAAAAATTAGGCACAAATTTTTCAGATTATGATACCAATATCCCCAAAAGTTATTTTTCTGATTTCCCGCTTCTAATTGAACATCCCAATACTAACATCAAGTTAACAGACAGCAATACGATGCAGGTGTAATAGATAGACACAACTGAAACAAATTAACATGCAGAACGGTGGAATGAATGATGCAGAATCCAGCTTTTTAATAAAAACAAATAAAAAATAAAATATACATTAAATTTTTTTGCCCTACAATTAGAAGTTTAAAGAACAATAGATTTCAATTAAAAATTTAAAAAATAAAGAGAATTTAACTTGATTTCAAATTTATTGCAATTTCTGACATATAGCTCTCTTTAATCATGGCTGCCATATGCATATTTGAAGTTGAATATACATCTGACGAAAGAAAATGTTCCTGAAATAAATCATACGGAACTTTTAGCAGATTACACCGACATAAGTAAGAATATAAGAGTATATTAAAGAAAAACATTATATATATATAAGCATATTGGCTATATATACATATATATATATGTATTAATAAAAATGTGTAAACTACATAACCTATTCCATCGTCATAAATTTTAATTTGCTCCAGTTTGTATTTGCTACACTTTTGCATTGTATTGGCTTTTATTATATAACTTGATATACACACTAAGCAACACTTCAAGCAAATTACATTAACCTCTCTCTCATAAATGTGTGTATATATATATATATATATATATATATATATATATATATAGTGAGGAGCCAAAGTCCCCAAAGAGATTTAATGATCTGATGAATTTCACCTGCTTGCACAAAGTTTACAAATGGAAATAGAGACTCCAAAATTTTTCAATAGCTTTTTGAATTTCACTTTTTAAAAACCAAAAAAACAATGAAAACATTTTAAAGTTTATTTGTTTTACAACACTTTAATATCCCAGCATCTGATTTCAATAATTCCCAGAAATCCAAGTACCCATTTCCTAAATTCTTTTTTTTTGTTTCGAAAATAAAATTATGTTGTCAAACAAATTTATATATATTTTTTGGTTTAGATAAATTATTCTTATATAACTCACTAAAAGTTAATATTTTTTGGTTTAGATAAATTATTCTTATATAACTCACTAAAAGTTATTTTTTGGTTTAGATAAATTATTCTTATATAACTCACTAAAAGTTATTATTTTTGGTTTAGATAAATTATTCTTATATAACTCACTAAAAGTTATTATTTTTTGGTTTAGATAAATTATTCTTATATAACTGACTAAAAGTTATTACTTCTTTTCATTTGACCTGTTTTTCATTCCCACTTTTCATATCAACTAAGTTACTAATTTAAAGTGTTTTTTTTATTTCATAAATAATATTAAATTGATTTTAGCTTGAATTCATTCAGCATGTCATAACCTTTAAAAAATATATACCATTTTTGAGCTACTGCTTATTGCCTTTATGATAAAATAATCTGTTCAGTAAACATTACTTTTACCTTATTTTGATAAACTTTTTTATTATAAAAGATAAAACATGAATTGGTCGAATTTTCTCATTTGTAATTTAAAATTACAATGAAAAGCCGAACAAAAATAAAATGGTTGTAAAATAATAGGGACGTGCATCACATTCACTCATGCTGCATTAGTGATGTTCAGTAAAAAACGTTGGTATGAATTAAAAAAAAAATAATCATACTTAGTACATTGCATTAGTCATTACTGATAGGTTTTATTTCTTAATTTTCTATATTTCAAATAATTGTCTCTAACGATGAAAGAAGTGATACCTATACTAGCAATAAACATGAAATTGTGTGCTAGTCCATATCTTCTCCTCTCTCTATGATGAACATACCAAAAAAAGACAAAGAAAATAGTGTACACCAAAAGTCACACAAGTTGAAGTAGTTTTACTTTTATAAAGAAAATCACTTTAAAGTGATTAATTAGAATTTATAGGCTTCCCTTACCTCCATGTTAACAATAGCTTTCTAAAATCTTGCAAAAGTTTAAATTATTATCTTCCTTGTTCTGCAAAATGGCATTGAAAGATCATAGAGCATCATTTAGCAATAAAATTTGATTCTTGTTTTTTTTTTTTTTTAAGTAAAACTACTTGACCAATTTACATGATTTTTGATGTTCAATATTTTCTTTCCATCATGGATATGTACACCATAAAATTTTTTATTTTTGTATTTTTCACGGGGGGTATGGATTAACAACAAAATATTGATACGGGTTAGTTTGAATTGTACTCCCGCCAAGATTAAAGTCTTCATCTAATTGGTTAAAATTCCTTATAGAGATGAGATAACAAACTTTCAAAACCATCTCAGTTCTTCACAAAAGTTGCAAAAATGACCTGCAGTGTTAACATTTTTAACTGCTTCAGGTCAACATCTTCAATTGTTTAAAACTTTTCAAATATATCATATAAATTATTTATTTATGTCAGAGTATATTTATTTTCAAACATAATTGTGATATTTTAAGGACTTGAAGTGCTTTGGTTTTTACAAAATATGATTTTAATCAAATGCCCTTTGAAACATGCTGATTCAAATTGTTTTTATAGTAGATGGGTAAACACTACTTATAGTTTTACTATAAATTAAAAAAAAAACCTTGAATGATTGATTATAGTCAAAGCGATCCAAAGGCTTCCTTTTCATTAGTTGCTACACTGAAGCATAGTGGAAGTTGCCACTTCATTCACAGGATTACTCCACTTGCCCTTGACCCTCTTATATAATGCTGAGTGTTTAGCAGTGGGTCATCAAGTATCATTTTTTTTAAGTCTTTAGTATGCCTCAACTGAGGACTGAACCCTGGTTTCCTTATCATTATGCCAAATGGATTGGTGAAATAATTTAATTTGAAAATCCTACCCCACCCCTACAAAAGTGAATATGGACTATGTTACCCAATGTAGTCCCCCCCCCCCCCGCCCCTAAAAAATTCAAAATCTATTTTCTTTGGTTATTATGTTTCAACAATTTTAAGATATGCACAAAGAAGGAATTAAGAAAAAAAATAATATTTAAGATTTGACAGAAGGAAATTACTTTCATATATAAATTTAACATAAAATGAACACCCACTTCATAGCTAGCTAGCATTCAAAAGAGACATGTAATCGATCGGAGTTTCCATTTTTTTGTGGCAGGAGAATGGGGGAACATCTCATATCATTTGTGGTTTTCTTGAAATTCCAAGTTAATATGTAAATTTATAACAATATACAAAGAAAAAACTCCCATCTTGTTTAATTTGTTATATTTTATATAAAAATCGCTTTTTGTTTCATGTCAAATATTCTTAATATGGGGAGAGGGGGGGGGTCTTTGTCAAATAATTTGTACTTTCACCTAATAATTAAAGAAACAAAAGAGGCAAAAAGTGTTTACATAGAAAACCCCTAGGAGCCTCTTTCACAACAAACTCACCAGGAGTTAATCGTTGGTATAACATAGAAATAAAATAACCATTGTTATACCAATGATTAACTCCTGATGAGTTTGATGGCAAAGGCGGCCACTAGGGTTTTTCCGTGTATTATTTTTAAAGCGCTATATAAGTTTTGTACCGTTAAAATGTTTATATATATATAACAAATAAATGTCACCAAAGGCAAGATAAGTTACTCTTCTACCTACCTGGATAACTTTTTAGTGGTTTAACTTATTTTGAAGTGTTTTCTGTAAAAATGATTTCATGTAATCCTAACTCCTAGTTCTTCTTAGTGTGGTTTTTTGTTTTTTAGTTTTCTAACAATGCAATAAAAACAAATACTACAAAAAAATAAACTTGAAAATCCTAGCCCTAAACAAGCAGCTCCAGATTTTGTACGTTCTGTAGAAACACATCCCATACTTTACATTCTTTCATCTAACAATTAAAAAAAAAAATATATATATATATATATATATATATATATATAGCATATTTCGCATTCTGTATAAACACTAAAAAAATTTCAAAGAATTAGCAAATCAGAATGTACATGTGTAAAAATGACATTTGAAGAAGAATAGAAACCAAATTAAATTCTGTCAGTTAGGATAATTCCTGTTTTAATCTGATAACATAATAAAATTGTCATCCATTTTTTTTTGTTTGAAATTGTCATTGTTATCACAGATGACCTCTATGAAGTATGAGTAAAAACAAAATGGCGAATTTGTAAAGTCGTCTGTACAAATGAAATTACTAACAGGGCTAAATGTAAACGATAGAATGTTTGTGAGGTCGTGTACATGTATGGGCAATGATTTTTTAAAGTTTTTCTAACTGCATTTCAAAATTTAAATAAAGGAAGCCAGTTTAATAGGACTATATGTAAAAACCACAGTTTGTTTTCATGGTATTTGTATGCAAAATTGGCCATGTTGATGCTAGTTGAGATGCTAGTCATTTTTTATAGTCTCCTATTCTTAAAACTAAATGTATGCAATGTATTGTGAATTGGTAGGCACAATTTAAACTGTTATTCCATTAAACTATTAAGAATAAGGCACTGTTTGCTAAGTGAATCTATAACCGTAATGTATTATGTAGTAAATATTAATATGTAAAAAGGACAAAACCGGCTACATGCAAAAAAGTTAACCTATTAATCAAAATAAGCAATGATTTTGGTTACAGAAGAGAAGTGAATTGCATTAGGGTGAAAGTCTTTGCTACTCTCTCAGTGGGATTACATATTTGAGAAATAAGAAAACAAAAGAATTATTAAACAGTGACAAAATCTATGTATTGTGGGCTAGGAACACACTTTAGTAGTGAGTGTAAAAAATTGTGCATAGGAAGTGTTTACATATTATCCTATAATGTCGAAAGTTGTAGGGGGAAATCATTTCTATTTTATATATATATATATATATATATATATATATACACACACACACATACATACATTAGTGATATAACAATTCCAATATCCCGTCCCCCCAGTTCCAGTCTAAATTTCTGATTCTGATACAATTACTGATTACTTATATATAAATATCAATCCTATATATATATATATATAAGCAAAACATACTAAAAAGAATTGTTTTTGCTCATTGAAAAATAAGCTCAATTTTTTTTAGATTCCGATATTTCATGAAGTTTTAGTTTTTCCGATTCACAATTAATTGTCCCAACACTAACCTCTCTCTCTCATATATATATATATATATATATATATATATATAAAAGAATGTTACTAGTTTTACTTCACAGCATTTTAAACTGCTAAGCTCATAAGGGTACTTTCCTTATAAACATTCATTTATGAAAATTAGACATTCTTTTAGTTATGGAAGACTCTAATAATCTATTAATCTTATTGTTCTTCAGCTCTTTTGAACACTACCTCAGTTCAATAATACTAAACCAATAATAAAAAAGATCATATACATACAATAATGTTAAATCCTAGTTTTATTAACTCATTTCTATTCGGTTATTCACTTCAATTCTAGTTCTAGCTGAGAGGTCAAACTTCTCAATCTAACATCCACAGGTAATATAAATTGGGAAAAATACATAGTAGACATTATCAAGACTGCTGCAAAGGCGAGCTCCCTATACCATAGTTCAAATTAGGTTGTTTTCTTTTATTTATTACATATCACAAAGCAACACACAATGTTGTCATTTCCTCATAAAATTTGGTTTTCTTAGTTAAAAAAACAAACTACTTGATCAAATTACATAATCAAAAATCGAAATATTGAAACAAATGTTGTCCACTTAATTGTGTCGTAGTAATGAACATACCCAAAAATTACAAATAATGAGACAGAAAATGAATTATTAATGAAAATAGTTTTCAAAGACAATTAGCAAAAATTAAGTTTTGTTAAAAAAAAATAAACATGAGAATTTTAATTATAACAAAGCAGGTAATTATTTTTTCGTAATTATTTAGTAATTGTATTCTGAAAACTGAAATTCTTAAGCAAAACTCAATTCTCACTAAACTATCTTCAAAAACTGTTTTCATTAATAATTTTCTACCTAATCATTTTTTCGTAATTATTTTTTTTGTTATTTTTTTTTTTTTTTTAGATATTTTCATTACTGTGACATGACAATTTAGTAGATACTATTAGTTTTACTTGAAATCCATTATTTTGATTTCTGGAGTTCGTTCTAATAATGAAGAAGTGCCATGTTTTATGTCTATGCCTCTATTATCACTACTGATTAAATATCATATGACAAGACAGAAAAGACTGAAACAATTATAGGTTATTTATGTCATATCTAATTCTAAAACTCTGATTTTCAAAAATAAATGCTTGCATGGTTAAAGTTTTCCTTACTTTTTTGAGGATTATTTTATTTATTTTTTGGAATCTTCAAAAAATCCAAATTGTATTATTAATTATTTCATGGCATAATTCTGTCTTATACATTTATATCTCTAACAGATTTGTTAGATGCGTGAATTTAAGGATGTTCTTAGTTTCTGACTCAACTGAATAATAATAAAATTAATAACAAATGTTAAAAAATTTAAGGTACTTATTTAAGAATTAAAGCTAATTTTAAAAAACTGAATTGCAGAAAAATCTTTATGATGTATGTAGCTGTCATGGTACGAAGATGTCATATTCCAAAAACCATGTAAATTGATAAGTTTTTTTAATGTAGAAAATAATTTTTTTAACGATTTATTTTTTAGCGATTTTAATAGTAGATTCTATCCACTATAGGGCTGATTCTGACCTTGATAATTTGAATTGTCTCCCTCTTATTTAAAAAAAATATGGCGAATCAACCACTACACCTTGCTTCATCATAAAATTTGATTTTCTTAGTTAAAAAACAGCAAAATAACTAATTTATTAATTTACATGATTTTTGGAATATGACATCTTTGTTCTGCGATGAGTATATATATCATAAAGTATTTCAAAGATTTTTATGTATGTTTTGAAAATAGATTTAATTCTAAATTTAATACAAATAACTTAATATAATTTCAGTTCTTTTTTTTTTACTATTTTCATTGCATAAAACGTTTGTATTATGGATTATTGTCCAGAGTTCCACCAATATTATGAAAAGAAAACTAAAAAAAATTGTAATACTTTTAAAGTAATTAATGAGAATTTGTAGGCATTACAACAAGTATGAATTATTGTTGTGTTATCTAGCTGTTTCTTGAATTTTTTTCAAAATAACAGGGGGAGGGCAATTACTCCTTAGATGCTTATAAAATTTGATGTTCTTAAACTACTTAATAAAATTACTTGATCAATTTAAATGATTTTTAGAATATGATATTTTCATTTTGTCATAGGAAGATAAGTTATACAGATTTAATAACAAATTTGTTTTATAATCTAGGTGGAATTCTGGACAAGAAACATACTATGATATTCCTTGAAAATTTTAATCCTTGTTAAAACTGATTTTAATTTTTTTTAACTGATTAATTTTTACAATAAACGAAATTTCCAAAACGAAAAAGGGGGAAGGGTTATTAATATCAATTAATATAAGTTTCATATAAATTTTATGATCATCAGAATAAATGCAACAAGAAAATAAGAATTTCTTTCTAATATTAATTTATTTCTACTGAAGAACAATAAAACACAAAATAAACAAAGTTTTTATTAAAAATAAAAAGCATTTAAAAGGTTAAAACAAAAAAAGCAGAACATTAAATAAAATCAACTGAAAATAAAAGCATTGGTTCATTAAAATTGGATAAGTTTTTAATGTAAAAAAGCATGTGTGAATTAAATAAAGATTTTAAATTAAAAAATGTTTTTATTGACCTCTAAAGTAATTTTAAAAATTTTAGCCCATCAAAAGTAAGTAATTTTCAAAAATTTTGACCAATTATATACTAGAATAAAAACGACATATTTTTAAATATTCCCAGGACTTGATTTAAAAATGAATTTAAAATATCCAAAAATTATTTCAACAACAAACTACAACCATAATATACACAGGAACAAAGAAGAAAAAAAGGGAACTGAAAAATAAATTTAGTATGAACTGAACATTTTTACTTTAATTTTTATTTTCTAATTTTTTTTAATTAAATTTTTTTTTAAGTCAAAACTTTTTAAGAAAATTAAAACTTGTAAATAAACAAATCTAAAAGATTGTTAAACCATAAATGACACAAAAAAGTATTATACATTTGTTTTTTTTGTTGCTATAGATATTCAAAATCAACCTACCTTGATGGAAGAAAAATAAAATTGATAAACTAGAAATAAAAGAAATACTGTCGATGTAATAGGCATATAAAGAATCCACCTACCTCTCCATACATGTCTAGTCGATTCACTTTGACACCAGAAATGGCCCACTGGCTGATGGAAAACTGGACCTGTGGAGTAAAGTAAAAGAAATCAAAAGATAACAATCAGGTAAAATAGAATTTCAATTAAAAATATACATTTGGATTATTTATCTTATTTTCACAGCACTTCAGTCAATGTAACCTCCAACCTTGTTCAGATCAAACTCAAGAATCTGCATGGAATTTCGAATGGCGTAATGAATAAAGTACTTTGTAAGTTGTACTCTTTTGGAGGTTAAATGTTCAATCCTCAGTGCAGTCGATACTCAAAAATACAATTGCAAATTACTTAAAACTTCTACTTAGTCATGGTTGATGGAACAAGGGCATGTTATTTTTCTTCCATCAAGGTAGGTTGATTTTGAATATCTGTAGCAAAAAATTATAATACTTTTATACGTCATTTATAGTTTAACAATATTTTAGATTTGTTTATTTACAAATAAATAAAAAGTTCCGTTCCAAATTCCATGCATATTCCCTAGTTTGACAGAAAAATTCCAATGTTCAACAAGATATACTTCTCAACAGGAAAAACCCTTGAGGAAGTTGATCGACTTAAGTACCTTGGCTCCATAACCACTGCAACTGGCCAAGGGAAAGAAGATACCCACAATCACATCAACAACGCTCTCCTCGTTTTCAACCACCTTCACTTCCGTCTAAATAGTGTGATACAGAATTAGCGCGAGATGAAAATCAGGATCTATCAAGCCTTGGTCCACACCATCCTCCTGTACGGATGTGAAACGTGTCCAATAAGAGTCTTTGATCAACACAAACAAGGTGTTTAACCATCAGTGTCTACACCACATCCTCCGGGTTCACTGGCAACAATTTCTCTCTAATGCTGTGGTCCGCACATGCTGCAAAACGTCCTCCAATTTATCCTTACAAGGCACCTTAGATGGTTTGACCACACCCTTCACAGACAACCAGGTGATTTAATCCATAAAGCCATTAACCCAGTCCCATTGCAGAGCTGGAAGAAACATTGCGGTAAACAGCTGAAGTCCTGAATCAAGACAGTGAAACAAGATGCCAAGCTGATTCTGGACTCTCACCTCTACGATCTACATTGCTGGAACCGCAAATGGTTCACGCTAATGGCTACAGTAGCATTTGATCATCGGGCATGATCAGATTCAATTTGAGATGCAGTCCACTTAACGGATGGAGCCAGCTCAACAGACCCACAGTGATAGTCGAATCTAGTACAAGTAAGATACACTTGAAGATCGTAGGTTACATTGATCGAAACGTTGTGAAAATAACACGATGAGAACAGTAGTCCAAATAATACTAATAATCAATCCTAATCTCAAAAATTCAAAAACTTAAAATATACATATATAAATAAGTAAAAATAAGAATGCAGTGAGGAAGAGGAAAAAATAGTTTCTTGTAAGTCGGATTTCATAAGGAATAATAATTTGATATTAAAAGATTGCGGCCAGAGCAGAACGCAAAAAAATCTTATGGATAAACATTAAAAATAGGTTTATGTTGTTGCTTTGTTAAATAATAAATGAGGAATCTTTTTCAGTTAAAATACCTCTAATATTACGCATGTAATTTGCAAAAACATGTTGATATATTTCAAGCATGATGTGAATAAGAAAAATTGTACAACATTAAGTCAAATTTGGTCCCGCAACCTATCAAAAAAAAAAAAATTATAAAAAAAAAACACTTCTCTTAGAAAACATTGTTTGTACAAGGAAATTTCAGTGAGAATTGGAATATAAATCTTTGATGGAATTTTCAGCATTTCTTGGTTATAAGAGCAAATTTAAAAATATTGAATTTCCAATGGTATCTACTTAATTGTCATGTTACAATAACATATCCAAAAATAATGAAAAACGATAAGGTACAAAAATTAATTATTAATGAAAATAGTTTTCAAAGACAATCAATGAAAATTGAGATTTACTAAATTCGCCTAACATTTTCAAAGTTTTCAGAAAATAATCACCTCCCTTGTTGCGATTTGAACTGTCCAGTTTCTTTTTCCTTTTAGCAAAACTCAATTTTTATTAATTGTGTTCGAATATTGTTTAATAATTAAATTTTTACCTTATCGTTTTTCAAAATTTTTGGATATGTTCATTACTGTGAAGCGTCAAAATTTTATAGAGAAGATAGCGGCATTACTCCCAAAAAACATTACTCTTTAAGACATTATGATACTTGTACAGTTTAATCAAAACATTAAAAAATGAAAATATCGAAAAAAAGGTTATATTGTACGTATCTGTTATGGAATGAGGCTCTCTGAAAAAAAAATTCACTTAATTTGATCAAGTAGTTTTTTTTTACAGCACAACAACAATTTGTTATGATGTTGCATAGTTATGGTCCATATTATGGTCCATATTACAAGATTATGGGGACATTTATATTGGGTTGAGAGACGGTGGACATGTATATAACAATGATGAGGGCAGGGGGAGTGATATAGATGATGTGAATTCATTATTGAATGAATGTGTAATAATGTTCTTTTACACAGAGGGGGACAATCATTTACTTATGATGGAGAGGGGACACATTACTTGGAAGGGGGTTATAGAAAGTTCATATTAAGATGATTAACACATTACCTTCAATTGTTGAATGACGACATGAAGACAACAGTTACAAAAATCAATGATGTTCTTTATTTCATTTGACCGGTCGAATGATGATGTCGTCAGGAATTCACATTGGTTCTACATGGTTAAACTTCTACCTTTTTGCCTCTGAGGGGACCCTCCTCTGACCATGTCAGCTCTTTCCAACTGACTCTGCTGACTGCTCGAACCTGACTGCCCAACTCTTTTGACTCATCTGCTAATCATAGCACTAAGAATTCCCTTTTTGCTATGACGTCAGATGTGTGGTTTCAAACATGACCAACTCACGTAGCTCAGCACACATTCTCCAAAACACATTTCTCCAAACAAAGAATTCTCACTAACCTATTTTTTCAATATATTTTTAATTTGTATTGTTCATTCTTTTTTAGCTGACCTTTTTAATTCAGTTTTCATAATAAAATGAACAATTAATTCTTTTTACAATGCAAACAATATCTAACTATTTCCAAAACAATAGGTAAATTCTAACATTCCAATTTCTGAATCTATCTCTGTTCGAGTCTCGGTTTATCCTAATCTCATTTTCCACATATATGTTTTTCTTATTTACTGGAAAAGAGAACAACCTTTTCTTGTAACAATGATACCAAGTAAAAAGTTTGACTTTTAGGAAAAAAAGCTAGTATTAAAGAGGAGGAGAGAGTGCCGGTGCTTTAAATGGAGTTATCTCCCCATAGCATGTTCAAAAAATTCAAAGATGGCTACCTTCAACACACTGTCATAAAAGTGTGTTTTCCGCTGTAAAAGTAAAACTACTTGATCAAATTAAGTGAAATTTTTTTTGGTGATGTTCAGTCCAAAATGGATACGTACAATATAACCTTTTTTTTTGATATTTTCATTTTTTAATGTCTTGATTAAACTGTACAAGTACCAACATTACTCCTTAGCATTAAAAATCATTTGTGTTCTCACCATGATCGACCATCAGCCACTACCTACCACTATCTATTTGGGAAGAAAATATAGAATAATAAGATTTTGATTGTTTTAAAACAAAATCAGATTAAATAGCATGGTTTGTTGTGAACATATAAATACTAGTGTATGACGTGATCAGCCAATTGATTGAATCGGGCCTTTCTGATCTCCAGGCTAGCCATAGAAAGAACTAGAGTGGAAGAATGATCTGGCCATTAGGATCCCATCCTAATGCATTACAGATTGCCAACTACAACCTTCATGTGTCGATCTTTTTGGAGGGGTTTCAGTTGGCGAATTTGTGGCTCTATCGATGGGAGTTTTAATGTTGGTATTTTGTGATCAAGGTGTAATCCATGATACATGTAGTAGAAAGCTTAGGGACAAACAAAGGAAAAGCAAAGGGAGGTAAGCCAATGATTTTTGGTTTTTCGTATTGTACCTAATTTACAATGTCTCCCCACGGGACAGTGTTAGACACCAGGGTCGTTTTTTAACGTGGAGAAAAGGTACAAAAATAAAAATTGTCTCAGTCGTGAAGGATCTCTCCTCCACCGAAAGAGAACAAGAAATGAAAGTGCCGCATCTGAAGAACAGATGGTATTTATTTGCTCCCCCACTGAGCAAATTAGGCACAAGGCCGTTTTTAATGTGAGGTAAAAACCAGCTCCCCTAAAAGTAGGCAAAAAGGGGGCACTCTGGTTACCAAAAATAATAATTGTCCCAGTATAGAGGGTTTCCCCTCCATTGACTGGTACAAATTATCTTAAGTGCAGCATCTGCCGGAACAGATACTACACTTTGATCTTGGCCAAAGGGCCAATTTGAAAAATGAAATATTGAATTTCCAGCCAAACCAATGGTATCTACTGAATTGTAATGTTACAGTAATGACCATACCCCAAATTATGAAAAACTATAAGGTAGAAAATTGATTATTAATGAAAACACTTTTCAAAGACTATTAGCAATAGTTAAGTTTTGTTAAATTGGAAAAAGATTTTCAGTTTTCAGAAAATATTTACCTCCCTTTTGTTACAATTAGAACTCTCCAGTTTCTTTTTTTGCAAAACTCAATTTTTGCTGTCTTCAAAAACTTTTTTTTTTTTTACATGGGGTTCACCACTTATCAAGACCCGAAGGCCACTCAGGGATAAGGGTTATTGCGTGTACAGTAATCAATGAGATAGTATTGTAGTAATCATTAGTATTGGGTGTTTAGATAGAGTGACTTACTTAAGGGGGCGGTTTGTCAGGAGTTTGTTTATGTTGGACTTGAAGACATCCAAGTTATAGTCAGGTGGGAAACAGGCAAGCGGCAGAGAGTTCCACTGGCATGCAGTTCTAAGAAAGAAGCTTTGCTCATGGAATCTACGTTTGGATTTAGGCACAGATAAAGAGTGGGGAAAATTGACATTCATTAATAATTAATTTTTTACTTCATCATTTTTCGTAATTTTTGGATATGTTCATGACTGTGACATGACAATTCAGTAGATACTATTGGTTTCACTTGAAATTCAATATTTCAATTTTTGAATTTTGCTACAATAACAAAGAACATGATTTTTGCAGGAGAGAAAGAGTGGGAGAGGAGAGATGATACAAACTCTCAATTATTTCATTTTATTTAAATAATAATTTGCAAAATTAATAAACAAAAAAATAAAGAAAATAAATATACCTGACCATAAAAACGCTTTTCTATATTTTCTAACAATGCAACATACTTACTGACATCGTCGGGTTCGACTCAGGAACTGGTGACCCTGTTTGTAGATTTATCTATCAAATGAAATGTAAAAAAAAAAGAAAGAAAAATGTAAATTCTTGCATCTTTTGAATATTTGTACAAAATAACAAAACTCAATTGGAATCTTTTAATAGACTGAAAAAGACAAAACTTAGAAATACTTACAAACAATCAAAAAAATCATTGTTAAAGTGTGAAAATACAGATTACATAACTAAAGTCATGGGTTAAGAAAAATTTAAAGATTTTTTTTTTGCATGATGATGATAATCATCCTATATAGTTTAACGTTCATTTTACATGCTGACATGTGTTAGATGGATTTTAGAAACTGACTTTCAAACTAACTTATCTCTGCCAGGTCTTTAGTCCTTTTCCTCTTATAGGAGGAAGTGAGGAGAACATATTTGAGAGAAAGATGGATAAAGGAACTGATCAGAGGTAGGTTAATTTGGGAATAAATTTCTAAAAGCTGTCCAACACATGTCAGCATATAAAACATGTTGAATCGATGATAAGAAACATTTGTTATATTATGGTTATTACAGGGTGGAATGATAAAATTGTCGCCATAGTAAAGACAACAGGATTCCATTTCCATTTGATAAAAAACAGTTTTCGTTTTGTGTTGCAGACCATCTAGTTGGCCAGTTGTGTACAAATCCCAAGAGCGATAGGAGCTTTTTATCATGTCTGAAAGTGATACAATGTTCAACAAGTGAGGTCGGAGACGTGTCACTATACAACTCATGCTCTCTACCGATCGAAGTTATGACAACAGAACCATTGCCACCACCCTCAAAATGCAAATCCGGATGGTCCAACGTTTGAGGGCAAAGCTCAACAAAGTGTCTGGTCACAGTTATGGTCTTTGGTGTGGTTTCAAGGGAGGGCAACATTATTGCCGCCTCACATCTTTGAAGTCAGCTTGAAAGTCAACAAAGTGTACTTGGATGTTTTGAAGAGTGTGGTGATCCCCTGCTGCAATCAAGATCCACTGGCAAACCCTGGGTGTAGCAGCAGGACTTGTTGCCGGTCCACAAGTCCAAAGAGAACCAGGCTTGGCTTCATAAGGAGTGGTACAACTTTGTACCCTTCCCTTACTGGACCCCCCCCTTCTCTCCCAACTTAAACCCGTTGGACTACTTCGTTTGGTCAAACGTCAAGAACATCATCAATATGACCTCCCACAAGACCAAAGCCAGCCTGACAGCCGGCATCCACAGAGCTCCTGTCGGCACTTCTGGAAAAGGCATGCTCCCAGTTCCAGAGGCTGAAGGTGGCTACATTGAATAGAGGTCAGCTGTACTACATCAAGTTACCTGAATTGATTTTTTCAATAAAAGTTTTAAAATAAAGCACTAGTGTTGTTTTTTTGTTTTTTTTTTTAGGGCAACAAATTTATCATTACACCCTGTATTTAGGATTAGCATTATATGTTGAAGTTTGATGAATTGACTGCACGTTTACTTCCTGAAGGAAAATAGCCCCAACTTATTTGACTAGCAACAAAAGCCACCTCTTCATTGCAGAGATTCTTGGATGCTGGAAAACTTTTTCCTTTAATAACTTCTTTCCTAAGACTACTTGCTTTTAGAATTCATTCCTGGTGTTTCTCTGACAGTACCAACATGCAGAAATTGAATATAATGTGAACAATCATCTTGTCGATCATCTTCCCACTAAAGCTGCCACCTTATAAATTTGACCCCTATTACAATAGGTCTTTACATCTTAGTGGCAATATTTTTTGTTGGTGTCAGACAAAAAATTGATTATAGAACAAGAATTCCAGTTTTATCCATCCCATTCACCATGTTAAATCTTCTCATAATATTTCAATTGACAATCCATCTCAACCTTTAACCTTGAGAGGTTTTTATCCTTAATAAGTGGTTTAAAACAATAATAACTAATAATAGGTATGGGAAAAAATGGGCGGACAATGATAGGGGGACATAGTTTTGAAAGCCGATTTATCATAATTCTTTTTGCAGGTTTCCGACTACTTTTTGATAGATTTGAAAGATGAAGGACTAAAGTTAATTTCCAAAAAGGAAAAAAATATTTGTACATGTGAAAAAAAAAAAAGTTATGAAAAATGTTTTCACGGTGAACTACTCAATTCAGGTAAATTTTGAAGTTAAATAAATTCATTGCAAAAATCCTTTAAAAGATAAATATTAGTTTTTCTGGGTTTATTTCAAAGATAATTAGTAAAGTAAAGTCCTAAGATATTGAATTAAATAAAAAAAAACACCTTGTTTGTACAAAACAAATTAATTAGCCCAAAACCGAGTGATTCTGCCGTTCGCAAAACACAACAAACTAAAGTTTTTCTAAACACGGAATATACGGAGACCTAAAATTTCAGCAAGTCGAAAGACTTGTGAAAATGATGTCATGTAATTAAAAGGGAGGAAGGGGTGTGATAATTTTTTTCCCCCAGACATACATCCGTACATTCGTATTCTGAACGTTTGTATAAATTTTTTCATTTTTTAATTTAATTATTTTTCTATGTTTCTGTTTTTAAATTAATTTTGTTTTTAATTATTGTTCAATATTATATAACAAATATGTTTATGCCGAAAGTTTCACATTCTTGCGAGTAAGGAAATTAAAATCTTGCACATAAAAATTATGCAAAACCTGAATTTTAAAAAAAAGTAGAAATATTTTTTGCAATTATAATTTTTTTGTGTGAAAATGTTAAATAAACAATGCTTAATTCAACGGTAATATTGGTAGTTCGAGAAATTAATTTTTCTTCGAGTTATATCGAATTCATTAATAAGGACTTTAGGGGCTTTTTTCGTAATGTTCCTGTAAAAATTATTTTATTGTTACAAATTATGATGCTTTATTTATATAAAAAAAAAGCAAAAATAAATTCTTGCGTATTTTATTTACTACTGAAAACCATAACTTTAGTAAAGGTATTTTTTGTTTAAACAAAATAATACATTTCCACTAAAATTTAAATAAAAATAATTACTTCATTATATTCCACGATCATTATTTGATAAATACTGAAAACTTCATTAAAATTGGTTACATTCCTGATTTTTGGTGATTTTTTAAGTAAAGGGAGGGGTCAAAATGTTTATACATTTTAAGCATCGGCATTCATTTTGCCCGTATCTAGCTAATAAGTATGATATAAACACTTTTTTTCAGTTTTAATGTTGAGAGTGTACTCCTAGGCATGCCATTCACAGGCAACATGAATTCGAACAAATACACTGAGAGCATCCTGTACCTTTACAAAGCGACTATTTGCTCATGCATGGAGTATTGTCGTCACATCTAGGCTGGTGCATCTGCCACTGGTTTCTCGGTCCTAAACAAAGTTAAAAAATGAGTTAACCTGATAGGTACTGCACTAGCAGCTAAATTCCGACTTTTGTTCCATCACCAAAATGTGGCATCTCTGTGTCTGTTTTACAAGTATTTTAATGGAAGGTGCTCCGATGAACTCAAAGCTCTTGTACCTCCATGATCTAGATAGCCCTAACAAACTTGACAAGCAGCAAAATTCTACCCCTTCACAGTAGAGATCCCTAGATGCTGGAAAGCCTTCTATTCAAATAGCTTCTTCCCTTGAACTACTAGACTTTGGAATTCTCTCTTGGGTCTCTACTTCCCTGACTGTACTGACATACAGAAGTTCAAGTGTAATGTGAACAGACATCTCGTTGCCCAACTCCCTACATAGTATCCCTGTAAATTAGGTCCCTAATAGTAACCCCTTACATCGAAGTGGCACTTTGCCTTGTTTGGAGTGAAAATAACAGTAAAAAAAAAAAAAAAAAAAAATACTTACCGTTCCTTTAATGTTGGGGAGCTTTGTAGGGTCAATTCTGCCAACATCCCAAGTCATGACTTTTGTGACTGGATCAAAGGAATATTTGCCTTGGGTTGGAGTAAGAGTGACATTCAGGATGGATTTTGGAAATGGAACTTCCAACACAACATTTTCAATCTTTAAAAGGACAAAAAAAAATTTTTTTTAACAATCTAATAATACTTCAACATGTTAAATATAAATTGAAAAAAAAAAAAAAAAATATATAAATAAATAAAAACAATAATCAAAAATAATTATCAGCAACAAATATTTCTTTGTATTTGAAAAATACACAACACCCACAAAGTTTAGAAAAAATAATCTGCATAACCCGAATGTAAAATTTCTAAAAATTTAGAAAAAAAAAAAAAAAAAAAAAAAATTGATTTAGTGGTCAAATGGCCATTTATATTATTTAATGTTATCAAGACATACAATCACCTTTTAATGTTATCATGTAATGAAAAGTGCCTGATTATTTTTCTCAGAATTATTTCCATTACACTAACTAGTCATTGTTTTCTTTTTAAATTTCTGATTACTTTGCTCTAGCTGCGAATGAGGTGTCCTACTGGATGCCAGACATTCACCTACTATTTCATACATTCCGATTAAGAGATCTTTTTTAGATTCTAACTGTTCCTTTAAGTGCGATTGATTATCTCTCTTGGACTTAGTTCACTGTGTATATTTATCAGGTAGTTTTTTAAATTATTTTTCATTCATTTTATTACTCCTGTAATGACTAGAGAAATGTGCAGAGAAAGGAATGGATAGGTGGAAGAAGAAAGTAGTGGTTGGGAAGGGAACACGCAGTCGGGAAGAGAAGGATATTGTAGACAAGAGATCACCTCCCCTCCACTAGATTTCAAAATTGATTTTGTACTCTGTCAAGAAAGGAAAAAGTGTGCTGTGTGGCACCTCCCCAAATGTGGTAACAATATTTCATCTTTAAACATAACTAACTCTTATATAGGAATTTGGTGCCAGGTATTCTCTGGAGTATTAGAATGATCCAATCATTTTTAAGCAACAAATAAGATATGTGACTTCCATTTGTTGTTTTTTTACTACAGTTGACAGAAATTGTATGTCATATCTTCCAGAATTATATTAGATCACAATGTAGGTGATCAAACTTAACAGCTGTATATACTGGTGTTATTGAGTGCTTATGTTCCAACAGAAATGTAAAATAAAAAGAAAAACATTAATCTGAAGCAACAAAAATAATAACAATCTTTTGGATTAGAGAGAGAAAACATAAGAGAATGAATTATATAAAAAAAAAATAAAAAATATAAAATAAGTAAATATAAAGATCTTAGTTTTCATTTTTATATACTTTGCCTCAGACAATGTCAGGTAGTCCTGCTAAGCAAAATTCATTTGTCAAAATTTATTCTTTCGATTAATGCTGTTTCAAAAATAATATCATGGAACAAAGTTGAAAGCAGAAGAAAATTAGATTGAAGCTTACAATTTTGAAAATGAACTTTGTAATAAGTTTTTTTTTTAATGAAAATCGCACCAGACAAGGTGTGAAGCCATTTGATGTAAGGAGTTAACAAGAATGAAAGATGGTCATCATAAAGACAGGTGATGCCTACTGGTCTTAATCTTGAAAAGACCAAGGTTATAGGTAGGAGGAAAACAGTCAGAAGAAAGAGTTTCTATAAGTCTGCTGTTCTTGAAAAGAAACTACTTTAATAGGAAGCTGCATTATAATTAGGGCTGTGACAACAGAATATTCTTTTCATTCTTTTGACTCTAAAGTATATATCCGACACAGTAAGATGCAGTCAATCGACCGAAAACCACATCAGCCTATATAGAAACATATAAGATATTAATGGATATATATTCAAGAGTCAAAGCAATAAAAAGAATATGCTGTTGTCACAGCCATAATTATAATGCAGTAACAAAACAGTAGATTGATTTTACAATTGGAAATGATGAATTTTAAGAGTACATTATTTCAATTTTGGAGGTAACTTGTTTAAAAGGAAAGTTCAGAAATAAAACCAATTCTATCAAGTTTTTTAGATAAATGCAGATTGAAACCATTTGTAAACTTGATATTCCCATGAAACTTCCTCCTTTGGAGGAAGATGGTTCAACCTGGCATAAAAGGCTATCAACTTTACTTTATATCATTGATTACTTGCTAAATAAATAAATTGGCATGGTTCATTTTATTCTTTTAAATAATGGTCACCACTTATCAAGTCCAATGATTAATGAGACTAGAATGATTGACAGTTAAAGATGAGAACACTATTGGAATACGAACATTGATCAATAGTGTGAATTGTGCTTTATTACTTACTAGCGGGGGTGCCCAGCATTGCCCATGTGTTTGGAGGTGTAAAAGAAAAAAGTTTTGGGAGCCAGGTAGGCTCGAACTTGAAGCCTTGAGGCAAAGTTGGAAAAGAAAGTGTGAAAAAACTAACATCTTACCGCTCAGCCACGACGTGACAGGAAGTGAAAAGCATTCTAATTTAACGATTAAAAAATTAAGTGATAGGTGCGTGAATTTAATGAAGACAAACATCACGTGACTTAACTCGCTGCAGGCCAGTTTTCCCAAGATGTTGGGGAAAACCAGCTCCCCATAAAAAGGGGAGTGTCCAAATGAATAGCGTTTGTCTGATATAAGGGGTTTCTCCGCATTGATCAAAGCTGATTGCTTTAATGGACCTCCCGGTAGGAATGCCACCCACATGCTTTTGTTCTGTTTCAGTTTCACTTATATACGAAAAAACCAAACAAACACAGAGATTTTAAAAAATCGTAAAAATAGTGTGTAAAAGTCGCCCACATTAAAGATACACGTGATCTTGTTTCGTAAATCGTAGATATTATAATCTAGGTAGCAAATAAAAGCGTTCCACCAAAAAAAGCCTTTGCCATACATACACAAAACATGCACACACTGACACACATTTTGCCTTTTATATATATAGATGAGGTAGGCTATGAGAAAAATTTGTGGACATTGGATTTGAAGAATATCAAGTTATAATCAGCAAGGAAGCAATCAAGCAGTAATGTGTTCCAGAGACAGAAAACTCTTCCAAAGAAGCTCTGTTCATGGAAATTTTGAGACTATCCTACCTCATCCAAAAAAATGACGTTTGTTTGTTGCCATAGTATGAATGACAAGTTCTTGCTGTGAATGTCCTACATGGAGAAGCAAAGATTGGACCTCAGTCAAGAATCATCCTTGGAAATAACGATAGAGTAAAAAGAGGCTCACAAGATCTCTTCTGTGAGAAAGATATTGTAAGCAAGAGATCACCCCACCACCACTAGATTTCGAAGTTGATTTTGTACTCTGTCAAGAAAGGAAAAAGTGTTCTGTGTGGCACCTGCCCAAATGTGGTAACAAGATTTCATCTTTAAACATAACTCTTATATAGGAATTTGGTGTCAGGTATTCTCAGGAGTATTGGAATGATCCAATCATTTTTCAAGCAACCTTAGCAACAAATAGGATATGTGACTTCAATTTGTTTTTTTTTTTCTACTATAGTTGGCAGAAATTGTGATGTCATATCTTCAAGGATTGTATTAGAGTATAAATGACCACAATGTATGTGATGAAACTTGAACAGGACACAGCTGTATATACTGGTGTTATTGAGGCCTTATATTCTAATAGAAATGTAAAATAAAAATAAAAACACCAATCCAAAGCAACAAAGAATAATGACAATCTTTTGGATTAGAGAGAGAACATCATCAAGTTAAAAAAAATATATATAAGTAAATATAAAGATCTTAGTTTTTGATTTTTATCAAGTAAAAATGTATTCTACATTTTAAATGATCTGTGAACTCCTTATGCAGAATCTAATTATCTCCAATCCTGATCAAACCGAAGGCTCAAAAAGTCTTCAAAGTAAAAAGAGAAATTAACTCACCGTTTTCCCCATCGTTTGTTTGGGCCCAAGGGTAACATCAAACCGACCAGCTGCTCCTTCTCGGAAGGATATAGTGTGTCGTACATAGACAGGAATGGCTACCATGCTAGAATTAAAAAAAATAAATACATTTATCAATACATCTATACATAATAATGTTAAAATATCCACATATGTTTCTAGAATATTAATGTCAAAGTTATGAGTGTCTATGTTTTTATATTTACTATTTTATTTTAATATTTCAAACTCTTGATCAGAAAAATGTAGCGAAATAAAAAGGAAAGACGGAAAAAAACATGTATATACTAAAGTATGAAAATATAATGCACATAGGTGCCCACATTTTGTTTGCAGTACTATATTGTAAAGCTAAATGCCTATATATATATATATATATATATATATATATATATATATATATATATATAATAGAGCCATTAAACCTTACATGGTAATATGGGACAAGGAGAAAGAAGCAACGTTAGTAGAAGTTAGTGTCCCAAATAATGCTGGGTTAAACAGAGTTGAGAGGGAAAAGATAACGAGGTCTTATGCATGCCATGAAAAGGAACTGGAATCTTAGGAAGATCTCTATCATTCCAGTAATTATAGGAGCAACTCGTGAAAAAGAATTTCAAAACTATTTAGCAAATATACCCAGTGAACCAAGTGCAAGAGAGATTCAAACAATTGCACTTAAAGGGACATAGAATCTTAAAAAGATCTCTCAGTTCGAATACCTGAGTTAGTGGGTGAATGTTTGGCATTCAGTACGAACAAACTGATAAGAAAATTGAAAAAAAAAAAAAAAAAAAAACCAGATCGGAAGGGGTACCAATCTAAAAATTCAAAACATTAATTAGAATTTGAAATACTCAAATAGAGTTCTGGAAATAAAATAAATCTTAATATTCTGAGGCGCAGGATTCTCGATCTGTTGAAAATTTTTTCTTGGAAATTATGTATACATGAATTTTTTCTTCAAAATTATGTACATGAATTTTTTCTTGGAAATTATGTACACATAAATCTTTTTTTCATAATTATGTACACATAAATTTTTTTTTCAAAATTATGTACACATAAATTTTTTCTTCACAATTATGTACACATAAATCTTTTTTTCAAAATTATGTACACATAAATTTTTTTTTCATAATTATGTACACATAAATCTTTTTTTCAAAATTATGTACACATAAATCTTTTTTTCAAAATTATGTACACATAAATTTTTTCTTCACAATTATGTACACATAAATCTTTTTTTCAAAATTATGTACACATAAATTTTTTTTCACAATCATGCATGCATAAATTTTTTCTTCAAAATTATGCATAAATTTTTTTTTCAAAATTATGTAACCATAAATTTTTTTTTCACAATTATGCATGCATAAATGTTTTCTTCAAAATTATGTATGCATACATTTTTTTTTCAAAATTATGTACACATAAATTTTTTTTTCAAAATTATGTACACATAAATTTTTTCTTCACAATTATGTATGCATAAATTTTTTCTTCAAAATTATGTATGCATAAATTTTTTTTCCAAAATTATGTACACATAAATTTTTTCTTCACAATTATGTGTGCATAAATTTTTTTTTCAAAATTATGTACACAAATTTTTTTTTCAAAATTATGTACACATAAATTTTTTCTTCACAATTATGCATGCATAAATTTTTTCTTCACAATTATGTATGCATAAATTTTTTCTTCAAAATTATGTATGCATAAATTTTTTTTCCAAAATAGTGTACACATAAATTTTTTCTTCACAATTATGTATGCATAAATTTTTTTTCAAAATTATGTATACATGAATTTTTTCTTCAAAATTATGTATGCATAAAATTTTTCTTCAAAATTATGTATGCATAAATTTTTTTTTCAAAATTATGTACGCATAAATTTTTTTTTCACAATTATGTATGCATAAATTTTTTCTTCAAAATTATGTACACATAAATTTTTTCTTCACAATTATGTACACATAAATTTTTTCTCCAAAATTATGTACACATAAATTTTTTCTTCACAATTATGTATGCATAAATTTTTTCTTCAAAATTATGTATGCATAAGTTTTTTTTCCAAAATAGTGTACACATAAATTTTTTCTTCACAATTATGTATGCATAAATTATTTTTTCAAAATTATGTACACAAATTTTTTTTTCAAAATTATGTATGCATAAATTTTTTCTTCAAAATTATGTATGCATAAATTTTTTTTCCAAAATTATGTACACATAAATATTTTCTTCAAAATTATGTATGCATAAATTTTTTTTTCAAAATTATGTACACAAATTTTTTTTTCAAAATTATGTATGCATAAATTTTTTTTTCAAAATTATGTACACAAATTTTTTTTTTAAAATTATGTATGCATAAATTTCTTCAAAATTATGTACACAAAATTTTTTTTCAAAATTATGTACACATAAATTTTTTCTTCAAAATTATGTACACAGAAATTTTTTTTTCAAAATTATGTACATATAAATTTTTTTTTCAAAATTATGTACACATAAATTTTTTTTTCAAAATTATGTACACATAAATTTTTTCTCCAAAATTATGTATGCATAAATTTTTTCTTCAAAATTATGTACACATAAATTTTTTTTTCAAAACTATGTATGCATAAATTTTTTCTTCACAATTATGTATGCATAAATTTTTTTTTCAAAATTATGTATACATGAATTTTTTCTTCAAAATTATGTATGCATAAAATTTTTCTTCAAAATTATGTATGCATAAATTTTTTTTTCAAAATTATGTACGCATAAATTTTTTTTTCACAATTATGTATGCATAAATTTTTTCTTCAAAATTATGTACACATAAATTTTTTCTTCACAATTATGTACACATAAATTTTTTCTCCAAAATTATGTACACATAAATTTTTTCTTCACAATTATGTATGCATAAATTTTTTCTTCAAAATTATGTATGCATAAGTTTTTTTTCCAAAATAGTGTACACATAAATTTTTTCTTCACAATTATGTATGCATAAATTATTTTTTCAAAATTATGTACACAAATTTTTTTTTCAAAATTATGTATGCATAAATTTTTTCTTCAAAATTATGTATGCATAAATTTTTTTTCCAAAATTATGTACACATAAATTTTTTCTTCAAAATTATGTATGCATAAATTTTTTTTTCAAAATTATGTACACAAATTTTTTTTTCAAAATTATGTATGCATAAATTTTTTCTTCAAAATTATGTATGCATAAATTTTTTTTTCAAAATTATGTACACAAATTTTTTTTTCAAAATTATGTATGCATAAATTTTTTCTTCAAAATTATGTACACAAAATTTTTTTTCAAAATTATGTACACATAAATTTTTTCTTTAAAATTATGTACACATAAATTTTTTTTTCAAAATTATGTACATATAAATTTTTTTTTCAAAATTATGTACACATAAATTTTTTTTTCAAAATTATGTACACATAAATTTTTTCTCCAAAATTATGTATGCATAAATTTTTTCTTCAAAATTATGTACACATAAATTTTTTTTTCAAAACTATGTATGCATAAATTTTTTCTTCACAATTATGTATGCATAAATTTTTTTCTTGGAAATTATGTATGCATACATTTTTTCTTCAAAATTATGTACACAAATCTTTTCTTGGAAATTATGTATACATAAATTTTTTTTTCAAAATTATGTACACATAATTTTTTTTCTTCAAAACTATGTATGTATAAATTTTTTCTTGGAAATTATGTGTACATAAATTTTTTCTTCAAAATTATGTATACATAAATTTTTTCTTCAAAATTGTGTATGCATAAATTTTTTTTTTGTAAATTATATATACATAAATTTTTACTTGGAAATTATGTATACATAAATTTTTTCTTGGAAATTATGTGTACATGAATTTTTTCTTGGAAATTATGTATATATAAATTTTTTTCTTGGAAATTATGTACACATAAATTTTTTCTTGGAACTTATATACGCATAAATATTTTCTTGGAAATTATGTACACATAAATTTTTTCTTCAAAATTATGTATACATAAACTTTTTTGGGGGGAAATTATGTATACATAAAGAGGGCGTTGTGAATATTTATTTCTTGAACTCGATTTGAATAATTTTAATTGTGATTAATATTTTTGGAATGGTGCATTATTAGTATAAGAGAGCTCTAATTGATATAACCTAATAATTATTGAGCGAATGTTTAACTGCGGTATTGAAATAGCTCAAGGGTATGAAATATCTATTATTTATAAAAATTAGTATATTAAAGCAGCATATTTTCTCTTATGTATGCTTCATTGAAGAGCAGGGATAATTCCTGTTTGTTTCTCTTGTTATCTGTATTTCCGCTTCGCGGGCCAATGTTTGAATGTTCTGTTCGAGTTGTCTTCAGGTGAGTGATGAATTAAAAATTGCGTTTAGCGAATTTATTGAAAAATCGTTTAAAATCATTAAAAGCACTTAGGCATACCTTCCCCTCGTATCAAGCCTGATTGGTGGTTGGTTTGTTTATGCAAATTAGTAGGCCTTCTATGATAGGAAAGCGCAGGTTACAATGTGAGATGGCTAAAATGGTGGTGTTTTTTATTAATATGTTTCTAAATTTGTTTTTGTGGGTGTCGTGCTACAAGGTGTTTATTAAAAGTATATATGGACATGCAGGTGCTCGTCTAAGCTTCAATCAATGCTTCCCCTCGCCAAACTTTCATGAAAAACACTCGTCTAGCCAGAACCACTACCAATAGTTTCCCATACTCTTTATCTATGCCTGAACCTAAATGTAGATTCCATGAGCGGAGCTTCTTTCTTAGAACTGCACGCCTGTGGAACTCTCTTCTGTTGGCTTGCTCACCAGCTAACTACAATCTGATGGTTTTCAAGTCCAATGTAAACAAGTTCTTGATGAACCGCCCCCCCCCATGTAATCCAATTTACAAAAATTCCACTACCTATGTTAAAAACGTGATAAAAAATTTTCTTTTATATAAAATAAAAAAACATACATGTCCACCACCAATTTAAACACTTCATTACTGTTTAATATTCACATCATTATTACATAAGTTTGTTTTTATTTTGTCAAGTAAACACATCTCCCCACCACCTGACTTTTGTTAATGACATTTAAATACTTTTATAAAAAATATTAAAAAAGTTATGATGAAGAATGAAGAAAATATGATCAGACATTTATTTCTGATTTGAGTTTCAAGGTTCTTTTTACTAACTCGATCCTACGTTATAAGGGGAGTAGAAAGTGGATCTTGCGTTTATTTTCGTCAGCCTTGTAACTCTTGCTTCCCTTATTTTATTGATTAATCCTTATATTCCATGAGCGATGTTTCTCACAAAGATGGGAGAATTGTTGTTTTCTGAGTCAGAATCTATTCAGTCTAACACTTATCAGTGGCAAGTTTTTGAACTTAAAATGGTAATATTTTATTTTTTAGTTCCTTGCATAAAGATGCTTCATGCATTGTCTAGATCGATTAAAAAAAAAAGAAGCACAATACACTTTATTGATTAAAACAATTCACAAACATTTGATTTTTCATTTCATTATCAATCAAGTTTGTTTTGTTAAGCAACACATCCCACCATCACCACCCAAGTTTAACAACTTTTATTAAAATAAGCATTTAAAAAATACCCATCAGTGATAAAAAAAAAAACAAACAATTATCACAATTTCTAACCCATTCTGTTTGTCCGACTCTTTAATTTCAACCTTATCTAAATGATAGACTACCCACTGTTTTTTGGTTTGTTCACAACCAAAAAAACAAAAACAAAACAAAACAAAAAAAACAAACAAACAGATAAATCGCTAACTAGAAGTGTGATCTAAGAGGAATATAAATCTGGCATTAGGCTACTAACTGGCTTTTAACACCCACCTCAATGCGTGAATTACATAACAAAATCGCTGGAAAATGGTGGGATTATTCTACCGCTCCAGTTGATATCTCACTGCTGATGCAATTCTCTACCTGTATTAGAGCCAAGTACGTCCTAGTATGGAGTACTGTTGCCACATATGGGCAGGAGCTGCACAGAGCATTCTATCCTTCCTTGATAGAGTTCAAAACTGACTTCGTAATCTAGTAGGTGATGTCCTTTTCTCTTCTATGCAAACTCTTTCCCACAGAAGAAACGTTGCGAGCCTATCTCTGTTCTATCTTTATTTTCAAAGCAAGTGTTAGAGTGAGCTCCAATCTGTTGTCCCCCCCCCACCTGACAATCTTTTACAAAAACACTCCTCTAGTCGAAAATGCTATCAATAAATTTCTCCACTCTCTATCTGTGCCTAAATGTGGATTCTATGAACAAAGCTTCTTTCCTAGAACTGCCCGTCTGTGAAACTTTGTTCCGCTGATCTGCTTTCCAGCTGACTACAACATTGTTGTCTTCAAGTCCAATGTAAACAAGCTCTTATTGAACCGTCATCGTAAACAACCTAATTATACTAAATTTCCACCACAAACAATTACTACACTACTATCCCAATGACTACAATACAAACATTAACCCTTATCTTAGAATAACCTCCAGGCCTTGATATGTACTAAGCCCTTGGTAAAAACAACAAAAAAAAAAAAGTCACTCACTCACTCACATAGCCTTTAACAATAGTAATTAAAAGAGAACATGATTGGAGGTAGGAAGTTTTCACTCCCATCATGCCCCTTTATAAACAAAAAATTAACATTGGATCCAGGATAGAAAAAGAGGGGAGAAAACAAAGCTTCTTGATATAAAATTATATTATGATTATCTCCCTTACCTAAACTGAAGTTTTTGTTGCAGCAGATAGATTGGTTTAGTTATTTTGTTTTATGGCATATCAATCCTTTTTGAGTTATTTAATGCCGAGTTCAGTTATTTTGGAAACAGTTTTTATGCTTCAAGTTCTTTATATCTTCAAATATTTATTTGTAGAGTTTGGTCTGCTTGTTTTGTTTTCAGCATATCAACCCTTTTTGGGTTATTTAATGCCGAATCCATATATTTTGGAAATAGTATTCATGTTGCATCCAGTTATTTTATAGAAGTTTTTATTCTTTAAGCTTTTTTGTATTTTCACTCGCTAGTTTGTAGTGATTGGTTTGGTGCAGTAAATAGAAACAACTGCGAACAATTCATGAGGAGGAGAGATACAGAAAGGATGGGGAGGGATTATTTAAGGGAACGGGATTTTAGTAATAACAAGTTAGTTTAGAGAAAGTCTTGTTCATTCCAGGTTCACATGTTCTCCATCTATAAGCTGCTCAACTTAACAGAATTCTAACTGCTCTGTGCAAAGTACAAACACATAAGATAGACAAGAGCCAACATACAAGACAAAAATGTCTGCTTTCAGATAGATGTTTCTGTCTTAACAGTTCCCAATGTGGTTTTGGTTTGTATAGATGTACAAAACTGAAGTGTAACGATTTTAACCGCAAAAACCAACTCATCCCAACCCTATTTAAATAATAGACCGCCTATTGTTTTTTGGTTTGTTCACAAACAAGCAGATCAATCTCTAACTGGGAGTTTTATCAAAGAGGAAGCTAACTCTGGCATAAGACTATCAACTGGCTTTTAATACCTGTCTCAGTACATGAATAACATAAAAAAAAAATTACTAATAAGTCAGTCACATTGTAATTATAACGTTGTACCTGTCTACACACGTTAACCTGTTACATATTGGAACCCAACTGGTTGTAGACTCAGTCGCAAGGAAAAACTGAACTTTTTTTTCTCCAGTGAAATAACCGAACATTTATTTACAGATAATCTGTTCCTGTCCAGCCATGTTTAACATGCGTCATCTTGTCACTCTTGGCCCACACGTTTATCTCTGTCCTCCTGAGCGTGATTATGATCATCAGTCTGCACACACATTTTTTCATAATCTTTTTCCTTCTTTTCTTACCATGACGTCACCTCGCGAACGGATCAGTATTTGCATAAATTCACAGCTGCTGCAGCCGTATCCGCATCAATGCTGTTACACACCAACAATGATCAATAAAAAAAAAAAAGTGACTAGAGGTGGGAGTTTAAACCCCCATCCATAATTATACCCCTTTCTAAACAAAAATTGACATTTCATGCAAACTCACGACTCTGAACATCAAACTTCTTTTCTGAAAGCAAATAAAAATAACATAGTATTCATAGTCCAAATAAGATTCCCCTTGACACGGCTATACACCAGCTAATATGAGGGGTGTTGCCCTTTTCTTCTTGTAGTGTTATCTCAAATAAAAGCACTTAGTTGAATATTACACCAATTGAACACTTCCGATGCAAATCTTTTCAACTCAACAACAGCAACACTTGTTATAGTGTGTTTTATGAAAATATTCTTTCAGTTTTATTTATTAAAAGATTACATTTATTCCGACACTTCTGTTTCTTTGAAATGAAGGATACCAGCGATATTTCCTTCTTATAAATTTACTTCACACGCCATCCGTCTAAACTGGGTCATTTGTTTATAGATGCGACAAACTGTGACCGTACCGGTACATTTCATAATTTTGGAAATATAAAGAATAGTATTCTTTACTCTTGTAATGTTATCTCAAAAGCACTTAGCTGTATACTCCATCAGACCAGATGAATTTTGGGCCTGGAATCCAGTACAACTAAGAGACCACAAGAAATAAATATTATTACACAGTTAACCAGTCAATTATGGTGAGGAAAATTAATGTCCTATCACTTCTTTGAAAACTTAATATTTGAAAGGTGAAGGAGAATTTAATGGAATATTTGGATATTTATGTATCTCATGTAGAGAGATAAAGTGTTAATCCCAGGAAAAGGTCCCCTTGGTTTCTGAAATTTTACAATGAAGTAAAATGAAAAGAGGAGAACAAAACTGCACAAAAACGGCTTTCTTTGGTGCAGCTACATTATAATAGCAAAATTCTGAAAACGAAAAAAATCAATTTAAAAAATTAAAAAAAAAACATTGGTATCTACTGACTTTTTTTGTTAATTTCAACTAAAAGCAGTTATATCTACTTAATTGGCATGTCAGAAGTACTTAAATATTATCAAATTATTTTTAAAAAATAGTTTTCGATTTTTATTGTGAAAAAAAACTTGCCATATTTCTTTGGGGACATGTGACAAGGGAAGTAACTTAGTCATGCTAAAAACAAGGCAATTAACTCATATTTACGATTGTTAACGTCCAATTTATTAAAAAATTAACATTAGTTAAATGCTATTTACCTTCCCTTGAAACTTTCTGGTGTTTCTTTTAGTCAAACATTTTATTTTCAGTAAATTTTGTTAAAAAAATGTCTTTAATAAATATTTTTTTACCTTATCGTTTTTCGGAATTTTTCGATATATTCATCACTGTAGCATGACAATTAAGTAAAGACCATTAGTTTGCCTTGAAATTCAATATTAAAAATTTTGAATTTCGTTATATAGTGTAGTTGCATCAGAATTTTTCTCTTAGCAGTTCTCAACGTGATTTTGGTTTTTGTGGTTAAAATTGTCACACCTCAGTACTGTACATAAAAATGATGCAGTTTCAACTCATGATTCTGCAAATCACCCTCCTTCTCGAAAAGAAAAAAGTCTTTTTATGCAAGCCAGCATCTTATTTGCATATGAGTAACAAGTTACTTTGTGAAACCCACCAGCATATAATCAGGCACCACCACCATTTAACTTTTAATTTTGCCCATAATCAGACCTTACACACTACACAAACACCATAATCAGACTTTACACACTACACAAATGCCATAATCAGACCTTACACACTACACAAATGCCATAATCAGACCTTACACACTACACAAATGCCATAATCAGACTTTACACACTACACAAACGCCATAATCAGACCTTACACACTACACAAATGCCATAATCAGACCTTACACACTACACAAATGCCATAATCAGACTTTACACACTACACAAACGCCATAATCAGACCTTACACACTACACAAATGCCATAATCAGACCTTACACACTACACAAACGCCATAATCAGACTTTACACACTACACAAATGCCATAATCAGACCTTACACACTACACAAACGCCATAATCAGACTTTACACACTACACAAACGCCATAATCAGACCTTACACACTACACAAATGCCATAATCAGACCTTACACACTACACAAATGCCATAATCAGACTTTACACACTACACAAACGCCATAATCAGACCTTACACACTACACAAATGCCATAATCAGACCTTACACACTACACAAATGCCATAATCAGACTTTACACACTACACAAACGCCATAATCAGACCTTACACACTACACAAATGCCATAATCAGACCTTACACACTACACAAACGCCATAATCAGACTTTACACACTACACAAATGCCATAATCAGACCTTACACACTACACAAACGCCATAATCAGACTTTACACACTACACAAACGCCATAATCAGACCTTACACACTACACAAATGCCATAATCAGACTTTACACACTACACAAACGCCATAATCAGACTTTACACACTACACAAACGCCATAATCAGACTTTACACACTACACAAATGCCATAATCAGACCTTACACACTACACAAATGCCATAATCAGACCTTACACACTACACAAACGCCATAATCAGACCTTACACACTACACAAATGCATCTAAACATTTATAATACGAGTCCCTTCTGCACTTTTATTACTTTCTGCAAACAAAGCTATTTTATCATACCCAACATTACCTAAAGACTATCTCGACTCGACATTCGGCTATATTTTAAAAACCTTCACTGAATTTATTTCTACTCTAATAACCACATCAGTAAGTTTACCAACAATATTTATCACTTCATTGGATGTCCACCTAAAATAGTGGTGTACAACTAAGGAAGGGAAATAGTTAACATGGCTCTAAACAACTAGAGTTCTTCACAGGGTACGCAGCTATCAGGTTGACAAGAAAGTTCTTGTGATTTTTTATTTTAAATTCAAATGAACATATGTTGGTTCAAACAAAATTTTTTTCACCAAAATAAGCACCATCAGAATCAACACACTTTTACCAACACAGAACAAGTGTATTTCTGCTAGTAACGTAAAAATCTTATGTTCTGGTGGCGATGAAGTCGCTGAAGGCGTTTTTGATATCGCTTACATTTTTAAAGCATTTGTCACGCAGAAAGATGTTGAGATGCTGGAAAAAGTAGTAGTCGTTAGGTGAGAGGTCTAGAGAGTATGGCAAATGAGGCAGAATTTTGTAGCCCAATTCGTTCAACTTATTCATGGATAGTTTAGCAATGTGTAATTGGGCATCGTTGTGGAGGAAAATTAGGCCATTTCTGTTGACTAATACTGGATGTTGCTGTCAAAGTTTCTGATACATTTCATCCATTTGTTGACAGTAGTTCTCTGCCGTCATAGTTTCGCCTGCATTCTAAAACTGTAATGGATGAGACTTGTTGCAGGCCACCAAACAGTCAGCATGACCTTCTTTTGGTGCAACTCTGGTTTCAGGAAGTGTCATGAAGTTGTGTTGGCATCTATCGCTGAGTTGAGCATCGCTGATTGTCAAAGAAACCACTTTTTATTGCAAGTTACAACGTGGTCGAGAAACAGGTCATTCCTGTTGTGTAAAAGAAATGAAATGACACTTCATAATGTTGTTTCTTTTGGTTGTCATTCAATTCATGAGACACCCATTTAATAAGTGTTTTTGTTTTTCCAATCTCTCTTAAGTGGTTGTAAATCATCGTATGCATTACGTCTAATTCAGAAGCAAGTTCTTGAACAGTTGTGTGTGGATTGGCTTTGACTAAGGCTTTTAATTGATCATTATCAACATTTGATGGCCGACCACTATGCTCATCATCTTTATGACTCTTATCACCACCACAAAATTTCTTAAACCACCATTTTGCTGTGCATTCAGTAGTGGTTCCAGAGTCAAATGCTTCATTGATATTTGAAGCTGTTTCAGCTTTTTGGCCTAGCTCGAATTGAAATAAGATAATTGTGCAAATTTGTTTTTTGTTTTTGGTCTTTTATTCAACATTCTGAAAAGACATAATTGTTTGAAAAAGATTGTAATTTAAATGATTAGATAAAGTGAAAAATGTTCTTTAAAACGATATATCGAGTAAAATTATTATAACAAAAACTTATTTGAAAAAATATCATTTGAAATCAAAATTAAAAATTCCGCAAGGACTTTCTACTCAACCTAATATTATCAAGTGATCACTGTCACCAACTCAACATAGTTATATCCAGTGGTGACGCTATTGATTAATTGAATGGCACACATGCAAAAGATGAACAGCTATATTGCATACTAACTATTAAAAGGTATTTTTAATATTAAATGTACGAGGGTCGTTAAAAAAGTAAAGCTTCCTATAGCTTCCTTCCTATTTTTTTTTTTTTTTAACTCAAAAAGTTGAAAAGCTACAAAGATGGAGTTGGTACTACCAAAACGAGCAACCTATTGTGTTCCCGAATTTATTTTTTTAGCAGTTATCATTATTCTCAATGCACTTTTGCCAAGAATTCAATGATGTATTTCTGCTTCTGATGCACGTCCATGACAAGGATTGCTTCGTTAGAGTCTCACATTGTCAATATCTGCAATGGGGCGATGAAACTTTCAGGTCACAAATGCATAAGTTCAGTCATCATAACAATGTAATTTGCAATCCTTCTCTGATCCATTTGGGCAGAATAAATAGGAGGGATTACTTTTGAAATGACCATTATATTATAAAGTTGTGTAAAACTTAGATAATTTTTCACAGAAAAAAACAATATTGACAAAAGAGCTTTAATTACATATTAGACACCATGTTTGAATGTCTTTAATCCCTCTGTACAAGGGTTTGTCAGAACAATCTGCCATGAGGACATTTCACCCTACAAGTAAACCTTGATCAAATATTCGAAATAACAATATTCAAAGCCCAAATAAAATCTGACACAGTTAGACGCTGGCTAATTTGAGGAATTGTGCCCCTTCTTGTAATGTTATCTGAAGTAAAACTACTTAGCTAGACACTCCACCAGACTAGATGAATTCTTGTCCTGGAATCCAGTAAGAACAAGAAATCATAAGAAATATATATTGTAAAATACTGAATTAATCTAATGGTGTGAAAAAAAAAAAAATTCATGTTCATTATTAACATTTATAGAATTTAAAGAGAACTTTAATATCCATGTATCTCATATAAAGATCAAGTGTTAGCCGCAGGGAGTGTTCCACTTGATTTCTAAGATGTTGTATTGAAGTCAAATGAAAAAGAAGAGTAAACATAATAAAAAAGTTTGTTTTTTTATTTAAAAAAAAAAAAAAGGATAAAATAAAAGGATACTTTTGCAGTAATACACGTGTTAGTATTCATGAAAACAAAACTTGTTAGTTATGCAAAGTCCTAATAAACTATAATCTTTCACTTTTCTCCAGCTCTCCTAAAGACTAGGCCAGTTTCATAATACTAAACCAGTAGGGACAATGGTATATACATGTTAGTTTTTTTTTCAACATTTTTCTCTTAAACAGTGACACAATAATACACACACACACACACATTATGTATATATATATATGTGTGTGTGTGGAAGTTAAAGGAAGAGAATAGGTAAATGTTTCGTTTAGGTCCACCTCCACAATTTTCTTTAAAATGACGACATTTATAGGTTTTCGACTATGCTGAATACGAAAATCGCATTGAAATGTTGCAGAGATAAGTAGTTATCAAGATAGAAAAAAATGCATTATGCACGGTAATTTTGGCGGCCATTTTTTTACGCGCATGCGCACGCGCCCTAAGCAATCAGAATTTTACACGAAGGAAAAAAACCAAGATGGCCGCCAAAATTACCGTGCATAATGCATTTTTTTCTATCTTGATAACTACTTATCTCTGCGACATTTCAATACGATTTTCGTATTCAGCATAGTCGAAAACCTATAAATGTCGTCATTTTAAAGAAAATTGTGGAGGTGGACCTAAACGAAACATTTACCAGAGAATAAAATCAATTCTTTAAGGGGAGACTTATCGGGAAAAAACAAAGCTGAAGAAAATTGTATTGGAGCTTATTTAGAAGTAAACAAGAAAGGAAAAAGTATAAAAACTTATATAATAATATATATAGATTTATTCATTTATTCAACAGGGTGCACATTTATTTATGGGTGTTGGGTAAGTAGGGACTCTTTATGCCATGGCATTTCGAAGCCTAATGCTTCTCATCAGAAGAGTGGAGAAGGTGCTAGGTAACATGATAGGGATGTGACGTCTAGCGATAGCATCATTAAGAGTGAAATAAATTATTAAGGCTGTTTAGTACAGCTACAAGTGGTTTTTGTGATATAAGAGGAGTGTAGTTTGCATTATGTAATGGATGTATGTATATAGCATGTTTGTCCTATGTGGATAGTGTGGTGCTTAAATTCTCAGGTGGGATATGGGGAAGTTTGGTTGAAAGAAGTTGCTCAATTGAACCAACATGTACATGTGTTGTAGGTGTGGAGGGGGTTTACATAAAATAGGGGGAGTTATGTTTGTATACATTTTAGATGAGGTGTCTTAGATAATAACAATGCTTAAACGAGATGTAGGTTATTATGAGTGGTAGCGGAAGTATTAATGTGAGGGGTTAAATTCTAGGGGGTGATAGTACTAGAGTTTTAATAGTGTAAGCTAGAGATAAACCGAAGAGGAGTATGGGGTTGACAATGCCAAAGAGGTATGGAGTAGATGGGTGTAGACTCATAAGAATTATGGAATAATGGTTGATAATATTACATAATAATAATAATAATAGTTATTAGGGATACGTACTTATTTAATATAGGAGAGTGAAAAATAAAGTATGGAAAAAGTGGATGAAAAGAAAAAAAAAAGAAAAAAATAAACTATGGGAAACAAATGGATATAAACAAGTCAGAGATATAGGGGCATGAGGAGTCAAGTTACAGAAGGGAAGAAGTGAAAATAAATGAAAGGATTAAAAATGTATAAAAAGATATAAAATAAAATGAAAGTTTGGTAAACAGGAAGACATCTAGTGGAGGGAACTTTCTTTAAGGCAAGGGGTGGTGGTGGGTGATGTTAAGCATTAAAAATGAGTTCTTGTTGAATGATACACAAATGGCAAAATAATTTTACATAAGCCAAAACAGGTGAGTACAAGTCCTTTTGTGGGGAAATAAATTCTTTATTCAGTTTAAATATTGGTTCAGACACGAGTGCTAGTGTTGTCTGTCTATAAGGTTGAAGGTTTTTTTTTTTGGGGGGGGGGATTGGTTTTTGACGAGAATATAATGAGGAACACAGCACCTCTCTCTTTATGGATACAAGGGAATTTTGAATGGCTTTTGAATTCTAGGGTGTTATTCTTTCCTTCCATATTCATCCGGTTTGGAGTGGAGATATTTTTCCTTGAAAGATGATGGAGGCATCTTCTATGTTATTCTTGCTTATATGGGGAACGATCCGATAGAAGATACAATTCTTTGCAGGAGTAATTTTTGAATGTAAATATAACGTCACCAATGATAAACAAAAATGGAAACAAAGATACAGACTGAAGTTGGGTTGGTATAAGGCAAGAGGTGTTGTGGTCCGAGAAAGAGCAAAGGAGGTCAAGATCTGTTGAGAGTAGAGTCTGGAGCAGGGTCAGGGGTTCGGTGAAGAACGTGCGTTAGAGGTCAGTGGAAGGCAATGTGGCTTAAGTTTGAGATATGTTTTTGTCGGAGGGGAGAATGGTTCTTGAGATTACGTTTTATTTCTTTTTTTATCGGAAATGGCATTTCGAAACGCCATGGCATAACAAATCCTCACTTACCCAGTACCCCAAAATAAATATGCACCCTATTGAATAAATGAATAACTCTATATTAATATATAGTTTTTATACCTTCATTTCCTTTCTTATATATATTAAATTGTAATGAACTCAAAACCAATATTTTTTAAAGTGTTCAATACATATGTAAAGTGAAATTATATAAACACCAGGAAAACCCTATAAACGTTTTGGCGACGTTACACCTCTCTGTGTTAAACTCCTGATAAAACAAGTAATTCATTGAAACATTTATTAATCTGTATAGTTTTTTTTTCTGATGCTTTATATATATATATATATATATATATATATATATATATATATAATGTACTATCAAATTTTCAGCTGATATAACCTAACCTTTTTCAGGTGTATTGTCAACCTCAGGAATTTTTCTGTCGAACTTGGGAATCTACTCAGAGTTTTTGATGGCACGCTTTATTTAATTCTAGCGGTAGCATGCTCTCGTTCCGTAAGCCATGACCAGGTAGAACTCTTAATTCACAATTGTATTCTTAATTAGGATTGAACTTTCCTCTAGAACTTAATTTTACTTAGTATTTTATCACTATGTCAAGTGTCCTTGCAGACCAAAACATAACACTAAAGATAGAAACAAGAGTCTGAATAATCCAAATAATACTAATTTCTTCAGATTACAAAAAGATTTAATAATATTAGTTTTAAAACCAGATTATTTTAGATTTGAATCTTTATTTTTTTTTTTTTAATTTAAATATCTACATCATGTGAATGGGTTTCAGATGAAAAAAGTAAAGCAAGAATGAAAGAAAGGAAGGCATTTGCATTCTCAATTAAGATGGCAAAATTGTTATAAAAGGGTTTCTGTCAACTGAAAAAGAAGATGGTTAAATAAAAGTGGTTTGCACAGAAAATTCAAGAAGTGAGGCAGGAACGGTTAGAGCGGGTAGGTGCACTTACCAAGGTGAAAACCCAACGCTGTAAAAAAGGTAATGGATGTAACAAAATGAAAGTATCATTTAGAAAAGACAAAACCTTATCTATAAAAAATTCCTTCCTAGAGCTGCTCTTCTGTGGAACACAATATCACATGGCTGCTTCCCAATTGACTATAACAGACATTTTTAAGTCTAATGTAAACAAATTATTGTTGAGCTGTCCTCATAAATAATCAATTTCTACCCAATTTCCACCATTACTGTTTAGTGCGCTTATCCTCAAGTGGCCTCTAGGCCTTGATAAGTGGTGGTTTCCTCTGTAAAAAAAAAAAAAAAAAAAAAATGACGCGTAAACTGTACATTAATGTAACCATTAGCCTTTAAAAGATTATGAAAGTAAACATATTTTAAAAGCATATTTATTTATAGTTTATGAAATATCTTTTTAAGTAAAAGAAATTGTAAAACTATGAAACATTTATATTTACAATACTTTTATATATTTCCTGAATGCAGCATAATTACATTAAGCCTGATTGATAATAAACGGATGATCATTTCAGTAATACCATGTGCTCTCCTCTTATAATTGGAATTGTTTCCACTCATCCTAAATTACTAATTACACTTGAATCCAGCATGTTAACAAAGGAGAGATGTGGTTAGAGATTGTACAACCCTTGCTTCACAATTACACATGCAGCCACTGTTACAGGGGCTATCCATTGTCTCTCAAGATTGAATGAAAACCATGATGTTATATATATATATATATATATACATATATATATATATATATAGCTCATGGGTTCAGTTACTGTCAGTTGAATTTAGTTTGAACGGGAACATGTATCGTCAAGTTGATGGGGTAGCAAGAAGTCCTTTGGGTTCAACATCAGTCAATATTTTTATTGAATTTCAGGAGCAACGGCTTTTTGATCAGTTTCTGAAACCGATGTGCTATTTCCGCTATGTGGATGATATTTTTGTTATATGTTCATTCTATATGGAAGCTGAGGGGTTGTTAGAACAATTGAACTTACTTCACCCTGCATTGACGTTTACTATTAAGGGTGAAGTTAATGGCTCATTATTGTTATTAGATATTCTCGTCAAAGATCTGGTATGAGTTTTATTATCAATGTATATAGAAAACCTGTCAATACATTAGCTGGGTTGTGTTCTTCCCTAAAATCAGAAAAATAAATCTGATTAAAACTTTAGTACATCGGGCTTGGTTAATCTGCTTTCATACTCAACTAGATGCAAACTCCAAAGCATAACTGAGATCCTTTTGGCCAATAGTCATCCTTTCTACACAATTGAAAAATGTGTAAGGGATAAAATCTTGGCATTTAAGGGTGGAACTTTTGTGGGCCCTCAAAAATATCCGATATATGTGAAGCTCATGTGGATTGATGTTAAAAGCCAGGAGTTTTTACAAAATTTCTACAGCCGTTTTCGCACTGATATTTTGCCACTAAGGTTTGAACGGTGTTAGGAGGAGAAACTGCTTTCCCTCCTTTCAGAAGTATGGTATCCCTACCACTCAATACAATATGATGGTTTATCGTTTTAACAGTCAGTGCAAGGCTGGGGCATACCATTCTGCGCTTTGAGGTTAGAATTTCCAAACATGTCTCCCCTTTTGATATGTAGGCACAAAAAAAATAGTCAACATCTGGGCGTGTATAGACTCATAAGTCAGTCATCGGTGAACATTTACTGCAATGCCAGATCTGCACTGGAGGATGCACGGATGAAACTTTAGCTTAGACAGAGCATGCTCAAAAATCTACTTTAAAAATTCTTGAGGTGGAGTCTATTAATTTGCGTCAGTCGTCTCTTTAAGCAGAAGGAACACAGTCATGATTTAGAACTCATGGATGTTTGATGAGATTGTTTCTTTTTCTCCTTTCCCCTATACCATTTTGACCACATTTTTAAATGGTGTTGCCCTCCTTGGTGCCGACATATTTTTGAAAAGTGTCAGCCGAAAGACGTCTTAATTTTTTTTTTCTACCCCCACCTTATTAACCCCCCCTTCACTCTAGTCTAACTTGTGTTTTTTTTAAACATTAAATTAAGGAGAAAAAATATTTTAGAAGTGTATTTTAGTTTCTGTTAGTTATCACTCATTTTCTTTTTTAATAATATATGTTGAAACTGATAAAAATACCTCAACAATTAATAATAATGACACTACACCTAGCATTATTCAAATGTTATATATATATATATATATATATATTACACATACACCCACACAAGCGACAAAAAGAAAGTCTGCAAATTTAAGCTAAATTTAATGTAACTGTTTACACAAACTATACTTCATTTGATTGGCCTTTTATTCTTCTATAATTTTGCCTGTTCATATTTGAGTTTTAATTGAAATATTCTAGTGTTCACATCAATTTAAAAAAATAACTTCAAATTGAGGAAGCAAAAAGAAAGTCTGCACAATGGAAATTTGTTATTTAAATGCAACTTTAGGATATTAATGCAACACAAACAGGAACAGAATAGACTAATTATTATTTAGTAGCATAGCCCTTCTGCAATTTGACAGCTGGCAATCTTTTAGGAATTCCTTGAATTAGACTGCAGTAATACTCTGGGAAAAGGGCATTCCACTTTTCTTTAATTTTTGTCCAAAATTCTTCCAAATTTAAAATTTTATCATTGTGTAGCTGTTGCTTGATGTAATGCCATACATTTTCGATAGGATTGAGGTTTGGAGATTGTGCAGGCCAATCCAAACACGGAATATCATGCTCTTCCAGAAACCTCTTGACATTGCCAGCTGTGTGAATGGGAGCATTATCCTCCATGAAGATGGGAATATCATCCAAATTCCAACCAAAGTAGGGTAGAAAATGCTCAGTCAACATATTAATGTACTTAGTCGAATTGATTCGACCTTGCAAGCGAACTATAGGCCCTGGACCATTGGTACTAATAATGCCCCACACCAAAACTGAACCGCCACCACCTTGCAGCGTTGAAACTGAGCACCTAGGATTAAATTCATCATCTTTCCTCCGACGGACATACTGCCTACACTCACTGCCTAGCCTATTGAACTTGCTTTCGTCGCTAAAAGCACTTTTGACCAATATGAAAAGTCATGACTTTAATTGCATCTGACGAAGTCCAAACAGTGCTTTCTGTTCTTTATAGAAATCATTGGCTTGCATCTTGCAACATATCCTCACAAATTAAATTCTTGACAGCAGAAAGAGAGCACTTTTTAATAAGATTGCACTGTTGTTGGATTTGGGGAACCGATTCAAATCTGTTTCTTAGGCTGCGGATCTTGATAGCATTGTTTCCCTATTAGAAGTCTAGTACGACCAGATTTAGGGGTATCACGAACACTGTCGGTATTTTGGTACTTTTGCACAGTCTTTCGTACCATTTTCTCATCACATTTCAATCTGCGGCCGATTTCTCAATTGGATAAACCAGAAAGGTGGAGATTAATGAGCTCCTGATGATCAGTAACAGAAAATCGTGGCATATGGACTAAATGTTATGTTGTATAACCTAAAACAACAACAATTACGATTAGAGATGCTTTAATGCCTGTTGGTGGATATTTTAAACTGATTTAGGAATGATAATTTAAGCTCAATTAAGCAAATTTGTTGCTGCAGACTTTCTTTTTGCTTCCTCAATTTGAAGTTATTTTTTTAAATTGACGTGAACACTAGAATATTTCAGTTAAAAGTCAAATATGAACAGGTAAAATTATAGATGAATAAAAGGTGAATCAAATGAGGTATAAGTTGTTTAAACAGTTACATTAAATTTAGCTTAAATTTGCAGTTTTTGAAAAAATTACAAGTGCGGACTTTCTTTTTGCCGGCCCTATATATATATATATATATATATATATATATATGATTATGTTTTTGGGGAAAAAAGAAATCCAGCAGAGTGCTCAATTAAAAGGAAAATCCGAAAATAAGAGCATATTTATATTTTGTATTTTGTGTACAGACATTCTTAGATGAGACAAGTCATTGGTACCGTTGATTTCAAGCCCGATAATTAGGACCTTTTTAGATATCCATATCAAGCTCTCTTCAGCCAATACAGCGATGAGTATTGGCTGAAGAGAGCATGATATGGATATCTTAAACGGTCCTAATTATCGGGCTTGAAACTGACGGTACCAATGACTTGTCTCATCTAACAACTTTCTGTACACAAAATACATACATACATATATATATATACACTAAAAGAATATCTGCCCGAAAACAGAGAAACATACTTCTTCATAACATACTACCAACCTCTACTCATGTATTGAGTACTGTTGAAATAAATACTGAAAACTGGTACATAAAATATATATTCTTATCACACTTTATGTGAATAGATGAAATCGTTAAAGTATAGGTATATACACACTCAACCTCATTCAACTTCAGTGTTCTAATGGCAACTGGTGTGTGAATATAATTATGCCATATGCATTGAGCCTGATTAGTACTAAGATGGGTTATCATTCCGTAATACCACATGCTATCTGTGCTCTTCGCTTACCTCGGCATTATTTCCAGTCGTCTTAGACTCTTCATTGCCACTAGAATCAAATAATCCTTGCTTCACAATTGTACATGCAGCCACCCTTACAGGAGATATCCATTATCTCTCCAGACAGAACATAGGCTATGATGATCTATATACTAAAAGAATATCCATCCCAGAACAGATAAAATTAATTTATCTAACAGAACCGTTTTGCATCATAGTTATGTCCTACTTACAAAGAATAATGATACTAAACCTTATGTCTGGAATACTTATTCTTATCTTTATCAAAATCCATTATATGATTTGGATTCTAGCAAATCTTAAAAAATTAAGACTTGATTAACGATATAAGGTAAGCAACGCTAAGTGTGGTCAGTACTAAATAAATGACCATTTGGTAATAACATGTATGCTATATGCTTTCCACTTATCTTGTCCTGGACTCCTCTTTGCCACTGGAATCGAGCACTCCTGATTCAGGAGAGATGTGGTTGGAAATTACACAACCCTGCTTCATAATTACATGTGCAGCCACTTTTACAGAATGTATCCATTGTCTCTCGAGATTGAATGGAGATCATCATTGATTAACATATTTCCCATTATTAACAAAAACCTTTTACTATCTTTAGCTTCGATTCCATCTATACAATACAAAAATTTCATTTTGGGTTTGATTGAAGATAAAATGAAAACATATTTTTACAGAAACTGAACTCACAATCCCGAGATTATAAAACTTATGCGTCTTTTAAACACAAAGGTTTCAGCATCCTCCTCTTTCCTATTTAATTCAATTAAAATTCAGTTACTTTTTAATAAATAAAATTACCTTGATCCTGCATTTTTCAATTTTTACATGAACAATAGTTGCCTTTTCTTCCCACTTTAGCAATGGTCCCTGAATGTTTAGTAGTTAGCAACCATTTTTTTTTCTTTTCAGAAAATTGATTATCTGTTTCTTAAATTTAAAATATTTAAAATTTTCTTTTTCAAGTGCAAAAAAGGAAACATTATGACAAATTTGTGATTAAAAAACTAAAAAAAACTTAAGAAAATAACAGTGGAATCACAATTGGTTAGTCATCTCATGCGACCATGCTCTGAGCTGCTGTGCATAGATGGATGTGATCCAAGTCAGTGAAGAAGCCAGTTTCATTGAACCAAGATGAACACTGTTGCAACAAGGACCTGCTTCCGTTAGCTATATTCAAGTTATGCATATATCAATAACTGAACATTTCATTGTATGATATAAATATCTTTAAAAATAAATATATACACTAGATTTTAAAAAATGTTATCTTTATGCATTTATATATTTTATATATTAAAATGTTTAATAATAAAATCAGAACAATTGATTAATAAAAAACAAATTTATAAAGAAAAAACACAATTAGATTTTTGACAGAATTCCCCCTATATTAAAAAGCAAAAATAACGAAAAATCTGTATGTACGTAACCATAACGAAATGAAATCATATCCCAAAAATCACATAAATTGATCTGGTAGTTTTATTTTTATGAAGAAAATCATTTTTAAGCAATTAATGGGAATTCATAGTCATTACAACATAAATCTTCCTAGTTTGCATTATTGTTGAGTTATGTTTCTTCACTTTGTTTATAAAATGACAGGCTAAACAGTCTTTTCTCAGTTACTCATAAAATTTGTTTTTTTTATTAAAAAATAAAACTACTTGATTATTATATGTGATTTTTGGGATATGATATTTTTTTGTTTCATCACAGGTACATACATCATACATATTTTTCTTTCTTTCTTTTTTTTTAATATAGGGTGAATTCTGGACAAGACTCAAAAATTCTGTTTAAAATTTATGATTCAATAAAATGGAAAACTGTTTCCCTCATGCAAATGTAGATTTCCCTATCCAACAATAAGCATCTTGTACAGATTAAAAAGAAATTCATCAAAGTGTTTGTTTACATTGGTGATCTTTTAAATCAATGCATTTTAGGTGAAAACATTACATACTTACTTGTCATGGTGAAATTTTGAAAAATAATTTAGTAAAAAAATAATTACAAGTAAAAATAGAATTTATTGAATTTGAGTTTTATTGTATATTTTAATGTGGTGAAGTTGTGCAGTATGACAAACTGATTTATCTCCCTTGATTTAAATAAATTTAAATTAAGGGTCCGCCATCTTTAAACAGAGCGTAATTGTGGATGACTTTTTTTTTGTTAAAAAAAGACATTTAGCACATCCATTGGGTAATTTTTTAAATTTATACTAACTTTGCCATGACATGTAAGCGCGTAATAATGTTTTCACCTGAAATCTGTTGGTTTAAAAGATCACCGATGTAAATGAACACCAAAATTACAACTAAATCTTGCGACACAATTCATACATTTCAATGAGAATTTGTTCACTTCGAAAGAAAAACATGAAAGATTTAACTTACTTTTGGGCTCCGATATGATAAGATATCAAACGGAAATTCCCATCAGGAGGCACGAATGATAAAACCCGTTCACTCTGCGTGGAAAAAAAAAAGATGCATCCTAATATGATTATCCATGATATAAAGTATGTGGAAATATGATTGTTAGATATATAAAGATTAGTAGATATATGATTGTTATATATATAAAGATTAATAGAGATAAGATTGTTATATATATAAAGATTAATAGAGATAAGATTGTTATATATATAAAGATTAATAGAGATATGATTGGTATATATATATATATACATATATATATATATATATATATATATATAATATAAAGCTGAGTGTGTGTGTGTGTGTGTCTGGTCACGAATAGGCTCCTATATGGTTGACTATTTTAAAAAACTGATTACATATAATGATAGAAGATGTATCGAGACACAGGAATGGGTATGTTTGATCTGGCAGAACGGTGGTTCATTAAAATTGTGGGGTCTGTGTTCGCACCTGGTCCACAAAGTATGGAAATAAAAATTAAAAAATTAAAAAAAAAAAAAACGTTTACAAGTGTTTTTGATATATATGTACATAAGAATACTTTGATAAGTATGTTTTAACTTAAATAAGGATGGTATAATAAAATTGTGGGGTCTGCGTTCGTGCCTGGCCTCCATAGAATGGAAATAGGTACAAACTTTAATAAAGACTTTTCATATCTATCTGCGTAAGTATACTTTGATAATTATGTTTCAGTTTGAAGAAATATGGTATAATAAAATTATACGGTGTTCGTTCGCACCTGACCACCATAGAATGGAAATAGGTCACAAAGTTTAACAAGGTTTTTTAATATAGATCCACAGAATATTGTTATAAGTGTTTCAGTGTGAACAGGTATGGTATAATAAATTATGGGGTTTATCTATTTTATTTTTACTTTCGTCATATCTTGCTTTGGTTTTGATACCCCAAAATTCAAAGCTATCTCTTTACAACCCTTCCTCTTTATAACCTATCATACTTTCATAAATCAGAGTCCATTTTCTGTAGGCTGTTTTTGAACCCAGTCAACGACAGGTACATTTGCTAGTATATATATATATATATAAAGATTAATAGAGATATGATTGTGATATATATATAAAGATTAATAGATATATGATTGTTATATATATATATATATATATAAAGATTATAGAAATATGATTGTTTTATGTATATATATATATATAAAGATTATAAAAATATGATTGTTGTATATATATATATATATATATATATATATATATATAAGATATTTCCAGCGAGATAAGATACATTGAGGTACTTATGTAGTATTGGCCACAAATGAAAAATCAGTTTCAAATAAATTAAGAAAATAAAAGAAAGAAACCTATCAGGCAAAAATAGGTATCCACACAAAAAAATCAGGAAAAATTATTGAGTCAAATTTTAATTACACATAAGCTTTATCGTATTCTGCCAATCCTCCATTGTTTAAAAGGTAAATTCTGTCGAGTAAGGGGAGATAATCGAGTGTTTCCTTTAACCTTGTAATCATGAATGGCAGATCAGCTAAATACAAAAGCTGACATTCTTATTCTTTGCAACATTTTTCTTTTAAAAAAATTAAAAGTAAAAAAAAATTAAAAATTAAAAGATAAAAACACTCCAAATGTTGACCCCTAATTTTTTTTACTATTGCTTCCCAAAGGATGAATATTACAAAAGAAACTGTTTCATATTCTGACCAAGGCAATGATGAAAAATAATAAATCAGCTTTTTGGATGTATCTGGTGTAGTTTTTGACTTTAAGTGTGGTTATTTTGCTTTACAGCATATCAAATTTTTTCAGTTGATTTAATACCAAATCAAGGAAATTTGGAAAAGATTTTATGCTTCAAATTCTTTATATCTTAAAATATTTATTCATGGTGTTTGGTTTGTTTCGCAGTATATCAAGCATTTTCTGGAAATTTAATGCTAAATCCAGTAATTTTGGAAAAAAGTTTTATGCTTAAAGTTCTTTATATCTTTATTCCGTATTTAATTTGGTTGTTTTATGGCATATCAACCGTTTTGGGGTTATTTAATTCTATACCTAATAGTTTCGGAAAAAGTTTTTAGGCTTCAAGTTCTTTATATATTCACTTATTTATTTATGGTGTTTGGTTTAGTTGTTTTGTTTTATGATATATCAAACCTTTTTGGGTTATTTAATGCCAAATCCAGAAAAGTTTTCATGCTTCAAGTTTTTAATATCTTTAAATATTTTTTTTATGGTGTTTGGTTTGGATGTTATATAGAAGAAAATTGTTACAGTTTGTAATTTTCGAGATGAGGGATGATTGTATTATTTTAATTAATCGGACAATTGAGGGTTATCTGCACAACATTTCGGTCAATGTAACGTCCGACCTTCTCCAGGCGTAAAAGTTGCCATGTTTGGCAAAGGAGAAAAATATGCCAAACATGGCAACTTTTACACCTGAAGAAGGTTGGCGGTTAAATCAACCGAAACACTGCACAGATAACCCTCCAGATGAAAGCAAGTGTCCGCTTAATCCAACATAGCAGGACCTGTGGAAATTCCACAGTGGCATCTTTCATATGTAATATATTACTGCTGAGCATTCTGTGGACATTCAACAATATTATTGTGGCCCTTTTGTTAAAACTCTAAAAGTATTTATCAAAGTAATCTGGTTAATGTAGTGAATATATCTGGTTATTATGGTTTATCTCCAATATCCTTATAGGAGTCTGTGACATATTTCCATTGTATGGAGGCCTGGCATGAACAGAACCCCCCACAATATTATGCCAGATACTACCTTTGGATTCTAGCCAGAAGACCAAGAAGGTATATTTTAGTTTCACGTATGGCCCAAACATTTTACATTGCATCTTTGGTGATCAGGGAATCCTATTTATTAAAACGGGGGATAGAAGATAACATACCACAAACATCAAATTAACGTATCGATATATTAATAATTTAATGTTCATGGCATGTTATCATCTTCTATCCTCCTTTTTCATGAATAGGATATCCGATCGAATAATTTATATACTGAAAACCATGACACATGTACGTATATTAAAGGTACTCCGGTATTAATATATAACTAGCAGGACCTGTGGAAATTCCACAGGGTACTCATTCATATGCAATATACTGATGTTGGCATTCTGTAGATGTTCAGCGTAAATGGAGATGCTCTGATATTATTGTAGCTCTGCTGTAAAAACTACGAAAGTATTTATCTAAGCTAGCAGGGACGCCTGGCATAGCCCAGTCGTAAAGTATGCTTAAATATGATATTTCAATTTTTGCAGATTTTGTATATATTATTTTAGAGTTAATGTTCTATCGATTTTTATATTTTATAAAGTTGCGATTTCAAAAATAAAAATATATCCATATGACTTGGGTGCATCAGCTTGAATCGAAACTGAAACCAAAACTTATGAAGAATTCTTGGTAAAATTATTTACCACAAGAAACGGAAGTCTATAACAAACGACAGTCACTTTTTTTTTTTTTTTACATAGGCATCACCACTTATCAAGGCCGAGAGGCCACTCAAAGATAAGGGGTAAAGAGTGTAGAGTAGTCAAAAGGACAATATAGTAATCGATAGTAATGGAAGTTCGGTAAATTTGTTAACTTAAGTGTAATGGCTCATCAGAAACTTGTTCACGTTGGACTTGAAGACAACCATATTATAGAAAGCTGGAAAGCAGGAAAACGGAAGACAATTCCACAGGCGTGCAGTTCTAAGAAAGAAGCTTTGATTGTGGAATCTATGTTTAGGTTTAAGCACAGATAAAGAGTGGGGGGAATTACTGATAGTGTTTTCAGCTAGACGAGTGTTTTTTTTTTTTTTTTTTTTTTTTTTACAAAGGCATCACCACATTATCAAGGCCCAGAGGCCACTCAAGGATAAGGGTTAAAGAGTGTACAGTAGAAGTTGGTCAATATAGTAATCATTAGTAATGAAAATTTGGTAAATTTAATAACTTATATGGAACGGCTCATCAAGAACTTATTTACCTTAGACTTGAACACAACCATATTGTAGTCAGCCGGAAAGCAGGAAAACGGAAGACAATTCCACAGGCGTGCAGTTCTAAGAAAGAAGCTTTGTTCATGGAATCTATGTTTAGGTTTAGGCACAGATAAAGAGTGGGGGAAATTATTGATAGTGTTTACAGCTAGACGAGTGTTTCTTGTGAAAGTTTTGCGAGGGGGGACCATAGATTGAAGCTCAGTCGAACACTTTCCATGAAAATAACGATACATCAGAGACAAACTCGCAACATCTCTTCTGTGAGATAGAGGTTGTAAGGAGGAGAAAAGGACATCTCCCACAAGCCACAAAATCTATTCTGAACCTTATCAAGGGAGGATAAGTCCTTTCTAGCAGCTCCTGCCCAGATGTGGCAACAGTGTTCCATCCTTGGACGTACCTGGCTCTTATATAGATAGAGAATTGCATCAGCAGTGAGATATCTACTGGATCGATAGAAGGATCCAACCATTTTTCCAGCGGCCTTGGCAACAGATCTGATGTACGTATTCCATTTAAGATCAGGTGTTAAAGGTCAAACCCAGAAGCTTGTCAAAATGTGGATGTAAGCATGAAACAAAATAACGGACGCGCTATCCTATTAATATATAGATAACACAACGAAAATTGTTGTTTTTGGCTTTGCAGAACATGATAGAGTTTTGCTAAAGGTAAGATAAAACAATAACATCAACATTTGATTCATTTTAGGTTTAGGAACTAGTATCTTGCGACTTTTAAGTGGACACATATATACAACTTATAAAGTAGAAGCTTTTCTCTTTTTTTTAAAAAAAATCCTATCAGTTTGTTCAAGCTGGGGATGGAGCATCCTACCAGATGCCAAACATTCACCTTGTAACTCAGATATTCCAACCGAGAGATCTTTTTAAGATTCTGACCATCCCTTTAAGTGCAATTGTTTGAAGCTTCAGTTTGTGATGCAAAAGTTTTTATCAAACAGGTGATTCTGTAAAAGCATCCATTAAGAAAAAAGAAAAATTGTATTAGGTCACAAACATAAACAACACAAAATCCAAAGTTAATGTCTAACTTACTTCCCATCTCTTGAAGCGTACACATGGATGAAAACTAACATCATCCAGCAGTCGAGGGTTCATAAATGACAACGTCAAATCTGGCATTCCACTCAGCTTTATCAAACAATCAATCTGTCAGGAAGAAAGAGACATAGATAACAACTCAATATAATACAGTAGATGCATGTGTGTGTGTGTGTGTGTGTGTGTGCGCAAATATTTAACTGATATACTCTTAAGCTACAGTGAAATTAACAGGAACTAGTAATCATATACCAAGGATGGTAAATAATGAATAAAATCTTTGCTTCGATGGATGAATAATGCATACAGAAATATGTTAGCAAGTTAAAATGCAAAATTTAAACTTGCAAACATATTTCTGTTACTTTTGCATGCGCAAATTCATTCATAGCTTGGAGATGGTTTAATTTTAAATTAAAGATGAAATAAGTCAATTATCAAAGAATCCAAATAATTCATACTAATTGAAGAGTTGTATATTCGACACAGTTTTTCCATTACCAGGGATTAACAATTAACAGAATCATGGTACTTGCTTGGTATATGATATATATATATATATATATATATATATATATATATATATATATATGAGCAAACAGTTAATAAAATGAGTTAAAAACATATTTAATCTGAAAAGGAAACACTAGATAAATGGATAGTCCTTAATCTGCGGAGTTTCGAAGAAATACTCTCCTTCTCATCAGAGGGTAGGAATTAGCAAAATGCGGGATCGGATTTTGCATGCAGAAGTATTTGATAAAACAACAAGTTAAAGATCTTACTTGAAAACAAAATAAGTTAAGCAGAGGGAATATGGTAAAGAAAAAGGTGATTACACATGAATGGATAGTCTGGTGGAAGATAAAAAATCCAGTGACGGTAAAATCCAAATGTAACTTCAAAAAAGTTAAAAGAATTTCCATTTGTACAAGTAAAATCCAAGGAAATCCCGTAATTGGAAGAAGATGGTCCATAATAATCAAAAGGCAGAAATCCATGGAATAATTCACAAAAATGTGTACAAGGAAAAAAATAATATTAATAAAAGAAAAATAAGATGTGCTTTTCACTCTACTTCCGAGACATAACTATAAATAAAAAAGATCTAGGAAGAAAAATGAGAGAGAAAAAAAAGAAGAGTGAGAGAGAAAAAAATGATAAAGTTCAATATAAAATAAAGGGAAACAAAAGTCAAAATGACCCAGACAGGAAATGTTAAAGGCACGAAAATATATATAGGGCAAAATAATATAGGTCAACTGAAATGTACAGGTCATCACTTAATATATATATATATTGATACTGTATGATACCTGTAAGTTTTTAATGTTTTAGTAATGACAATAACAAAATTTTTAATGAATTAATTTAAAAAATCATTCATTTAATTTAAAAATTTGTTTGTCTTTTTTCAAATTGTAGAAAATGGATACATATCTCCAAAAATAAAATAAAAATAAATATTAACAACTCAAGAGAGAAAGAGAGGGGCCACAAAAAGAAGGGATGGAGAAAAAGAGAGAAGAAAAGAAAGACAAAGGGAGAAAGAGATTGAGAGAGTGAGGGGAAAGAGAGAAGAAGGGAGAGAGACAGAAAGTGAAGGAAAAAGAGAAGGAATAGGAGTGAAATAGAGATAAGGAAAGAGATAGAAAAAGAAAAGAAAAAGAGAGAAAAAAATGCAATATTTTTTTCCTGTCATGGATCATACAGATTTTTTCTTTATTTTGTTTTTTTCAGAGTTGGAGGAAGTCAGAATAGATGCGCCAACAACTCATCAAAAGTGCATATACATGGATATGGAACGGGAACATCAAAGTTTTGTAAAATTTTGGGTCAGATGACGATTTTAAAGAATTGCAAAAAAAAAAAACATTTGTAGAGTGCATGATTAATGAAATAATGCAAAGACTTACATAGCCTTGAACTTCAGCAAATACAGTGGCACCAGATTTGTCGAGAATGGCATCAATTTCCTCAATAACATCAAAGTAAGCCTCATTGTTTGTGTATTTCACGCCTGTCCTTCTCCAGGGAATGTTAGACAACTGGCCCGTTGGCAGGATTCCACTGACACTGGTAGAAATTAAATAAGAAAAAAAATTTTTTTAAAGTGACACTTCAAATGATTTTAACAAATGAATCAAAGTAGACACTATAAAGTTACATATACTACCAACAAAGGAAAAAGTCTATCAGGCATGCGTATAGTTGAGAACACACATTGCATGGAAAGAAATGATATAAGAATGATGATGATAATGTTCATCCATCGCTTGCAAAGATGACCATAATCATGCAATTGTTTTGTGGACTCAAAGATGGCTCATCAGTCATCTGAGCTTTGAAGTATCTCCTACATGCAGGGCACCTGTGGGATGATTCTGTAGCAGAAGGACTGTCCTGCCTTTTTGAATAGCACGCTTCCTCTTGTGTTCCCCAATGCATGCTGATTCAGTAATCATGGCTGCTTTGTAGCTTGCCATATGCCAGGAACATCTGTTTTGAAAGTCGGAATATAAACCAAGCTGCTTGAAGGACATCTTCAAGCTGTTCTTGAATCGTTTCTGCTATTATCCTATGGTTCTCTTGCGAGCTCATTTACCGTAAATGAGATATTTTGGGAGTCTTGAATTTATCATGCACCATATATGACCCACCCAATATATAAGAACGATATGATGGATGTGTCATGCAAGTCTTAAAAAGAGGTCTAGTTCCGATGATTAAATCTGTATGGTGTAGGAAGATGTTTGCGAGACATAAGACTTTGTTGGTGTTATTATGCAGTGGGAAGAGTGTATATAAACAGCGTCTATTTAACTGATTCTCTTTAACATTGTGATATATACAGTGTGTCGTCTAGTGGTTAAAATGTTCTAGAGTTGTATAAAATGTTCATTGTGTGTGCGGCCGCTTTTTCACAAATACACATAGTTAACATGACACAAACTTTTATGACAGCTTTCTTACAATTAAACGATAACAATATGACTCAGACCAAAAGAATCACATACCTTCTTATTTGTCCACGCCATAGCGAGTTATATATTTTACATTGGTTTTATTCCTCTTATGGATTCTCTTAATGGAGTTTGGCATGCTAAATCTCTTTCTACATTTTTACTTGTGTGTCTTTCTACTTCCAACAGAAAAGTCCACACGTCTGTTCGCTAACATATTTCTCAAAAACTCTTTAGTTTAACTATTACATCAGCAACCATATGTCCAAGAACACAAATAAGTGATCTCTCACGTAAGCCAAAATAGGTTTACTTCTAAAAAAATTCCACAGCTACTCCGAAAATTCCTAAATCGATTTTGTTTATTTAATTTTTGCTTAAATTCCTTACTAAAGATTTCAAGCTGTAAATACACATTTTCTAAATTCTAATTTTTATTTTTCTAATAATTATAATTGACCAACAGTATTACCATTCAACATGATCAAAAAAAAAAAAAACAGATGAGAGTTTTTGGGTTCACAGAGAGCAGTTGAGCTAGCAGAGTCAGCTTACAGTGGAAAATCAAGAAAACAAAATGTATTGTGAAATATTTTTTGTCCCTGCATATGAAAAAATTTTCAGGATACGAAAGATACAAGTGCATTTAAATCTTTGGAAATCTTAAAAAGCAGGGTTCTACTTGATTTCAAAAAAATATAATTTTCTAGAAATATTTGTGTTGATTTTTATTTGGAAAACATTTTTTTCTTGGATTTGAATTTACTTTTTCTACTCATCCTTAACATGTGCATTATAATTTTTACATTTTAAGAATATAGATTAAAGAAAGGTTTTCTGTTTTAATTTTTATCATACATCTACTGACATTTTTGTAAGGGGTGGGGCAATTTGTTGTTATTTTTCTTAGGAATTGCAAATTAGTTGCAAAAAAGTAAATAATCAATTTTACTTTGGATCCTTTTTCTTCTGTGCATGCCCATAGATTTAATTGAGGTTGTGATCTCATGAGTAATGTTATTTTTATGTGGTGTGTGTCTCAAATATTCTCTGACAACCAAGTCCAGCTCCTGGCCTTCTTGATTAAAATGATTAAAATATCGATTAAAAAAATTATGCAATATTTCATTTTTAATCTATATCTTAATACGATAGCATGCGTCATTTTGTGTGTCATGTTTACATCCTTTTTCTTCTGAGCGACTGTCATTTAATTGGTTATGACCTTCCATTTCTTATAATAAATACTAAGAATTCTTAAGTTTTGGTTATAGCTGAAGGAACTCATTTTATTTTATATATATATATATATATATATATATTTTCTTTATGAGTTTTGATTTCAGTGTCGATTCAAGCTCATGCCCCTCAAGTCATATAAATAAAATTTTTGTACTTTTGAAATCACAACTTTTTAATATATAAGAATCGATAGAACATTAACTCTATAATAATATATAGGAAGTCTGCATAAATTAAAATATATTTTAGCATATTTTATGACCAAGTGTCTCTGTTTTGCAGTTTTAAAAAAAAGGCTACAATAATATCAGGGCGTTTCCATTCACACTGAACTTCCATAGAATGCCAACATCAATATATTACATATGAAAGAGTCTGCTGTGGAATTTCCACAGATCCCGCAAGTTAAATAGAATTTTATTAAAATAAATTGCAAGTGAACATATTAACGGTTAGGTTAGGTACTATTTGCCTAGCATTTCATTCTGGCCTTACCCGTATTATAAAATTTAATGAGTGTTTTCATAGGGCTTGGAATGAATTAGACGGATACGAACATTTCATATCTAGAGGTTGTCACTTTTAGCATTCCCTCCGATCGTACATCATTATAATAATCGTTTATACTTTTCACATGCAAATCATCATGCATATTTGACGTAGTGTTTACTTTGAAAAGAAAAGAGCTTTTAATTATTATTTGTATTATATTACTATTATATTTAATAAATGTTCACTAATATTTTCAAAAGTTATATTTTTTAATATATTCTAAACAATTAAGCTTAGGTCTATATAGAAAGGTAAAACTAATTTTTACTGCTATGTCTTCACTCCAAACTCATCTAAGTAGGTTAAAAAGAAATCAGTGGTCATGTAAAGCGTTCACCTACATTTCCAAAATTTTATGCCATCTCAAGTTAGAAGCTTACACTAGACAAGAGATATTTTTTTTTTGTTATAGTGTTCCAGTTATATTATAAACCTGTACACAAATATATATTTTTATAAATGGAACAAAAGTTTACAATAGATGTTCTTAATCATGACTATAAATTTAGTAACATAGTTTTTAGGGATGAGGGGAGGGGGTCTTAATCCTCTGCATGGGGAGTCGGAAAATTCCTGCCCCCCCCTCCATAGGATAGTTAATATTTAGAAATTCCATTATCTAGACAATCTCAATTAAATAAACCCACATTTTTTTCTCTCTCAAAAAAAATATGTATATTTTATTTTTATACTTTTATTTAACCCAAACAAGGCGTAAAGTGCTAATGCGAATTCGGAACCATATATACATTCTAAGTAGGGAGTCGTGCAGCAAGCTGAGAATTGGTTGAGTATTTTTCTTTTCTTTTTAAGTTCCTTTAAATGTACTTACCCAGTAGATTTACCAGTGACAGTGTCTGTAATGGTTCTCAATAAGTTGGGAGGTTTAATCAACTCCTTGAGAACATTGGATTCTACTGCCAATGGGAAACCATTGTCCAGCATTTCATCAAGAAGCTGCAAAGAGAAAAAAAGAAAAAATATTTAAGCATAATTTAGGAATAGAGCTTTAACTCAATTTCTATAAAAAATAGGAAATCCAAATAAATTAGCATTTGGATTATTCAAACTACTATGCTTATCTTGGATAAAAGACAGACAATGCATATATAAAGTGAATCTATAATCTATGGAATGGACACAAGTGAATTTGGAGCAAAAATATATTCTGGACAGTCCAAGCATTACTCCTCTCACCAATTCAGATGACAAGCAATAAACGCACCCACCTTCCTGTTACTTTTGAACATTGTGATGAATTGAAAACACAAAAATGATATCTTTGTTTGTATCATTACATTAACTCAACTATAAGGTGACAATAAAAAAGGAAAAAATAACAGACATAGTATGTAGTGCACCATTAAAAATGAATAGTCTTAGGAAGCCATCCATCCATCAAGTGCAGCCGTACCTGAGATTGAATTTACTATATGAGTTTGTAGTGTAAGTCGAATCTTGTCGGTAGCTAAATACGTGATGCTTTGCCCAGGCTATCAAGGGTATTTTTTATCGTGACACCATCACTAAATGGGGTGCTTACCATGGCTTAAGAGAGTCCCATCTATCCTCGAGAGAAGGATAGATTGCGCCAGTTTCTTAACCTGGTATTTAGGGAGCAATGAACATCAATTTCACATAAAAATTGTTCTGCTTGATCCGGTCGCCACTCTTTCACAGATAAAAGCACCTGCTCACCATCCATTTGAAAAGAGAAGGAAATGCCTGATTGGCTCGTCTCTCATTACATTTGGAGCTGTGATGAATTCTTAATGACACAGAAGCTCCATGTTTATTTATATCCTAACTTTAACATTAAGTCCAGGTGACAATATGAAAACAAAAAGCAAGCAGATGAAAACAGTCTAAAGGACTGTTAAAAATAAATTTCTCCTGAAAGTAAGCTTTTTTTTTTATCCTGTCAGCATTCACCCAGATAAGAGTGACTCAGATGACACACAATAAACAAGTAGTTCTACTACCAGTTGCTATGGTGACAAAAGAGCAAATGAACACTAATACATGCTTTTATTCAATGATGTTGTCTGATGTTGATTAAAAAACACAAGTTAAATCACAATATATTTTACGTTTTGAAAATTACATTCCGAAGATGATGTACTGTTCAAAATATGTGAATTCTGCTAATTTATTGATCCAATTTATCTTGATGGACATATGATAATCAATGTTTGTTTAAAGGCAAAATAAGAAGCATAATGTGACAAAGGAAACGATCGTATCTCTTTACATAAAACATATTGTTTGAAAACTAAAAAGAAATAAAGAGTAAAACATACAAATGTTATCGATCAATTGCCTTATTAACTCCAAAGACAAATATATTTAATAAATACAAATCTGCTAATCTGTCATTCTGTCAATCAAGAATGTAAAAACGTTTTAGAATAACCAACCAAAACAGATATGAAAAACAAAATGTACATGAAAAGAGCATATTCAGGTGTAGGTAACTGACAATAGTAAAATTCAATAAAACATTTTTTTTAATTTTCTTATTACTTTGTTCTTGCTCGGGATGGAACATCCTACTGAATACCAGACATTCATCCACTAACTCATACATTCCAAATGGAAAGATAGATATGCTTACAGTTATATCTCATAGGATTAGCGAATCTCTCGACGGAGGCTTGACATATCAAACGCCTTTGATAGGGTGTAGCATATAGATTTACTTCACAAGATCTCCAGCTACGGTATAGCTGGAAATGTCTTCTCAATTATTAAATCAGTTTCATAAGAGTAGTAGTTGATGGGCAGAAATCAGAAGCTCACAGTATTAATGCTGGAGTCACTCAGGAGTCTATCCTGGTCCCAACTCTCTTCCTGATCTACATTAATGATCTTTCAAATCACATCCTTACATCATTCGTAGACATTTATGCTGATGACACTACCATCTATTGTAGCATATCAAAGACTGTAAACGACCAAGTTCTCTCTGATTCTCTCTCCTCTGATCTTGAGCATGTGGTACAATGGGGAAAGAGGTAGCTGGTTACTTTTAATGCATCTAAAACCAAGCTTCTATCTTTACATCATCAACGCTTTGATCCCCATCTGGCATCAATTGAAATGAATGGCTCTTGTCTTGGGGAGGCTTCATGTTTTGACAAGCTTCTGGGCTTGACCTTTACTCCTGATTTAAAATGGAACACATGCATCAAATCCATTGCCAAAGTCACTGGATAAATGGTGGGATCCTTCTATCGATCCAGTAGATATCTCACTTCTGATGCAATTCTCTACCTATATGAGAGCCATGTACATCCAAGGATGGAGTACTGTTGCCACATCTGGGCAGAAGCTGCCTTGATAGAGTTCAAAATAAACTTTGTAGCCTAGTAGGAGATGTCTTTTTCTCTTCTCTGCAACCTCTTTCTCACAGAAAAGACGTTGCAAGCCTCTCTCTGCTTTATCGTTATTTTCATGCCAAGTGCTTGACTGAGCTTCAATCTATGGTCCCCCCTCACCAAACTTTCACGAGAAACACTCGTCTAGTTGAAAACACTATCAATAATTTCCCCCACTCTTTACCTAAACCTAAATGTAGATTCCATGAACAAAGTTTCTTTCTTAGAACTGCACGCCTGTGGAACTGTCTTCCATTTGCCTGTTTTCCAGCTGACTACAATGTGGTTGTCTTCAAGTTTAACGTAAACAAGTTCTTGATGAGCCGGTCCACTTAAGTTAACAAATTTACCAAATTTCCATTACTAAAGATTACTATATTGTCCAATTGACTACTGCACACTCTTTAACCCTAATCCTCAAGTGGCCTCTGGCCCTTGATAAGTGGTGATGCCTATGAAAAATAAAATTTTTTATTAAGATTCTAACAATCCATTTAAGTCCTATTGTTTGTATCTCTCTCACACTTGATTCATCTGGTATATTTGTCGGATATATATATATTTACTGAAATGATGAAGATCTTCTTAAAATTCCAATTTCTTTTCATGTTGTACATAAGACCTTCCTATTTCATCATCTTTTCCCTCTTAGCTCTATTTAACTCCACATCATTTGGGAACACCAACCTCTCCAACGATTGCTTCTTTCATCTTTACCCATATAACTATGTCAAGTTCAATAGCTCCATTTTCTAGGTACATAGCTGTAGGAATCGTAGTAGATGGTGTATGATTTATTTCCAACTGTTCTTTCTAGTAGATGCTCCCAGTCAGTGCTAAAAAGATATGTGTCTCTAATGAAGATAGTAAATCTAAGCATGAAAGTGAAAATATTCCTTTGACTTCCTGCACAGATGATCATCCCTAGTTAAGCTCTGGCCAGAATCTCTGCATTCACCGATGACATCACGATCTTTGTGTCATGCTCACATATTACAAAATAATCACAGGGGCAAAAATCAATCGCACCAAGTTGATCGTGGTTGGGCGCCTGGAGGAATGTCACCACCCTCCCGGCTTCTTTAAGCTGGACAGATGACCCGGTTCGAATCCTTGGCATGTGGTTCGAACTGAGCTTCCAGCTTAAAAAGAATTAGTCGAAGGTCAAAGTGTCGGTCAACTCTTGGCTTTGAAAGAAACTTTCCTTAAATCGTAGAGGGGAGGCATACACCACATGTCTTCCCTCTGCCTGTGAAATATCTAAATGCTTACCGGTGCCTCCTGTTCTCACTTCTTTGAGACAGGAAAAGGTATCAGGTTCGCAGATAGTTTTGTGTTCAACATTTGTATGAGGGAGGTCTCGGAATGTCTGACTTGACATGTCATAGAGACTGGCTTTCCTGAGTCAAACATTGATGGAAGAATCTGCATAGAATCCCGCAGTCAATGGCGCCTTTCCTTGACCATTTGGTCAAGTATTGTCATAAGTCGAGGAGTGATATGAGGTTCTTCCGAGAGTGCCGACCCATGCTAAAGAAGCTTCCAAGGTCCAGCGACTTTTCTTTGACTTAGAAAAAGAACTTTATAGGAAATTAGTGAGGGCAGGGGCACAGTTGACCCATTTGTTGAGTGGTTGGGGTTGTCGGAAGAGAAGATCCGCTCCCAGTGGAGTTGAGTGCCAAGTTTGAGTGATTTCGACACTTCTTTCCTTGATTTGGTGACTGGTCCAGAATTTGTTACCCTTTAATAGGAAGAATGGTGCTATGGATGTCACTTTTGAATGAGAAGTGAGGAGTTGAATCTTTTGTTGATCAGGATCTGATCACATTCTTCCAGCACCAATTGAAAGTCAAGATCAGATGTGATAGAAAAAGATTACATTCCACGTTTTTTGAAATATCATTGGATTAAAGTAACGAGCTTGTGTGCACAGTGAAGTAAAATTTGAGTATGTGTTCCCCACTTGAGCATGGTGTGCACGATTCCTGATCTTGTCAGACTCCTGACCCCTCTAAGATAAGACTTTTCAGTTTCTTATCTAATTGAATGAATGTTTCCACCCTCCTACTAATAGAAAACCGCCAAGATACCTGTTCCCTATTTTTTCTTTTTGCCTCTGGCTTTTCCCCAAATTGCATTCATCTTAGAAAGATGTCACATACACCCTCCTCCTATTTTTTCTTTTTCCTTTCCCATCTAAACTTTATTCCAATTAAAGACTAGAAAACAGTGGGTAGTCTACTAACACCTTTTATTTTTTGATTTTTTCCCCACTTGACACTAAAATTTAATTATTTTTTATAAAAATGATTTATTTATTTATGTATATATTTATTATAAAAAAAAAAGAAAAAAATTGATCTAGGATTTTTAAGTAGGACGACCCTTGGAGTGAATGCGGTATTAAGGTGATTGAAGATTTTAGCTAGAAAAATGATAAACAAATAATAGGTACAGTAACAAGGATGGCTACAGACCCCCTATCCTTTTTTGAATGGCCTTGTGCCTAATTTGTTTTGAAGAATGTATATTTTTTGAAATGAATAAATTTTTCAAAATTCAAACTGAGAATAATAATATAGAATGTAATATTTTGTGATACTTACTTCGTAGACGATCACATAATGCTCCTTAATGGTTGACTCCGTACACTCTGCAAAATAATCTTCAAATGTATCAAAGACGCGGTGCAAGAATTCAACCACAAAGAGAGGTGAGACTGAAAAGAAAAACAGAAGAATCATTGGATTTTAATTTTAGAATAGATTTTGTGAAAACACAAATATTAATTAAATCGATTCTTATGGATAGAACAGAGCTGGGGATGCAGGAAGGGTAAATGTTAGTGTGATTGCAAGGGTTGATGGACTAAGTTCATTATGACCCAGCAGAGCATTACCACTGTCAGCTAAGGGAGGAGTCTATCAGGCAATATACAATGTGTGGTGACGTAAGTGAAATCTGGCCAGTGAGGCTTGAGGACATGCATTGCATGGAGAGAAATGATATGAAAATGATTAGATGGATATGTAATGTGAGTCAGGTTCAAATCTGATGACTTTAGAGGAAGATTAGTATGGACAGTATAGGCGCAGAACAGGAACTAATGCAGCATTCATCCTAGGATGAAGTTTCTGTGGAATATCAAATTCACAATCAGTCCCCAATTGCTTGTATATCCTCGCCAGGAGAGATGATGTTAGGTTTTTTACAATTTTTACAGGTAGGTGTCACTGTCCTACATACAGGGCCCGATATTCCCAAATCATCACTCATCTGATACTGGCCTGGCTCAGTATTGCTTACCTTCTGTGATCTGGCAAGAACCAGTGTATCAACGTGATTTTGCAATATATGTGTGCAGAACAGGAGACTTTGATGGTATGGTCACATTGAAAGAATAAGAGTTCTTAAGTTAGTAGATGTAAGGCACTTAGGTAGACAGGCCACTAAGCAAGGGTAGGCCAATGAAAACATGGGAGGAAGTGATGAACTTGAGAAATGGGTTGAAAGTCAGATTCTAAAAGCTAATACATGTAAAATGAATGTTAAATCGAATGATGAAGATTATATACAATAGTTAGGATCATTTGGACTGCTCTCATTTGGAGTGTTATTCACATAATGGTTCGATTGCTGTAACCTCTGACCTTCTTCAAGTGTATCTTGTCGAACTGTTCTGAATTTTTGAGGTGAAGATTGATTACTTGAGTGTTATTTGCACAATGTATAAATATTATATTTTAATTCATGCAAATTTCATATTTATTAAGATAGAGCCGATTCTCTATTGATAATTATCCAAACATAGTAATTATTTCAAAAGTTATTTTAAAATAATATGCCTTGAGTACCATCTGTTAGAATTGAACCAAAAACATTTAGCTCCACAAACTTAGTCGTTATTTATTACTCCAGCATTGCTACTACCTGAACTACGAACAGATGAATACGAAAAATTAAAAATTAGGCGAATTAACCTATGAATGTTTAATTTTGCACTTCGGAAAAAGTAACAGTAAAGGTAACAGCTTTATTCAATTTACTCCTGCCAAGGTGAACTGTTCTTTTTTAATTTTGACCTGTATCTTTTAAAACTCTGAAATCTTTATAAAATTTTGGAATCTGCACCGAATTTGGAAAAGAACTTTTTATTTATTTATTTTTAAATCTGGCTTGTTGTACTAAACAGAAATCAGTTGTAAATGACACTTTTCTGGAGATTAATGGTTCAATTCTTAGTGCAGTCAGTATAAAGAACACAATTGCGAATTATTTAAGGCTTCCACTGGTGGAAAAGGAACATACTACTCTTGTGGAATAAATAAAAGATTCTGTTCGAAATTTTGTGCAGATTCGCAATTTCGACAGAAAGAGTCCAGAGTTTGATAAGATGCACCTGTAAAAACTCAGTGAAAACGTTGTGAAAGTAGTTTAAATAATCTAAATTATGAATCCTCATCTAAAAAATTCAGACATATACAGGGTGGAATGATAAAATTGTTACCCTAGAAAAGATGACATGATTCCATTTCCATTTAATGAAAACCGGTTTTCTTTTTTTTTTGCAGACCATCTATTAGTTGGCTTGTTTTGTTCAAATCCCAAGAGTGATAGGAGCCTTCTATCATGTCTTAAAGTGACACAATGTTCAACAAGCGAGGTTAGAGATGCGCCATAGTACAAATCATGCTCTCTAATGATCTAAGTTATGACAACAGGACCATTGCCAGCACACTGAAAATGCATCGCTGGATTGCCACAAATAACAGGGACGTTCCCAGGGTGATGAAAACAAAGTTTCTGGCCACAGTTATGGTCTTTCGTGTGGTTTTAAACGAGGCCCACATCATGCCATCTCACATTTTCGAAGTTGGCTTGAAATTCAACACCAAATGTACCTGGATGTGCTGAAGAGTGTGGTGATCCCCCGGTTCAATCAGGTGGCTGCTCGTAGACCCTGGGTGTGGCAGCAGGACTCTGTGCCGGCCCCACAAGTCCAAAGAGACCCAAGCTTGGCTTTAGAAAGAGTGCTATTACTTAGTACCCTTTTCTCACTGCCCGTTCCCTACTCCCTTGACCTGCTGGACTACTTCGTGTGGTCATACGGCAAAATACCACTATCATGACCACCCACAACATTAAAGCCAGCCTGATGGCCATCATTTGCCGAGTTCCCACTGGCGCTTGTGGAAAAGGCATAAGAGGCATACTCCCAGTTCCAGACCCGTATCGAGGTGGTAATTGAGACTGAAGGTGGCTACATTGAATAGATGTCAGCTCTATATAATCAAGTTTTTTTTTTCAATAAAAGTTTAAAAATTGTAGTGTTGTTTTCTTTAGGGTGACAACTTTATTGTTCCGCCCTGTATGTAGGATAGCCCCTTCCTCCAAAAAAACAGAAACTCATTTTTTTTTTTTTAATTTTCTTATCTTAATATTAATTTACCTTCTGTTGTGACAACAGCGACAAAATAAAGTTGATTTCTGTAAATGTTAATGAGGTAATGATGCGGGGTTGCAATAACCGGAGGAATGTCATCAAGTGAACCTGCCTGCAAATAGACAAAGGATACAAGAATCATTTCACAAAAAAACAAAAGAAATAATTTTATACATCAACCCCTCCACTTTCATTTTAAATTAATTCTGATGATTTATTTTTTATTAATGAACTATCAACATACAAATAAAAATTATACAGAATATATATATATATATATATATATATATATATATATATATATATATATATATATATATAGATATATATATATATATATATATAGATATATAAAATCAAATTCTAAATATTTCATAAGATAGACTTACAAAATATAAATTCTTGTTTTTACTATTATTTCTGAATGGCACTAGCTTATTTTTAAAACAACTTTCATTAGGCCTATTTTTAACCAGATTAGGCAATTCGTTACAAGATCCATGATACAACGAATAAAGTGCTAAGTAATTATCAGTTCTAAGTGACAGTCTTCTCGGGGTTGAAAGTTCAATCCTCAGTACAGACAATACTAAAAATAATAAAGAATTTTTGGTCAAACTTGCAGAGAATGCTCTGTTTTACGGTTGTTTTAAAAATGGAAATTTAAATTTCGTTCCATTTTAATCTTTATTTTTTTTAATTGCACACGGCCCCCAAAAATTGAAAGTAATTGATAAAATAATAAAAATTAAGTAAAAGAAATGGATAGCATGACCATCGATATGTGCACAAGTTTCAAATATAAGAATTTTTATGCAATAGTAAAATTTTGGGAACTAGAAGATTTAAATAGGAAGTTTCTCATTGAATATGGAGTATTGCCCAAATCGGTCATATGTCTGAAGTGCTAAATTCCGAAAACCGTTCTAAGAATGTGGAAGTTAGGTGTGTCTATTCCAAAAGCCGTTCTTAACATAGGGAGGTTGAGGGTGTCTATTCGTTGTATAAGCATACCCGAAAACCTATAAAAGTCAACATTTCCAATGTGAATGGGGAGTTGGACTTACGTAAAAAAAAAATACCAAAAAAAAAATAAATACCAAAAAAAAAAAAAATACCAAAAAAAAAAAAATACCAAATTGATTTTTTTCATTTGAAAATTAAATTATTTCGTTTTTTGTTACTTAAATTGTTTTTTTTTAATATAAAAAGTAGGTAAAACTTGCGGAGAATGGTTGTTTTAAAAATGGAACAAATTTTAAATTTTTGTTCCATTTTTAAAACAACTATAAAACAGCACATTCTCCACAAGTTTTACCTACTTTTTTGTTACTCCTTTTCACTTCAAACAAGACATTACCACTTGGAATGTAAGGGGCTACTATTTGGGAACATATCTGACAGGGGACTGTGGGGAGTTGAGCAGCGAGATTACTTTTATCTGATCATGGCCAATAGAACAAGATCAATCTCAAGTCAATCAGAAGCCTTACCATAACATAAATCGCTGGATTTCTTACAGCACATCAACGCTCTGATCCCCATCTGGCATCAATTGTAATGGATGGCTCTCGCCTAGGAGAAGCTCCATGTTTTGACAAGCTTCTGGGCTTGACCTTTACTCCTGATATGAAATGGAACACATACATCAAGTCTGCTGCCAGGGTCGCTGGAAAGATGGTGGGTTCCTCCTACCGCTCCAGAAGATATCTCACTAATGATGCAATTCTCTATCTATATAAAAGCCAATTACGTCCAAGGATGGAATACTATTGCCATATCTGGGCAGGAGCTGCTAAAAATAGCCTATCCTGCCTTGACAGAGTACAAAATAGACTTTGTGGCTTAGTGGGGGATGCCCTTTTCTCTACCCTGCAACCTCTCTCTCACAGAAGAGACGTTGCGAGCCTGTCTTTGTTTTACCGTTATTTCCATGGCAAGTGCTCGTCTGAGCTCCAATCTCTGGTCCCCCCTCGCCAATCTTTTACGAAAAACACCCGTCTAGCTGAAGCCACTGTCAAAAATTTTCCCCACTCTCTATCTGTGCCTAAATCAAAACATAGATTCCATGAACACAGCTTCTTTCTTAGAACAGCACGCCAGTGGAACTCTCTTCCGTCTGCCTGTTTCCCACCTGACTACAACTTGGATGTCTTCAAATCCAATGTAAACAAATTCCTGATGAACCGCCCCCTTCAGTAGACACTTTATGAAATCTCAACACTAACGTACAACGTACTGTACATGCAATAACCCTTATCCCTGAGTGGCTTCCGGGCCTTGATAAGTGGTGACCTCCTTTTAAAAAAAAAAAAGCATTAAAATGATTTTGTGTCGCTAGGCAGAGTTAGGGCCAGTACACTGTCTAGAGCAGATATTTTATTTATCTTCCTCACATTGTGGAAAATGAGACACAATGTCAGGAAAGTGGGATTTGAAAAGCCAGCACCTTAGAGGACGTGCACTCTGGAGAAACAAAACTCAACCAGCATTCCCTGGTAAGAGCACCTCAGGCAAATAGCAATAAACTAATCATACCCAGAACCACAATTACTTGAATTATAATGTCATCAGAAGAATATGTTCTGAGCAGAACAATAAGAGAATTTATATTGTTTGAAAAATACAAAAAAAAAAAAATTTAAAACAAGAACACAATAGCATACTCTCTCTAGAAAGATTAACCATGTGATTAAGAACAGCGTCCACATATGTAAATAAGCAGATTATACTGAAGTACTTGCTAAAAGAATATTCAGAGTTTTTTTCATTTTAGGGTTTAACTGTCTTTCCAAATGTAGCTCCTATTATTCCTAGGTGGTCACTGATCTGATACTGTGCAGGCTCAAAATTTTTTATAACGAGTAACTGTGTGTTGATATGATTATGTAAGAAAAAAAAGAAAGATGGCACTGAATGACTTTTCTCGAATTCATTAATGTACAATTTTCCATTTCTGTGCTAAAGCAGTAAAATGAAACAAAAAAGACAAAAAAAAATGGTGTTTGTACAAAGACAGGCAACAGATTGATTTTTTAAATATGCCCTTTTAAGCAAAAGCAATATTACCTACTAATTGTCATGTTGAAAATAGTAATATTCCACAAATAATGAAAATTAATCAAGTAGAAAAACTTGTGCTTTTAATAAAAAAAAGTCTAGATGATTATTAAAGGCACCATTGTGATAGTAAAAACAAAAAAAAACAATCTGAGTTATGTCCCTTGTTCTTGCAATCTTTACTGTCTAAAACATTTCCTCAGTTTTCCATAATTTACTTTTAACTATAGATAACTTTCTACCCGAATTTTTCTAATTTTTAAATATATTACTATTTTTGACATGACAAGTAATATTTTTGTTTAAAAAGACATTTTTTTTAAAAATCGATCTATCTCCTGTCTTTATACAAGCACCAAAACAACTTTAAAAAAGAAAAGGAAAAAAAAAGAATGAAAACAGCGAAGCTTACCCTTCCCTGCACTTCAAAAAAGTAATCACATATTGATTTATGAATGACGCTCTTCCAATGTTTTTCCATAAAAACATCTCTGAAAAGAGAAAAGAGAATTATTTTCATTGATATCTTGTCTGATTCTTATATATTGTCATTAATACCTTGCATCTTACAAACTGAATATTTCACACTCTTCTTCCTTCTTTCATTGCTTTAGGGATGGAAATGAATTGCCCGGTTTTATTTTTCTCAAGTAGTCAATAAGAGCTGAACTTTATTTCCACTGATGTTGATCTTGACACCTAAGACAACCTTAAGATATCTCAATTGTTTTTTTAGAACTTCCACGCCACTTATTGAATCAGTTGTATCATTTTAATGAACTAGCATGGAGGTTATACCTCAATCTACTTCAACTTGTTTTTCAAGCCTTCCAAAGGTAACAGAAGCTTTTTGTATCTGCAGATTTATTTCTTTATCAAGGGAGCCATTCCTTGACAAGGTATCCACCACATCTAACGGACTGTGATAGAATCGAATATCTGACACAAAGTATGATTCATCAGGTGCTGGTGTGAACATGACTTTAGCTTTTTTCAAGCCAATTTTAAGATTTAACACTGAAAAATATGCTGACGTTGAAATACCACCATCAAGTCCTCTCTTTCTCTCTCGCAAACTGGAAGAACCCTGATTGAATACTTTTGTCATATATGGTATTTGCACAAATAAAATAGATTTGTGGCTAAAACTCTCTGCTGCTGGTAATTCATCACTTGAACCTATCACTGACAGCCCCCCGCTCCATACCCGTATCTGCAGACTGTTGTGGTGACAACATAAAAAGAAAGTGTCTGCCATTATCCCACTGCTATCGAGATTCACAATATATAAAAATTGAATTCGGAATCATTAGTGACTTTCTCCAAGTGAAAACGCTGTCAGTTGCAGATGATTCGACATGTGTTTAATTGTGCACTCTGAAGAGATTTAATTTCAACTTTTTTTTTATAAGGGGGGGGGATCACCACTTATCAAGACCTGGAAGCCACTTGGGGATAAGGGTTATTGCGTGTACAGTACGTTAGTGTTGAGATTTGATAAAGTGTCTTACTTAAGGGGGCAGTTCATCAGGAATTTGTTTATATGTTAGACTTGAAGATATCCAGGTTGTAGTCAGGTGGGAAACAGGCAAACGGAAGAGAGTTCCACAGGCATGCACTTCTAAGAAAGAAGCTTTGTTCATGGAATCTACATTTTGGTTTTGGCACAGATAAAGAGTGGGGAAAATTATTGACAGTGGTTTCAGCTAGACGGGTGTTTTTCATGAAAGATTGGTGAGGGAGGACCAGGGATTGGAGCTTAGACAAACACTTGCCATGGAAGTAACGATAAAACAAAGACAAGCTCGTAACGTCTCTCCTGTGGTTGCAGGGAAGAGAAACGGGCATCCCCCACTAAGCCGCAAAGCCTATTTTGTACTTTGTCAAGACAGGATAGGCTGTTTTTAGCAGCTCCTGCCCAGATGTGGCAACAGTACTCCATCCTTGGATGTACTTGGCTTTTATATAGATAGAGAATTGCATCAGCAGTGAGATATCTTCTGGAGCGGTAGAAGGATCCTACCATTTTTCTAGCGACCTTGGCAATAGACTTGATATATGTGTTCCATTTCAGGTCAAGAGTAAAGGTCAAGCTCAGAAGCTTATCAAAACATGGAGCTTCCCCTAGTCGAGAGCCATCTATTTCAATTGATGCCAGATTGGGATCAGAGCGTTTATGATAGGAGCTTGGTTTTAGATGCATTAAAAGTAACCAGGCACCTCTTCCCCCACTGTACCACGCGCTCGAGATCAGAAGAGAGAGAATCAGAGAGAACTTTGTCATTTACGGCCTATACATTTATCTTTGTACAGTGGTGTTATATTAGAACTTTGCAGTTATATAGTTTTTTTTAATCATTGCTTCTGCGAGAATGTTAACATTGCTACCGGACCAGACGGTCAACTTGAATTGTGCTATTTCAGGGGACATATCAGAAGTGGAGTGCCTATCTCAGCACCGGGAGAGTGCTGCAGCCCGCAGATCCACAAAAACAATCACAATGTGGCGTGTGGCTGCACTTATCTCCCTGAATTGACAGACTTTTCTTATAGAAACAGAAAAAACAGAAACCCTCATCAAATCCTGTCCCCGTGTAGACAATCAGGGCCAAACTGTTGTGTTGTGAGAGTTGTTCTACGTGACCAGAATAACTGTAGAACTTTTTTTAGTGTTCCGTGATGGGAAAGGCGTAAAACAAAGTCATACAGTGAGTTATCTCCAGTAAGTGATATAACGTTTTGATCATACAAGGTTGATCTCACAAATTTGAATTATTGTGGATTTATCAGCTCTTGTTTTTTTTTTTTCTAGAGAGGGACATAAAAGTCCCATTTTGCTTTCTCATAAAACTTGATTTTCTAAGTTAAAAATAAAACTACTTGATTAAATTACATGATTTTTGGAATATGACATCTTTGTTCTGTGATGAGTATGTACATCAAAAACATTTTTTCTGCATTTTTGTTTATTTTGATTAGGTTGAATTCTAAATAGGAAGCTAAAGTAGTAATCACATTGTGAAATAATGGAACAAAAGTATACAGTGGTTTTTGATGACATGGGTATATCAATAAAGGCGTTCGTTTCATTCACACCTGTTGCCAAATAAAAGAACAATCATTTTATACACAAAATATTTTGAGTTAAATTTATTTGTGAAAATATTACAGTTGTTGTGTCCAAACGATTTTTTTTAAATAAGTACAGCAAAGTATTTTCGATAAAGAGGGATGTGTGATGAAACTAAAAGAAAAAAAAATTAAATTTGGTTCAATTGTAGCATAGAGATTGTTGGAATAGCCCAACTTTTTGCTTTGTTTTCATTCAAAAGTTAAATAAATTATTCACACCAGAGAGTATTCCACACCTTTACAAAACCAAAATTGGTTCAAGCATGAAATATTCTTGCAACATCTAGGCTAGTGTATCTATCACTACTCTCTCTTAGACAAGGTTCGAAAAAGAATCTCAAATCTAATAAGTCTCGCACAGTCGGTTAAGCTTCAATCTCTGTCCCATCACTGCAATGTTGCATACCTGTGTCACAAGTACTTTATGTGATCTGATGAACTCATAGCATTTGTTCCCCTTGACATACATACTCCTAAGACTACCCAGACAATCAGAAAAATCTTACCCCTTCAATGTTGAGGTTCCTAGATGTCAAAAAGCCTTCTACTCTAAACTGATAAATTTTAGAATTTCCTCCCTGTTTCCTACTTCACTGACCATACTAATCTGCAGAAGTTAAATGTAATGTGAACAGATATCTCGCTGTTCACTCTCCATAATCCCCTGATAGGCATGATCCGAAATAGTAGTACCTTCCAAGTGGCAATATGCTTTGTTTGGAGTGAAAAAGAGTAAAAACATTTGAAATTATTTTTTTATTTACTTTTTTTTTTTTACAAAGGATTCACCACTTATCAAGATCTGAAGGCCACTTGTGGATAAGAGTTTATGAGTGCACGCTGGTCACCAATACAATAGCATAATGACCGTTAGTGGTAGAAATTGATTATTCATTTCAACAAGAACTTGTTTACATAGGACGTAAAGACGACCATGTTGTAGTCATGTGGATAGAAGGCTAGCAGAACAGTTTCACAAATGAGCATTTCTAGGAAAAAAGCTTTTTTCATGGAATTTGAGTTTAGATTTAGGCATAGATAAAAAGTAGGGGAAATTATTGCTAGTGGTTGTAGCCAGATGAGTGTTTTTTTATGAAAGTTTGCCAAGGGGGGGGCATGAATTGAAGCTTAGATGAGCACTTGCCATAAAAATAATGATAGAGCAGAGCCAAGCTCACAATGTCTCTTTTGTGAGAAAGAGGTTACAGGGAGGAGAAAAGGAGATCACCGACTAGATTTTTAAGCTAATTTTGAACTCTGTCAAGGCAGGATAGGATCTCTGAGTGGCTCCGCCCAGATGTGGTAACAGTACTCCACTTCAGGATGTATTTGGCTCTTATACAGGTAGAGAATTATGTTGGGAGTGATACACCTTCCAGAATGGTAGAATGATGCAACCATTTTTCCAGTGACCTTGGCAACAGGTTTGATTTAGGCCTTCCATTTCAGGTCAGGAGTGAAGATCAGTCCCAAAAGCTTGTTGAAGCAGGGTGCTTCTTTGAGAAGTGAGCTATTCATATCAGTTGCACCCAGGTGAGGATCAGAGCATTGGTAATGAAAAGATAGAAGCCTGGTTTTGGATGTGTTAAAATTAACCAGCTACGTGTTCAAGATCAGAGGAGAGAAACTCAGAGATCTTGATTGTTGCTGGCCTTTGAAGTGTAGCATCATTTGTGTATATGTTGACAAATGAACTTAGAATGTGGTTTGAGATATCATTGATGAAGATAAGAGAGTTGGGCCTAGGATGAATCCTTGAGGCATGCTAGTGTTGATAATTTGAAATTTCAACTTCTGCCGATAAAAACCTACAAGAGAGAAAGGATTTAATAGTTGCAAAGTCATTTTCAGATATTCCATATTGGAAATCTTTATACCATACTCTATCGAATACCTTTCATATGCCAAGAACTATTGCTCTAGGGAGGAAACTCCTGCCAATAAATTCACTGATCCTATGTGAGATTACAGTCAGTACTCAGCTGTAGATCTCGTAGGACTGAAATCATATTGCTTATTACTGAATAGGTTATTTTTGCTAAGGTGGTTGACAATTTTTCTATTTAATATGGATTCACGCAACTTACTCATGGCACACATGGTACGGAGATGCAGAAGAGTGATTGCCAATATTTTAAATACTGAGCAGATTAATGAGTTTTTTATAAGGTGTTGAAAAGCATTTCTATTTTAGGCATTGCCTGATTCTCTCAATTCAAAACAAAAAAAAATCTAATACACATTTGTGTTAGCTTGTTGGATGACATCGTCCTAGCAAGTGTAAAATCCTACTTGTGAGACATTGACTTGAGTTTTCAGTAGTTGAATAAGTGCACCTATTGTTGAGAAGAGTAGGTATATTCCACAGTCGGACTTTGCTTGATCTGTGTTAGTTTATAGACTTTTTTTGTATGTTGTGGCTCAGGTGACAAGGTACTGACTTCGCATGTACAGGACTCAAGTTTTGAATCCTGAATCAGATATGTTCTATAGATGAACCCAAATTTTTGTTGATGCTGTTACATCGCATTGATGTGTACAGACCTTCATAGTATCATGTTGGGGGTTGTACAAATACCCTAAAACTTTCTCCACATCAGAATCAAACAGTGACATAGTTCCATTTGCCGCCATCGTTTTTCGTAACACTGCACTGTTGGAGTTACAGGATTGTATCTCAAAGTTACCCTCTTGCAGGCGCTCCTTCACCGTTGTGTATAACGTAGATAGAGTATTTATATCATTTCCTGTTTTCACCAAATTGTCCACATAAAAGTTCGACTTGAGTACCTGGGAACATTTATCTGATGGAAATTTTTCTGCATGATATTTCAAAACATAATTTAATATAAAGGGACTTGCATTGAAACCGAATAAGATGGTAGAGTATCTGTAACAATGCAAGTTGTCACCTTTCTTTAAAAAGAAACAGAAACGATTGCGGTCCTTTCCAGGTCGAGACGAATCATAAGGAATGCTTTCCTTATGTCAGCCAATAACACATATTTGTTGGCCCTAAAGCGAATCAACAGTTCCAACATGTCTCCCATTAGGTTGACTCCTGGATAGGCTGCCTGATTAAGAGATATAGAATTTGCCCCCTTATAGGAACAATTGAATACAGGTCTAACCGCGGTCATCTGATCAGCTAGTTTGAGTACCGGTCTGTGCGGAATCCATATATAATTTTGAAAGTCTTCTGGAGTCAGCGTTATTTCCGCTATAATTCCTTCGTCTTCCTGTTGTTTAAAGACATCCTAGTATTGATCATAGAGATCTTTCTTCTCCAGGTCTTTAACTACTCTTTCTAGTATTCTAAGAGCGGCATTGTGGTTAGAAGGCACAGACTTCACTTTGTCTTCATACCATGGCAGCTGTACATGGTGTCGGCCATTTCTGTAGGATATAGTGTTCCTAAACTTCTGTACCATCTCTTCATCCACGGTGGAGAATTCCTCTGTGACAGATAACCCTAGTGACTCCATGCTAAACATACTTTCCAGTCCTCTTTGGACGTTTTCTTCTTCAAACCAAGCTTTTAACGGGTCTAGGTATTTCTCCACTGGATTCAGCACAAAATTAATTTTGTACTCTGAAAGTGGAGGTGTTTTTTCCAACAAAGAGGTATAATTAATTTTTGCCTCTCTCTCTACTTTGTGCCTTGGTTTTAGTTGATTCTCATACATGAAGCAACGGCAGTTACCAAAGGGTACAAGTCCTTTTGGAGTGGAAAAAGCGGCTCCATACATGCAGGGGCCGATTTGAAACGGTTCTATGAATTGAATCGCGTCAATTCCCAATAGCCCCTCAATTTTAATATAACTGTCCCTGGGATTATACTTAGTTGTCAATCGATGTCGTTTCAAGTTTTTAACTATCTGCGGAAGCTCCAGTAACTCATGTGAAAGATTCAATTCACAAGAAAGAATTTGAAGAGTGTGAACTTTCTCAGGGATAAGTCTTAATTCCACAGAGGCCTCCTTAAAAGGTCTTGTTTCTGAGCCCAAAAAGGTTTTCACTTCCAACCTACTTTCTTTAGCTGTAGAAATGCAATTCAGTTTTTCCAGCACAGAGATATCCAAGTAGGTCTTTTGGCTTCTGGTGTCCAGGAGACAATTTATTTATTTCCAACTGACTATTTCCCTTTCCTACCACTCTGCTGATTACTGACGACATGAAACCGTAGCTGCAATCATTCATATGTAAACAGGTGTCTACACGCACCTTGCCTCTCTTGTCTGGGCACATTGCTGTCACGTGGCCCTTAACAGTGCAGCTGCTAAAGTTATTATTTCTAAATGTTCTCAAAGGGCACATTGCTCCCCTATGTGTCTTTTTTAGGCATCTAAAACACAGCCGAAGTTCCTTGCACCTTGTAATCTGGGCTTCATGGGAGATGTAGTAGGGACAATTTTCCGAAGGATGTTCATGCTTCTTACAAAACTCACATTTTTGTGGTTTTGATTCCTCTTTGATATTGAAAGCTTTTATGGAGGAATGGGATTCATCTTCCTTTTCTTTCCTAAGTCTTGGTGGGGACCTCAGCTTAGCCATAGGGTGCTGTTCAGGTTTCTTAACAATCAAAAACCGCTTAATAATTTCTGGTGTCTTCAACAGGATTACTGACAAGGTTGGGTATGTCTTTCCAGCAATCCTGATCAGTTCATTGTTTATGTTGGGTGGTAATTTTGCAAACAATACCTGAGAAATTATTATTACACCTGCCGACATGTCATCATATAAATCACACCTATATGATGCTCTATGTTCCCATACATCTGCCTGCGTTTTTATCATGAAGTCCTTCAACTCTACAAAATCTTTAGGATTCTCCAAGTAAAAATCTAATATACCTTGGATTATTTCGCCGCGTATTTCCTCCTCATCCAAGTATTGTTCCTTCAACAATTTTAGAGCCACTGGATAACTGTCTTCGGAAACTGAAAGGTGGTCAATAAGTTGAAGGGGTCTACCCTCAAGAGAACACCTAAAAAAATACAACTTTCCTGTTGCCGATGGAATTGACATAGCACAATTCTCAAACTTGGTGAGAAAGTCTGTGTTCGTTACAACTCTACTTTCAACCGAGTCGTTGTTTGTTTCGTTCACCTCACTCTTTTCTTCTACCTCTTCTTTTACACACGTCCGTTCGTTTTCATGACTCAAACTTGTCTCGCTTCCCGCTTTCCTCTTCTCGTTATTTATGGAATCAGGGTACGAGATTCTCCGAGATTCCCCGAGACTTTTTTCCACATAAACACATGCAGGCGCCATCTTGATTCTTAGTAGCCACTTTCTCCACACTCCCCCCTGATCTCATGATCACAGAGACGACACAAAGTCCTTAAAACTTTTTCTTTCAAAATCCCTTTCACTGAAATGTGGCCTTTTCAGTTTGATTTTAAAAGGTTCTACTGAAAAGGAAGAATGTGCGGTTGGGTTGAAGGACTTGGTTGGGTCTGGGATACTAGTGGCTTCCTGACTATGAGGGTTGAAGGTTGGTTCAATGTTGGGAGACCTCTTATCTTCTATAGGGACCTCCAGTCGGTGTCGCACCTCTCTCTTAAATTTAAAAGAAGCTTGAAATAGTTCAGCAAGCGATTCAGCTTCCTCTTCGGCAGCCAATTGTTCCTCCATACTCCAAGAAACACTCTCTAGCTCTTTTAGCCATCCTTCTATATCCTTTTCAAAGGATAAAAACACATTTTTCCTTATTTTTCTTTGAAGAAGGTCTAGCCTTCTCTCTAATTCCCTTCGAGTAACAGGGTCGTTCATTTTTTTTTTTTTTTTTTTTGCGATTCGTTGCAAAACGTGGGATTTTAACAGACTAAAAGGGAGAGGCGTTTCTGCAACTCAACGGGTTAAACCAGAACTTGACGTAGAAGGAAAAAACAATGAAACTCTTACCTTGCGTGGTTAACCATTCACGCCTTTTCTTGGTTAACACGAGTTGCAACGAATTGCCTTGTTGCTTACAACGACAGATCCTCTTTGTAACAGTAACTGTGAAAAGGATTGCTGAACTAAAACAAAAAGACCAACCAACCAATATCGCCGATAGGGGGTATTTTTATACCCACTAGTCGACTCTATACAAATGTTAATGAGTGGACAAAAAAAAAAAAATAAATAAAAAAAAACACTATTATAAAATCAGTCGACCAAGCACTTCCAAACCTTTTGCTTGAACGACTGCCACACAGAATTCCATTGCTTCAACCCTCCACATCGAGTTCCGGTAAGTAAAAATTACCACATTATGTTTTTGTAAATTGTTTTCTTGGGTTATTTTTTAATGTTAATTATGAAAACAAATAAATTGTCCGCGTGACTAAAAGAAGAAAAAAAGAAAAGAAAAACAAAAGAAACCAGTGCAGTTCAAATTCTAGAGAAATAATAATAAAAAGATGTTCAGGTTTGTTTTACTGTACACATAGATTAGAAAAAGTTGTCACAAAACAAATATAGAACAAATAAATGTTATCAAAGGCAAGATAAGTAACTTTTCTACCCAACTGGATATGTTTTAGTGTTTATATTTAATGTAACATGTTTATTCAGCTCGAAAAACATACAGTGTTTACCGATGTATTGGAAAATTTTAAATGGTAGCCGGCTCTCTCTTTGAGGCGGTAAGTTTGGGAAAATGAGTTATAAATAAAAAAAATCAGATAAAATACTGTAAGAAACTCGCTCAATGTATGTTATTGTGACATAGGCTGACATATATTCGGCGGGTTTTTAACAGTATTTTGACTGTTTTTTTTTTCATTTATAACTCATTTTCCCAAACTTACCGTCTCCGAGAGAGAGTCGGCCGCCATTTTAAATTTTTCATTACATCGGTAAACACTAACACTATGTTTTTCGGGTTGAATAAACATGTTACATTAAATATAAACACTAAAACATATCCAGTTGGGTAGAAAAGTAACTTATCTTGCCTTTGATAACATTTATTTGTTCTATATTTCTTTTGTGACAACTTTTTCGAATCTATGTGTACAGTAAAACAAACCCAAATGTTCTTTTAGGAAACACTATTTACGAAAACAAAACAAAAAATACATCAGTTACCAATATTCAGTCATGAGATCCGAGATAAGGATAATTTTTTTTTTTTCACTTAAACATACATATTATTGTACTAACCTATATCAGTTTCCTCTCTTCCTATAAAAAATGAGATTCTACTCTTTTAGGCGATTACGTGTAAACACTTAAAATCTTGGCGAAAACACCCCCACTTCCCAAATTAGAACTTAGACTGAAAGATTAGTTGCTTCATATATAAATTTAACGCAAAATAACGTGTAATGTACAGGCCATTATTCTATCATTTTGTGGCAGTTAAACAATAACCATTTTTTATTTATTTATTTATTTTTTGAGAGGGGTCTTTCTTTCAACTGTTGAAAAACTAAACCTGAAATTTAAGGTTATTTTGTGGGTTAATGTTGTTTACTGGTTAGAAAACAGTCCGATTCAAATTGTGTACAAATACCTGTTTTGCTATGGGAAATATTTTTTTGTTTGTTTTAAGGAGATTTTTTTTACAAGCTTGTCAGTGGGACTTATGCTTAAAAAAAACAAACAAAAAAAAAACATTAACAAACTGCTCTAAACATTTGGGAAGGAAACGGGACAACCATTTTTCATTAAATTTATATACAGAAGTTCTGTATTACAGAACTTATCTGATCCCCGCTCTAAATTCTAAAAAAATATATATTATTGGAGTGGGAGGAAGTTTTCAGGGTTTTCATCTGTAATCGCTTATTAAAAGTAAAATCTTTGGAGAAGGATGATTTAGGTGAGTGTTAAATTACAAATTTATCTATAATTTTGTTTTATTTATTTTTCTCTTCGAAGATCAATCATAAATGTGAAAATAATTGTTTAATTATGTTTTTCTGGGTTAGGGGGTGAATTAAAAGGGAGGAGTACTTATGCAGTGCACTAGTTGACCTGCGTACTGAAAAATATTTAGAAAGCCATTTTTAACATGGAGAGGGGGAGGATGTTTTGTAACTATTATGTACTGTCACCTAACACTTTAATAATAATAATATGGAAAAACTTGAAAATCCTATTTTAAAAATAGCGCTAGTCCAATAGTGAAGCATAAGCACCAACGGATGCTGAAATATTTACGAAAATTTTCCGTTGATTTTCATCTAAGAAAAAAAAAAAAACACTTAGCAGAAGACATGACTAACATTGTGACAGCAAAATAAAAAAAACGACTTACCCAGAGTTATTGATGATAAACAAACTATGAATCATATTTGTTTTTACTTTTTTAAAGAACAGAATACTAGGCTAAAAGTCGATTTTTTTTTTTTTTTTAATTATTATTTTTATTGCATTTGCTAATCGAGGCGACTACGACAGCTGGACGGCTGCAAAATTTGCCACCCACATTTACAGCCGCTTACGGTATTAAGTTAAATAATTATTTTAGATTTTTATGGCCGCTTATGGAATGAAGCAGACTTTCATTTTACTTGCTTTAGTTTGCTTAGAGCCGCTTATGAAATTGTGTAAAACTATTTTCTTAACATTTTTATGCTGCAAATATTTTTAAACGACTTAAATTTTCGAAATACTTAAAGAACACTTATCCGTTCAGATTGTTTAAATTAATCTAAATCATATTTAGTTATTATGGGTCCCCTTGTTTGTGAGACCACTTGTTTGTGAGACTGGACACGTGTCCTACTCTTGTGCAATCACACACACACGCAAACACACACACACACACACACACACAACACATACACACACACACACACCCACGAGCGCGCTCATGCGCAAATAAACAAACCTTTATTTCCCCGCGCATTTTGCACAAAAATAAGTTCTTCCAGCAACGGCACAATTTCAAATACTGGCACATACTTTCTCACAACAACAAAAGTAAAAATGAACATATTTCTGGTGGACGTAGTTGGCGACTGTATCACGTGACACAAGTGTCCAATGAGAAAATTCAGAAGATTGTCTTTTTAACGCTTTTCCAAATACCAAAATATTAGCAGTAGCAATCCTGTTTTTGGAGCCGGCCTAAAATGTATAAACACGCATCAAACAGTCCCCTAGGGGGAATTCAATTAATTCAGTTCATTCGTTAATTCAGCCATTTCAGTCTTCTTCTTTTCTCCTCGCTTCGTGGAACAGTCTGACTTTCATGCAGAATTCGACCAGCATACGAGGTCCTGAACAGTTTCTTGGAAATGGTTGGACGAGCAGCCACCTGGGAAGTTGTACAATAGGTTTTGGGAATATAAAATTCCCCCTTGGAACTCGTAGAGAATATGGTAAGGAACTACAGATTTGGATAAAAAATGGATGGCTATTTCCCTATTCAGAGAAGGAATTGGGCCCCCCAAAGTGTCTGATCCCATTAATGGCGGTTATCCAGCATAATAAACAGAAGGTGAGGCCGGTACTCGACTATCGGGAACCAAACGAGCACATAAATCCTTTTACAACCTGCATGGATGTATGTATAAAGAAGTTGAGAGAATGGCGGCAAGCAGGATCTAATGTATCTGTGCTGGATCTTTGTAAAGCATACTTCAAGTGCATGTACATCAGTCACTATGGTCCTATCAAACGGTGCTCATCAAGGGAGAAAGGTATTGCTTAACCCGCATGAGATTTGGACTTAATGTGACGCCATCAATTATGCAAAGGATTGTTGACGCTATATTGACTAAGGATGAGCGCATTCAGCAGGCAACATCTGCATATATTGACGATGTGTATGTGGATGAAGAAATTGTGCCTGCAACGCGCGTAAAAGAACATCTTAACAACTTTGGCCTTCTCAGCAAGGAACCAGAAAGGCTATTAGATGGTGCAAGAGTGCTCGGTTTGCAGGTCTGGGAAGAAGATAATGTCGTGTGTTGGAAACGAGGCAATGATATCCCAGGTATGCCCTGTGTTTTCATGTGATGGAATGTATTTACATTGTGCAGAAAGTTGGTTGGACACCTTCCTGTGGGTGGCTGGCTTCGTATTGCAGTGGCATTCATCAAACAGAAATCCTCTGACGTCACCACTGGATGGGATGACAAAATTTATGATGCCCCTCTCAATACAATGGTCAGTGCACAAAGAAGATCCAGCACGGGACAGATGGTGTGTTGACAGTCAGGACCATAGTGTATAGGTTGACGCACCTCTGTTGCCATTGGCGTGTCATTAGTCCATGATGGAGCCATAGTGGAAGATGCTTGCTGGTTACACCCAGAAAAGGACTCCCAACACATAAACCCAGCAGAACTCGATGCAGTGATCAAGGGAATAAACTTGGCAATCCTTTGGAAGAAAACCACCCTGCAACTATTCACAGATTCTGCTTGCATCCATAAGTGGATTTCAGACACTCTTACTGATGGGCTAGAGTGTGAACCAAAGCAATGAGCGAGATGCTCATCCGTTAGTGGCTCGACATGATCATGAGCCTAGTGAATGAATATGCACTATCAATGGAGGTATCCCTGGTCAGATCCAGCATAAACAAAGCAGATTGTTTCACAAGGGTACCTCAAAGATGGCTTGATGCCATAAAAAGAACTGTTGAACCTATGCAACCTCCCTGTGCCGCATCTATAATCCCTGGTCAATCTAATCGGATTAAGGAAATCCACCAACAAAGCAGGCATCCTGGAGTCAAGTGGACCCAATATTTCGCTAAGTTGGTTGAACCAGGAGTGCAAGGGGCAGACGTCATGGAAGTGGTCAAAAACTGCGTCGAATGCCAGTCCATTGACCCGGCACCCGTCCACTGGGAAAAAGGGAAGTTAGAAGTTAGGAGCTACTGAAGCCGGCTGACGATAGACATTACTCACCACAATGGCAAGGATTTCCTGACTCTCATTGATTGCGGTCCATCAAGGTTTGCCATATGGTGTATGCTGCATCGACAACAGTCACTATTGTCCGTCAACTAAACAATATTTTCCTTGAACGTGGACCTCCATCAGAGATATTGCTTGACAATGGTGTTGTATTTACCAGTGAGCAGTTTAGAAAGTTTACAAACAACTGGGGAGTACATCTGAGGTTTCGATGCGGCCATGTACCTAGTGGAAATGGGATCATTGAACGGAATCATCGCACCGTCAAAATAATCGCGGCTAGATCAGGCTGCACAGTGTTTGAGGCAGTTTATTTGTACAATATAACCCCGATAGATGATGTTTCACCTTCTACGGTGCCAGCTGATACATTGCATAAGTATCACGTCAGGGTGAAGAGCATAGAGATGAACCCGCTGCCTGAACTGGAAGTAGCCGGAGAGTGAGTGAGGAAAGGGGATGTTGTGTGGATCAAAAACCCATGAGGAAAGTGCACGACAAGGTATGGAGTCGGGCAAGTCACTGAAATAATCAGCTCATAAGTGATACGAGTCGATGACGTGCCCCATCATGTTAAAGACATATGGTTAGTAACACAACCATCACTAGACGACACGAGCGAATCAGAGTCAGAATCTAGCGAAGCATCGCTCTGGATTGCAGCACCACCATCAGACAGTGACTCTGAGATTAGTAGCCTCCCAGAAGACATAAAGATTAGTAGCCTCCATGAAGAGACAGAGATGCTCGACCCTCAGACCGCAGACGAAAGCACAAGTGAAGATGAGGCATGTGTTGTCCCCCCTTGAAGAAGCACCCGGCAAAGACGATCACCACCCCCTTGCCACCTCTGTGATCATAAGATCAGGGGGAAGTGTGGGGAAAATTGCTTACCGTACAAACGTCTTTGTGTCTGTCTGTCCTGTGAGTCACGTGCGTTGAGAAAGAAAGAAAGAGTCACTCATGGCAGCCGTAACGTTTTGTAGTGAACAATGTCTTGCGAGATCACATGCACGTGCCTTATGAAAACAGGTCACTTGTCAGTGGGAGAGGATCGAGAAATCATTTAACCTTTGAGAAGCGGCAAAATCAGTTGGGAGAATTTTTGTGAGCAGTGATTTTTGCCTGTATTTGACAGTATGGCATTGTGTATTGTAGATGAATGTTGGGGTTTACCAATTGTTGGGGACTTGCATAAATCCCCTGAAATAAATAAATGAATAAAAAGAAATACACTACCAAATAATGTAAAATCAACTCTTGTTTATATTTTGTTAAAAGAAAAGAAATTACTTTTTAGTGTATGCCAAGGTGGCAGTCTGTATGAAAGAAGGAAGGGAGGAAGAAGGTGAAGAGGACTAGGATATATAAATCCTAATCCCGTTACAAAAGAAAATAATGAAACAAATGGAATTGAAGGAAACAAAAACTCAATTGATGGATAAGATAAACGTGTCGTTTATTTACTGTTGAAAGAATGAATGTTTTAGATATAACATGTGTTCATGTCCACGTGGGTGTAATCATCGTTTATTGCGGGACTGGTGGCGTAGAAAGAAAAGGAAATGTGTGTTCATCTCACTATCGTTTGTTCGCGTGTGGGAAGAGAAGTGAGTAATATAGTAGAAATGGGAATGATAGTCCAGCGTGTAGACAAAGACAAAGGATAGAGGGTTGACATCAGTTAGCAGTCAGCTACGCGAAGGTATTCTCAGGGACAAGTTGTATATATAGAGAGAGAAAGAGTGAGAATGTTAATCCAGTTCATGGAGAGAGAAAGCGTATAAAGTGTACGTACTGTTTGTTAGCTTTTTGTTCCACATAGTAGCAAGTGGCGTGAGGCACGCGCGTGCATGCGCCTGCTGAAACGGCGGTGGCTGGTGCACCGACCACTCACCTCGAAAGGCAGGTTGGAAAAGAAAGATGCTGCTTATTGCTCTTGCTTTTATACTTGTTTCCAGTGGTCTTTTGCGCATGTGTGGATTTCCTTTGAAAGGGGAATGACGTCGTCCTTGTGTGCATATGTGTGCGCGTGTGTGAGTACATGTGTGTACCTTAGCGTGTGTGTGTATACACGTGAATGTGAGTGTATATACGTGAATGTGAATATATGTACGTGTGTGGACGTGCGCGCGTATGTTTGTGTGCACGTATGTATATGACAAGTAATATAGTTTGAGATGTGAATGCGTGTTTTTGTGTGAGACTAGAAAAGGCTCACACAAAGGTGAAGACTTAAGAGCGTGCGAGAAAGTCCTACTATGTATTGTGGTGAAGTGAGAGAAAGAGAGTCAAGCAATGTTCTTTGATGTGCGCGAAAACCTGTCATTTCAGCTACTGAATTTCACTCAGCGAGCATGGTTGTTTGTGTCAGTTATCGCTTTCTCTGACAAACGAAGTTCTCCAGTGCCTTTTATATTTATTTAGCAGCTCCCAGAGGCTTGCAAAAATAAGTTTTTTTAAATCGAGCCTTGATTGGTCAAAACTTCATATTTTTGATAAAAAACAAAAAGTGCTTTCAGCTACGTCGGACATTTCTCAAGCATGTTGTTTTTTGACTAAAGAGGTTTGGTGTAGGTGAATGCTGTAATTCCCGTTCGAATAAATGTATGAATTTTAATGGGTGTGTCTTAGAAAAATAAAATAAGAAACAGCACAGTATGCATGTGCATTAACCTTGTTCTTGTTAGTGCATATATAGATGTGACCGAGTTGATAAGGCTGGATGCATGAGTTATGGAGTTCTTTCGTCTTGCCACTCTGGCTCAAAAGGCATGGGTGTAGTATTAAGTAGACATTCTTGAGTTCCTTTTATTTGGCCAACTGGTGAAGTCTCTTTTTTGTCCAGGTCATATAGGAAATTTAAAGTTGACACTGATTGACCAAATTCACATATAGGTGTTACTTTTGAGGATTTGGAAAGATTTTCATTGGTTGAAAATTTTTTGAGATTAACACGTTCATGTTAAAACTTGCTGGCTTTAGAAAGTGATGAAGAACGTGTATGGAGATGAACAGGGAAAAAGTACACCATGTTGTCAAGAGAAGAAACAATGCGGTTAAAAAAGATGGATGTGTAAAGTTGAAGACGAGAAATAGCTGCCTATGCTTGGCGTGTAGTGGAGCATAAAGAAAAACATGTTCCAGGGGAGATGGTGACCCCACAGTTACAGCAAGAGACTCTTTAAGCTAGTGTCGAGACAAGGAGAAAGAAAAATATTAATAAACGACTTGTGTTAAAAAAGAAAGAAAAGCGGAGTCAGATTTATTTATTTTTGTTTGTTTGTCCCTTTTCGACAGTGCCAGACAGCTTGGGGGTCCAAGGGACGTTTGAACTGTAATGAACACAGTTTGAGCATAATAGTCATGTTACAGAAAGAAAGATTACTTTCTTTTTTCACAACCATTTGCATTTTAGTATTTGTTCGAATCACATCTCAATATTTAACTTACACAGACTTCCACATGGATTTAGTGGTGCTTTTACTTTCTGTATCAATTCCACCGGATGTGTCAATTTTTTCTGGCCCAAATACCAGGGTCCTGTCACCTTCATCTGTGCACCTATTATTTTCTTTCTTACCACTACAGAAAGATGTGACACAAGGTTAGAAGAGTGGGGAGAGTCAACTAAAGGGAGCGCTCTCTGGCCTATTAAATATTGCCTGGGCAGCCTCATCAGCATTCCCTAATCAAGGCGCTTCAGGCAGCAAACAATAAACTTACTCAACCCAAAAGATAGGAGGTAAAGCCTAAGAGGGTGGACTTCCTAGACTGTGCAGGACAAAAGTCAGCCATACCTCAGTCAACAAGGAAAAAGATAATTCAAAAATGTCCTAGACTCTACTAGTTTTGGGGTTAAAGTTGTGCGAGCCTTTTCTAGTCTCACACAAAAACACACGTTCACATTTCAAACTATATTACTTGTCACATACATACGCGCACACAAACATACGCACGCACGTCCACACACGTACATATATTCACATTCGCATACATACACTCACATTCACGTGTATATACACACACGCTAACGTACACACATGTACGCACACACGCGCACACGTAAGCACACATGGACAACAAAAGACCAGTGGAACAAGTATAAAAGCAAGAGACAATCTACAGACTGACAACATGCCTTTTGTGCATGCGCGTACCTCACACCACTTGCTACTATGTGGGACAAAAAGCTATCAGACTGTACGTACACTTTATATGCTTTCTATCTCCATAACCTGGATTGACTTTCTCACTCTATCTCCCCTTCGGCTTTGGTCCATCAAAACAGACATGTGCGCGACTCTCTACTGAGCTTAACCCTCTCTTTCTACAGGTCGGCTTGCCACTTCGCGTTTCTCTATTGCATTCCCCTTTCCTTCCACGTGCGTAGTCGTTAACGGCCGAATGAACACGTGTACACCCAAGACTTTCATTTCTCAACAGAAAATAAACGACATGTTTATTTTATTCCAGCATTTGAGTTCTTTGTTTCCTTCATTCAATTCGTTTCATTATTTTTTCTTGTAGCGAGTTTAGGGTATTTATATCCTGGTCCACAACAAAGTAAAACCCTTGATAGATAGAGCTTCTGTAATGATATGTAGGCATATTGAGATATATGGAACAGGTCAACAGAGCAGAGAGGGGAAAGTAAGGAAGAAAAAGAGAAGAATTTTTTTGTTTACAGACCATGATAAGATAATACCATAATAATTATTCACTAATATAGCACCGAGAAGCTCCATCAGAAACTACTGCATGGTCTAGAATTCATTCACTAAATGGCAATACAGCAGTCCCAGTACTTTGCACCTGCTGATAGAACGGCCTGCTTAGGAGTTAATCCAAGGTTCGGGTCCCTGACTATCAGTCAGATAATGCCAGCCCAGTTAAAACGTTTACCCCCAGCTCCCTTAATAGTGACATGGTTACAAGCATAGGAATTGAAAGAGAAAAATTCCAACATCTCAAGCAACTGCAAAAGTGCCAACCTAATGTACAGCATTTTCTTCTCCTTTTGTCAGAAATAACACACATTCAAGATGAGGGCTGCCTACCTGTAGAACTCTGTTCTGCTGGTCTGCTTCCCTGTCATTTTCAAATAATCCTCGTAAATAATCAAATTATACAAAATTTCCACGACTAATGATTACTATGCTACTGTCTCAATAGCTACCATACACACATTAATGCTTATCATCGAGTGGCCTCCAGCCCTTGACACGTGGTGACCCCTTTTTAAAAACAAAAAGCAAGTCAGTGTTATATATTGGGTCCCTACACCGGTAGGTAGAGATTATGTTAACTTGTATGACTTTTGAGAATGTTTCATTCATATCTAGACAAGTACATACCATCCAGAATGGAGTGGACAGGCAAAGAAACTAAATAACACCCTCTTTCTCATAACATGTCATTCTCCCATTGGGAAAACATACCTGATGCACTCCACCTGATCAGATCAATACTCTGCACTCTACTAATACAAGCCCCATGACAGACTGTTCAAATATAGCCAGAAATCCACTTCTAATCTTGGGTAAAGCCAAGACATGTATATATTAGTGTTGGGACGATTCATCAGAATTGGAATCAGGAATCGAAAAAATCGGAACTTTATTTGGTATCAGAATTAGTATCAGAATCAGAAGAATTTGTGGCTATTTTCTATGACTCATATTAATGAGAAAATGATAAACATTTATTGATTTTAAAATTATCAGCAAAATGAAAATCTATAGTTTGGTAATTATATCGGAACCAGGAAGAATACTGGAATCTTCTGATCGCTAATATATATCAGAAACCAATGGAACACGTACATCAAGTCTGTTGCCAGGGTCGCTGGTGGGATCCTTCTGCCGTACATCAAGTCTGTTGCCAGGGTCGATGGTGGGATCCTTCTGCCGCTCTGGAAGATATCTTACTACTGATGCAATTCTCTATCTATATAAAAGCCAAGTACGTCCAAGGATGGAATACTGCTGCCATATCTGGGCAGGAGCTGCTAAAAACAGCCTATCCTGCCTTGACAGAGTACAAAATAGACTTTGTGGCTTAGTGGGGGATGCCCTTTTCTCTACCCTGCAACCTCTCTCCCACAGAAGAGACATTGCGAGCCTATCCTTGTTTTATCGTTATTTCCGTGGTAGGTGCTCGTCTGAACTCCAATCTCTGGCCCCCCCTCGCCAATCTTTCACGAAAAACACCCGTCTAGCTGAATCCACTGTGAAAAATTTCCCCCATTCTTTATCTGTGCCTAAATCAAAACGTGGATTCCATGAACAAAGCTTCTTTCTTAGAACTGCACGCCTGTGGAAGTCTGTTCCGTCTGCCTGCTTCCCACCTGACTACAACTTGGATGTCTTCAAGTCTAACACATTAACACATTCCTAATGAACCGCCCCTTAAGTAAACACTTCATCAAATCTCCACACTAACATACTGTACTTGCAATAACCCTTATCCCTGAGTGGCTTCCGGGCCTTGATAAGTGGTGACCACCGTGTAAAAAAAACAAAAAAAACATGCTAAATCAAGTAAGCATCGTAACACCCTACTACCCTCACACCTTTAATTCTCACTCTGCTTATATGCGTCTACTCTCAGGCATCATAACAACAGTGAATGTGCGAGATATAGCCCCCAAATTTACTAGTGAACATGGCACTTGTATTATCCCACTAAACCCTGACTAACATTTCATAAACAAAACAGTTAAACAAAAGGGGGACACATTGAAAGCACATGCATTTAACAACAACTGTGTACTCGCTTCACATGGTGAGCAATCACGAAACATATTTAATAAAGTCTTTTCTACAAACGGTTTGGTCTTCATTCTTTCCATGTGTGTGTGTGTAGCTGTTAATCTATATAGTTGCATCCCTCAGTTGCTGTTAAAGTCGGGTGAATAACTCAAGCATGGAGACACAAAGAAACTTGTTAGCGGTTTTAAAGGTTTTATTGGGGAGAGAGGTTTGTTCACATATGAAAGGCTAAAAATTACTTTGTTAATTCTTTCTTACTTAATTTTCTTACTTAGCTTAAAAAATGGTCAACAAACAGACAAGTCTTGAGGAAATTTCTCTTAGATTTCTACATTGTTGACATGTCTGCTCTGGCCACTTCGTTGCCACAAACTGTTTAAAAGTCTGTGTCAAACATGTGATGCAATTTTCATCTAACTCTTGCTTCTAGTGCGTTTTCTTTAGGGTGCTAACCCTTGACCCTTATCACCCACTCAACTAATTGCATAAGGTTTATTTGCATCTGCCACCAGGCTGCATTGATTCTATCTGTCCCATGAAGAACTATTATAGCTGCTTTGCGGATCATTATCAGTCAGCAGAGAGATCTTTGAAAACAATGAGGAAAATATCCCCCCCCCTCTCTTTCTTTCTTCCCTGTCCCTATCCACTGGACGCTCAAGCATCAACTATTTTTTCTGAAAATTCCTGCTGACAGAATTTCAGCAGCCCAAAGAACTTTCTATCTTTTCTTTCTTCATTTGGACACTGTTAAATTTTCTCCCGCCAATACTAAATGGTGTAGATAATTAAATAAATCCTTTTCTTGTTGTCATTTAAAAAAAAAAAGGCTTTGTTTCTCCTTTTGTGCAATGGTTTAATAAAATAGAGGAGTTGGTCTTAATGCTTCACTTTTAAGGCCAGTTCCTATTTGATTATGTGCACATTGCAAGAAACATCAGTGGGAGCGAATTCTCATGGCTCAAGATTTTGAATATACTTCCTTTCTGGCTCGTCCAATCAGAAGCCAGCTCCTAGTCATGTGACCAAATTTATAAAAGGTTAGACTCTCTTTTTTCCCGGATCTTGGACTGACAACAACTCCACGTGGAACAGACCTGTCTCCAACTTCTCTATTGGGACTCAAGAGAACTCACCCGGCCTCTGGGCCCAGGGTTTGACTAAGATGAAATACAAATAATCCAGAATGGCAACCAGACTTTATTATGGTACATAAATGAACTCTTCTTTGTAGAGTGCTGTCTCTAATCTTTTATGCCCGTTCATACACATGGATGCACGTTTCTACTACTAACTTTACAGAGACAAATAATACATCATGGCTATGGACTATAACTTGTGCAGTCACACACACACACACACACACACACACACACACACACACACACACACACACACACACACACACACACACACACACACACACTTGCGTACAAATAAACAAACCTTTATTCATTTCAATTTCCCCGCGCATTTTGCACAAAAATAAATTCTTCCAGCAACAAAAGTAAAAATGAACATATTTATGGCGGACGTAGTTGGTGACAGTATCACGTGACACAAGTGATCAATGAGAAAATTCAGAAGATTGTTTTTTTAACGCTTTTCCAAAAACCCAAATATTAGCAGTAGCAATCTTGTTTTTGGAGCCGGCCCAAAATGTACAAAACACATCAAACAGTCTTCTAGGGTTAATTCAGTAGAATTCAATTCATTTTGTTCATTCAGTCATTTTAGTCTTCCTTTCTTCTCGCTTCGACGACACACGAGAACATGCCTCTCGTCTTCATAACATTGTCGCTGCCAAAGCCGTCAACACCATGATTACACACGCCATGCAGACACTCAAAAATCACTTATGCACACATGCATCCACTCCGCACATTTTCTAATTAATAACAAAGAATTACTTTCCTCACAAATTACTTTCCTCATGGGACTTTTAAGTAAGGCAAACTTTGCCAGATAAGACACAAACTTTAAAATCTCCTTATTTTCACACAGGACTTTAACCTTCTAAACTCCTTGATTCCATGAAGAACTTTCATCTAACATTTTAATCATAATGACTTCGAAAGAACTTTCACCGATCGGACCTTTGTTCATTCACCTTGTTGTTTTTGTTCCTATTTACAATGCCTCCCCATGGGACAGAGTTAGACACTAGGGTCGTTTTTTAACGTGGAGAAAAGGAACAAAAATAAAAATTGTCTCAGTCGTGACGGATTTCTCCTCCACTGACAGAGAACAAGAAATTGAAGTGCAGCATCTGAAGAACAGATACTACACTTTGAGATATTTATTTGCTCCCCCACCGAGCAAATTAGGCACAAGGCCGATTTTTAAAGTGAGGAGTGAAGGGGAAATGGGGACCAACTCCCCGGGGAGTAGGGCAGCTGGATAGTGACAATTGGTATGAAGGGTTTCCCCTACATTGACCAAGGTCTTATATGTGGGGTCGCCCCACATATGGTCTTTGCTTGCAGTATCTACCGGAACAGATACTACACTTTGATCTTGGCCCGAAGGCCGTTTTTGTTAAAAAAATAAATGTGTTGCATTTTAAATCAGAAGGAGGTGTCATTTTGTTTCATTTTTTTTTTTATTATTTTGTTTGGGGCAAAGAGATTTAATTTTACTTAAACTTCTGCACTCCTACACTCTTAATGAAGTAACAGATAGACTAGCAAAAATATGATGTTCTTTCTTCTTTATTATTGTAACGATATTCAAAAATTGAAATATTGAATTTCAAGTGACACTAATGGCATTTATTGAATTGTCATGTCACAGTTATGAAGATATCCAAAAATTATGAAAAACGATTAGATAGCAAATTAATTATTAAAGAAAATAGTTTTCGAAGAAATTAGCAATTTCAGTTTATATAATAACTAAAGAGCGCTTAAGTTAGCAGGGGAGGTAATTCATTTTTGAAAACTAAAACTTAGACCAATTTTGAAGAATGAAGGAAGGAGGGTCTATTAATTTACAAAGTCTGTGTATATATCAGAAGACTTTCGTTCATACGGAACATACATGCACACTTGCACACTTTTCTCTTTCAACAGGTCTGTCTAATCTTTACGTATCTACACTAGAACTCTTTCCACTACTAATCCTTTCTCTATAAAAACCTACTAACGAAGATTGTCAATAAAGTTTTTATTTAATGTTAGAACGAGACTTCATTTCTATAAAAAACGAACACGGTGTCAGAAGAAATGAACATGTCTACTCAATTGTTTCTTACAAATAAAACAATTTCTCTTCTCTTAGAACTTTCATGACTTAATTATGGATTGACATTAATTATTGCTTTTTCCTTCATAACCCTAAACACAAAGTTTGCATACTCCCTTTATCTTAAAACTGTTAACCTCATAATGCTGCTAGTACTAACCCACAACCACTCTTACTTTAATCCTAACTGAAACAATTACTTTGTTAACCCTAACAACAACATAAAAATTTGTTTTCAGTATTACAAGGGAAATAATTTGTCGACAAATTTTGGAGTTACTTCCCCTGAAAACAAAATTTTAACTATAACAAGGGAAATAATTTTTATTTTTAAATTACGTCCCTTTTATTTAAAGGGAAATAACTATTTGCTTTCAATTCGAAGCTATTTCCCTTGGATAAGCGCCCCCCCTCCTTATTTCAATAAATGACTATTTGAAGTTAGATAAAAAATATAGTAAATGCATGTTACACTTTATCTGTTCTGTCTTCTGACAGTAAAGAAGGAATCTTTCTAGACTGAGTCATTTTAATTTTTGTCTCAATACAAAGTGTCTTTTTTTTTTTTTTTTTTAAACCGACTTTGTGTCTAACTCTGGTCTCGTGAGTAGGCAAGTAAATATAGACTGTATATTGGTTTGTTTTACGTCGTATCAACCCGCACCTTCCCTTTTTTTTATTTTGTTTTTTAGATTATTGTTGAATTGAGTTATTTTTTTAAATGGCTTTATTTAATTTTGTGTGTGTGTGTGTGTGTGTGTGTGTGTGTGTGTGTGTGGAAATTCCCCTCAGACATGGGAAGAAGCCTGTCGATAACAATAATTAAAAAAAAGCAAACAAAAAACTTAAATATCAAAAACTAGCTAACGATAAGCGTTAGAGAGATAGACTTCAATCTAAAAAGCAGAAATTCTTCTGTTTTTGTCAAAAACATCGCTCATGGAATGTGAGGACTAAAGGACAAAAAAAAGGGACACGAGAGTTATGAAGCTGCTAAAAGTAAACTGAGGGTTCAATTTCTTCAAATATTTATTTATTGCATGAATATCTATCATATGAAATTCGTGTGTTCTTGTATTAAGCAAACGTTTCCTTGTATTAAGCAAATGTGTTCTTGTATTAAGCAAACGTTTCCTTGTATTAAGCAAATGTGTTCTTGTATTAAGCAAACGTTTTCTTGTATTAAGCAAATGTGTTCTTGTATTAAGCAAACGTTTTCTTGTATTAAGCAAATGTGTTCTTGTATTAAGCAAATGTTTTCTTGTATTAAGCAAATATGTTGTATTGGGCAAATAAATTTATAGCAATCAGAATGGTACCATTTTTCAGATTCTGTTATTAATATTGATTTTGTGGTAGATTTGGAAAATAATGTGAGAAAAACGAGCATAATAAGTTACCCTTTTTTTCTTTGTTCGTCCAGCTTACCCTAACCTATTTCCTTTTTCACTTCAATCCTGGCAGTCTACTGGTGGAGTTTTACATCTGTATGCAATTCTGATTCTAAGAAGCAAATGACTTGAATTGTTCACCTTCTTTATTTGTTTTGTTTGGATTCACCTTCTTTCTCACAAAACAAGTAAGTTTCACAGGAAGGTGTGAACTCAAAATATTTTCCAACCAATGGAAAAATCGCTTTCAGCTCCAAAAGTAACACATATATGTGAAAATAGTAAGCCGATACAAAGTTAAAAACTCCTATAAAACAAACAGCCAACAGTTAAAGGAACATAGAATTCAGTTGCTAAACATGTGAGGACACTCTCTACTTTCATACACAGATTTTGAGGAGGTAAAACCTACCCAGTCATACAAACATTACCATATAGTCGATGTTTACACATTGACAAATGAAATCAAAATGCATATATAAACGTTCTCTGAGTGCTGTGACTTGGTTAAGTTTTATAAACAACTGTCACACTTGGCTTGAATCATATCTGATTGAAGATCTATAACTTACTTGTAGTTTCATTTAATACTTTTGCACGCAAAATCCGATCCAACATTTTGCTAAATCCTACTCTCTGATGAGAAGGAAAGTATTCCTTCAAAACTCTGCGGATTAACGACTATCCACTTATCTAGTGTTTCCTTTTTAAAATTAAATATGTTTTAACTCTTTTTCAAAGTGTTTTTTTAACATGTTTTATCAACTACTTGTTCTCATATATATATATATATATATATATATATATATATATATATATATATATACAGTGAATAAATGACAAAAGACTATAATCCAAAGTTCATGATGTTGACCATCTTATAATTTATTCCTTTAATTCAGTTAACATTTAAAATTTTTGACAGTATCTGATTAGTAGCGCAAAATCAATCACTTTATTATTATATCAATCAGTGAGTTTATTGATTGATATAATAGTAAAGTGATTGATTTTGCAAAACTTTACTTTGTAATTACATTGATCTTCTTAAATAAGGATTAGTATATATTATAAGAAAATATATTTCCACAGAAATATATATATATATATATATATATATATATATGTATATAGTACTGCATATATATGTATGCATTACAGTTTCATACACACACACACACAGACACACACACATGTGTGTGTATTATACAGATTGTATTTATATTAGTTTTAGTATTTTCATAAATAGTGCTCAGTACCTGAATCGAGCTAAATACGAGGGGCGTGGAATAAGTATTGCCCCTGACCTACTTCCAGTTGTCTGATCTAGCTGAAATTTTGCACGGGTTATGTGGCAAATTACAGCTATGAACTAACTGTGTTTTCTGTTTTATAGGTGTTTGAACTGAGTCAGGTGCGAAATGGAGCCTGTTGAATGTCGAGTAGTGATCCGGTTTTTGTATTTGAAAAGATGCACACCACAGGAGACTTTTGATGAAATGAAAGAAACTTATGGTGATAATGCCACATCATATGACCTTGTAAAACGTTGGCATCGTGAATTCAAACATGGCCGGAAGTCTGTGGAAACAGCTCTGGTTGCCCCCCCCCCCTATTGCCATTGATGAGGCATCTGTCCGTCAAGTTGAGGCTGCCACTTTTGGAAGATCGGCGCATTACTATTCGCCAAATAGCTCAAGATGTCAAGATTAGTTCAGGGTCTGTGGAAACTATCATTCATGACTATTTGCATATGCATAAGGTGTCTGCCAGATGGATTCCCACGTTGCTCACACCATTCCAGAAGCGAGAACGCGTCGAGTGCCGAGAATGAATTTGGAGATGTACCAAGAAGATGAGTCAAAGTATTTCAAAAGACTGATTATACAGGATGAAACCTGGGTCCATCACTATGATCCAGAGACCAAAGCCCAGTCAATGCAGTGGAAACACTTGAACTCACCACCTCCAAAGAAGGCAAGGGTGCAGCCCTCTGCTGGCAAGGTCATGCTCACGGTCTTCTGGGACTAGGACGGAGTAGTGATGACAGATTTCCTGGTAAAGGGTACCACGATTACAAGAGCCTATTATGCTTCACTTTTGAGGAAATTAAGGAAAGCTATCAAAATCAAGAGGTGGTACAAGATCAGCAAATTTACCCTCCACCTGCAGGACAACGCTCTGGTCCACAATTCGCATGTCACCAGATCAGAAGCACAATCGTGTGGTTATGAAATCCTCCCCATCCTCCCTACTCTCCTGACCTTGCACCCTCTGACTTTCACCTCTTCCCAGCCATGAAGTTGTTTTTGAAAGGAAAGCATTTCCCAGATTATGCAGCCTTGATTTTTGAAGTCATGTCGTGGTTGCATGACCAACCTGAGGTGTTCTAGAAAAACGGTTTCCAGAGCTGCATCAAACGATGGGAGAAATGCATAACTCAGGGTGGTTCCTATGTAGAGAAAGACTAATAACTGTGCCAAGTTTCGTTGTTCTACTGCTATGGGAAGTGGGTCTGGGGTATTACTTATTGCTTGCCCCTAGTAGTTGTATAAATATACTTACGGACAGTATGTTATGCAAAAATATTTGTGTTTCATCCTCAAAGGAATTTATCATGTTAAATGAATTTAACTTGACGAATTAATGAAGCAAAAAATATCTACATAGCTTACTTGTAATAATAATTTTTTTTATATTACAATCCAATAAACATTTATACAATAACTGTTGTTATACAACAGCATTGCTTCCAACAAAGCCTTCATCAAATGATGACTTTTGGTTCAGACATGGTTTTGATGGTTAAGCATCATTAGCACTAATCCAGAGCACCTCAGCAGCATTTTGATGATATTATCAGCTTTGTTGGATTGATGACACTCTGTGGAATTGTCACTAAAAGAAGTAGTAGAAGAAAAGTGTAACATGCTTTGTGCACCATGTGGCACTTTTATGTAGAGTTATGCATTCACAAGATCCACAGTGATAAAAAAAATGACGTGTATCACTATGAAATAATAATAATAATAATAATAATAATAATAACAATAATAACAATAATTATAATAATGATGGGTATGTAGTAGAGATTTAGAAGGCTGTCACAATGCGAGGAATGAAATATAGTCGTTGTTGGTAAGAGAAGACGAGAACAAGTGACGATTTACAAATCAATAAGTACATACATATATTTTATATATACATATATTTATTCAGTTGTATGTACATATTGATTATATTTATATGTATGTACTTGTTGATTTGTAAATCGCCACTTGTTCTCGTCTTCTCTTACCAACAACGACTATATTTCATTCCTCGCATTGTGACAGCCTTCTAAATCTCTACTACATACCTATCTCACACAATGCTTCAAGCAAACTAGATATCAATAATAATGATATCAATAATAATAATAATAACAACAATAATTCTAATAATAATAAAGTTTGGTTTTATTTTGGTCATTAGGTTATTCGATTCTTAATTTTGCAGATCGTCAGTTGGAAATCCTTAACGTCACTAATTTAAAAAAATACAACAACAACAATAGTGACTGAAGGTAAAAATCAAAGTTTTTTTTTTATTTTGGTCATTTCGTTATCTGTTGTGTACCATGAAGAATCCTCCAGCTATGGGCAAAATAGCTCCACTGCCTTGTGGTTACCTTAGGAAAGGCAAAGGCTAAGGGAGTAAACCCCTACAAAAAAATCCGGTTTGGAGTTCCGATAGGTGGATGGTGAAGCTCTGCAACTGGGACCTTATGGGTTATATTGCCACCTAAATTCCAGTGAAGACTAATTGTTGTTGCCAGCAAGAAGTTAATGGCAACCGACTGTTGCAATAATGTAAATTCGTTTGCATAGGGTATGAAAAGGGATAGAGAGTACTAGAAATCTGGGGAGACTTATTGTCACCAAGAATCCAGGGAAACCCACTGGTTGTTTTCAGTGATCAATCTTTGATTATGACCTGTGTGAGAACTCCTAATGAGTAAATAATAATAATAATAATAATAATAATAATAATAATAATAATAATAATAATAATGATGATGATGATGATGATGATGATGATGATGATGATGATGATGATGATGATGATGATAATAATAATAATAATAATAATAATAATAATAATAATAATAATAATAATAACAACAACAACAACAACAATAACAATAACAACAACAACAACAGTACAGCTGAGGGACCAAATCTACTACTACCTGAATAATTGTGGACTTCTCCCCAAGGAACAGAAAGGATGCCAAAAAGGAAAAAGAGGAACACATGATCTGCTATATATAGATCAAAAGATCCTAAAGGAGGTAAAAAGAAGGAGAAAGAATTTAGCCATGGCATGGATCGACTACAAAAAAGCGTATGACAGCATCCCGCAAGCATTGATAATAGAATGCTTAAAAATGTATAAAATACCAAGCAGGATCATCTATGTAGCACTCTCTCTGGACACTAGTGGCCAAATACATGTATTTGGTGACTTTAACGCTCACCACAGAAATTGGCTTGGCTTCTACACTGACACAGCTGGTAGCATCATCCATAACTTTGCTACATCTCATTCCCTGACACAGTAACATTCCCGACCCATCTAATCACATTAAACTTAAACTTCTGCATGTCAGTACAGTTGGGGAAGCAGGAAACCGGAAGAGAATTCCAAAGTCCTGCCATTCTGGGGAAGAAGCTATTAGAGTAAAAGGCTTTCTTACATCTAGGGATCTCAATTGTATAGGGATGAGGCTTTGCTACTTGTCGGGGGTATTTTTGTTGAGGGGGTACAAGTGAATTTATAGCGGACCTTGGGGAAGCTTATTGCCACTCAAATTCCAGTGGAGACCAATGGCCACCGCCAGCGAGAAATCAATGGTAAGTGACTGTTGTGATAATGCAAATTCATTTGAAAATTTTACTGAAAGCGGTAAAGAGATCTGGAAACCTGGGGAGGCTTGTTGTCACTCAGCTTCCAGGAAACACCACAGGTCATTGTCAAGGAGAGATCTCTGATGACCTGTTTGAAAGCTCCTTGTGAGTTAATAATAATAATAATAATAATAATAATAATAATAATAATAATAACAATGCACAGAAAAGGGAACCGCTTCCAGCAACTACAGGCCTATAACATGTTTACCTACTATGTGGCAAATATTAACAGAACTACTGAGAGAACAAATTTATCCCTGTTTTAATGATCGTAGACTACTTCCTGAGGAACAGAAAGGATGCCAAAAACAACAAAGAAGGAGCACATGATCTACTATACATAGACGAAAAGACCCTGAAGGAGTTAAAAGCTAGAAAAAAATATAGCCATGGCATGGATCAAATACAAAAAAACGTGCAACATGATCCCATAAACATGGATAATAGAATCCCTGAAAATGTATAAAGTACCAGACAAGATTATCACTTTGATTGAAAATAAAATGAGAACATGGAAACTTGTACTGACAGCTGATGGATAATACGTAACTGAAATAAAAATATCTTCCAATGAGACTCCCTTTTCTCACTACTGTTTATCATAGACATGATGCTCCTTAACAATATACTGAGAAAGTGCTAAGTCGAATACAAGTTCATTAATACAGATGAAATACAGATGAAAGAAAGAACCACCTAATGTACATGGACGACCTGGAAAATTTTGCCTGAATCAAAAAGGAACTAGAGACATTAATAAACACAAGTCGGATATTAGAATGGAATACAGTAAGGAAAATTGTGCACTGCTATTCATGAGAATGAGAAAACTGAAAGCAACAGAAAGTATGCAGCTACCTAACCAAGCTGAGCCGTGTGCAAAATGACGTCACAGCAAGGATAAAGAAAAAGTTTATAAAAAGGAGAGAGAGAGACGTTCGAGAAAACGATCATGTTAGAAACGTGGGTGACGTAACAGCCATAACGCGAAGTCATGCGTGGAAGGGGGGGGGGAAGGAGGAATTCTTTGTCATATTTGCGACTGAGTCTACAACGTGTGGAACCCGAGTGTCGATATGTTAAAGCATATGTAAATGTGTACTACATTACAGAAGATTATTTGCTGTCGTTTGTTCAGGCCTTTTTTCAAAAAAAGATTAAAAAAATAAAAATAAAGAATTACCATGGAGGAATACAGTTGCAAAGAAAGGAGGCAACAACAGACCAAGCCGAGATGGAAACCTTGAGAAAATAAAAGAGAACTAACCAAACTAAGAGGGAAAACTCGAAAAAAAAAAAGAAGGGCTGTAAGTAATATTGTTTGTTTTGTTTTTTCTCTTTACTGCTTCACTGTCGAATTTTTTCTGTTTTGCCGGTTATATTTGCTAAAGGGTGAATATTATCTTTAATGTTAAACAAAAGACCTAGCATTAGGATTCGGTTATTTAATATTATAGCGGACAGAGTTCCATGCCCACTTAACAAAGCAAGTAGCTTATCAGGTTTTAAATAAGAAGTTAGAATTAAACATGTAGAAATGAACACATTTTGTTCTTGTAAATTGGTATTCGAGCTGTTCAAGGACCAATTTTTGGCTGAGAATACTCAATGTCTCCAGTTTTTTTTGTCTTATGGTTACTAAGGTTTAAAAATAAGAAAAGACACATAGAATTCTTACAACGGGCTCTGCTGAGTGGCTTATAAATATTTTTTATTTCTAAGTTTTTAAATCGTGTCTTGTGCTTTTATATTTTTTGTATTTTGTTACTTGGATTTTTATAAATCTAATACCTAATACAGAATAGGCATATTTTAAGCCATTTTTAATTTTAAAATTAATGGCAAGCGAAATTGCTTAGCAGTCAAGTAAGACAGTGACTTTAACGGAATATTATTTGTTGATTCTAAAACTAGAGCTCGTTATGAGAAAAAAGACGCAGCGCTTGCATTTCTGCTATGGTAGAAAGATATGTACCTACTAGATATTTAAGGTACTTACAATCCACTGACTAAGAAATGAAGGATGTAGATTACAAAGTATTTTTCTGTGGAGACAGTCCAAAAGCTGCCGAAAGAATTTGGTCAACAAATAAAATTTCCTCTCTATGGAACGTAACTTAGCCATCAGAAGTTATTGATTGGACCTTTTAACAAAGTAACTTAGAGTATATATATATATATATATATATATATATATATATATAATATTATAAATATAATATATATATAATATTATAAATATAATATATATATATAATATTAGAAATATAATATATAAAAATATATAATATTATAAATATAATATATCAAAATATATAATATTATAAATATAATATGTAAAAATATATAATATTATAAATATAATATATAAAAATATATAATATTATAAATATAATATATAAAAATATATAATATTATAAATATAATATATAAAAATATATAATATTATAAATATAATGTATAAAAATATATAATATTATAAATATAATATATAAAATATATAATATTATAAATATAATATGTCAAAATATATAATATTATAAATATAATATATATATAATATTATAAATATAATATATATATAATATTATAAATATAATATATAAAAATATATAATATTATAAATATAATATATAAAAATATATAATATTATAAATATAATATGTAAAAATATATAATATTATAAATATAATATATAAAAATATATAATATTATAAATATAATATATAAAAATATATAATATTATAAATATAATATATAAAAATATATAATATTATAAATATAATATATAAAAATATATAATATTATAAATATAATATATAAAATATATAATATTATAAATATAATATGTCAAAATATATAATATTATAAATATAATATATAAAAATATATAATATTATAAATATAATATATAAAAGTATATAATATTATAAATATAATATATAAAATATATAATATTATAAATATAATATATAAAATATATAATATTATAAATATAATATAGAAGAAATTAGAAAAGTAATAAGTTGATAAAAAGAGTATTCCTGTTAGACAGAAGGTCTGGCGAATATAAAAATGATAAGGTCAAATCGTATTGCAACTAAAGGTGAAATTGCAACAACTGTTTCAATTTCTTTCGGCAGCTTTAAGACTGTCTCTGCAGACAATCTGATTAAGTCTGATTAAGGAGTACGGATAATGCCTCTGACCCTTTGGGTCGGATGGCAAACGTAATTGTCTCGTATAATCTCACCAAAAGTGGTCTGAGCTGCTGAGAGACAAAATGGGCCGTAATTGTCGTGAGTGATCTTATCAAAAGTGGCTGAACAGTTAAGAGACACAAGGAGTCCTAGACTAAAACCGTTAAATTAACTTGTGTTGTCTCGAATAATCTTGCTATTTGGAGCTGAACATTTAAGAGATATAAGCCGTAAGAGGTTATACTAATTAGTTTAGTCAAAGAATTTCGGAGAAGTTTAAAAAACTATTTGAGCAGTCGGTGTGGAAATCTATAGAGCACAAGAAGAGAAATAGAAATATGAATGACTGATATGAGAGGCAGAGGAAATTCGAAGGTTGTAGAAGACAATAAGAAAAGAATGCAGGAGAAAAAAATCTGTGTATACTATGAACAGTATAACATAAAGACTGTCTATAGCAATAAGATGGCTTTGTTGTTGAAATAAAGGTATCCCGTTTCAGTTAATTGAATTTAATAATGCAATACTAAGAAACATCAAAGACTATCCAATGATATGTGGATTTAGGCTTGCCCCGATTTCTCTGACTTTGTAACATATTGTTAACATGTAAAACGTGAATTTTGGACAACAAACCCGCTGTGAGGCCGAAACTTATCTGCATCATAGACTCTTATAGTACTATATTACGATGCGAGATAACTCTCTCAGGGATCAGTATCGTAGCACCACAAACTCAACAGGAGTATTAGTAGTACGCAGCGTGTATGACTACTCATAATAAAAACCACCCGATAGTAAGCTCCACTTAGCCTTTATACTCTCCTTGTAACCTTTTTTGTTAATAGATATTTCTTACATCCAATCCGTGTTCTGTGTTTCCTTCCATGGTCACAACCTTGGGTCCACATCAGTAACGACAGATGGATTCGAGAAACGCACTCATGTCAAAACCCCAATGCCTGACAAGTCCCTCATCAATATTTACAGAAAGATTCGAGAAATTCATGGAGAATTTCATCCTCGTCAAATTAGTATCAACAGAGGATCCGTTTAATCATACAGCAGTGTTGAACGAGAAATTAAGCTGAAGTTACTATATCAACGATTATGTCTGTAACCAAACTCAGTGACGAATTAACGATTGGAAAACTACGGAATATTTAAACTTATTTAAAGTCTGCCCCCAAAACGGTCAACCAAAGGGTAGGACGACTGGTTACACACTGAAAAAACCCAGTTTGTTCTCCAAACAAATTCTTCAACTCAAGAGCCAAGTTGAATTTCAACAAAATTTCGCGTATAAAATAATCCTTACCCCAAATTTACTAAGGAAAGTTCTTTACTTCCAAAAAGTGAGTTCTTAACTTAAAAAAGGCAACTTCTTTACTTAAAAAAGGCGAGTTCTTAACTTTAAAAAGGCGAGTTCTTTATATAAAAAGGCAAATTCTTTACTTAAAAAAGGCAAATTCTTTACTTAAAAAGGCAAGTTCTTAATTTTAAAAAGGCGAGTTCTTAACTTAAAAAAGCAAATTCTTTACTTAAAAACGGCAATTTCGTTACTTAAAAAAGGCAAGTTCTTTACTTAAAAAGTCAAGTCCTTTACTTAAAAAGGCAAATTCTTTACTTAAAAAGGCAAGTTTTAACTTAAAAACGGCGAGTTCTTAAATTAAAAATGTCGACTTCTTTATTTAATAAATGCTAGTTCTTTACTAAAAAAATACAATTTCTTTACTTAAAAAAGTCAAATTCTTTACTTAAAAAAGGCAAATTTTCTTAATTTAAAAAGGCTAGAACTTTACTTGAAAAGGCAAATTGTCGGCTTAAAAAGGCAAGTTCTTTACTTAAAAAAAGGCAAATTCTTTACTTAAAAAAGCCGAGTTCCTTACTTAAAAAAGGCTAGTGCTTTACTTAAAAAGTCAAGTTCTTTACTTGAAAAAAGAAAGTTCTTTACTTAAAAAAGCAAATTCTTTACTTTAATAGGGCAAATGTTTTACTAAAAAAGGCAAGTTCTTTACGTAAAATTGAAAATTCTTTGCTTAAAAAAGGCAAGTTCTTTATTAAAAATGCGAATTCTTTACTTAAAAATGCAAATTCCTTACTTAAAAAATGCAGATTCTTTACTAAAATAAGGCAAATACTTTACTTAAAAAAGCAAGTTTTAAAGTTAATAAAGGAAAATTAATAAATAGTAATACTAATTAATAAAGGCAAGTTCTTTACTTAAAAATGCAAATTCTTTACTTATAAAAGGCAAGTCCTTTACTTAAAAAGGAGAGTCCTTTACTTAAAAAAGGCAAGTTCCATACTTATAAAGGCAAGTCCTTTACTTAAAAAGGCAAGTTCTATACTTAAAAAGGCAGGTTATTTACTTAAAAAACAAGTTCTCTGCTTAAAAAGGCAAATTCTTTACGTAAAAAAGACAAGTTCTTTACTAAAAAAAGGCAAAGTTTTTACTTTTAGTAAAAAGGAAAATTGTTTACTTAATTAAGGCAAATTTTTACTTAAAAAGGTTTTTATTAAAAAAAAACGCAATTTCTTTACATAAAAAGGCAAATTTTTACTTAAAAAGCCAAATGTTTTACTTAATAAAGGCAAGTTCTTTACTTAAAATTTCAAATTATTTACTTAAAAAAGGCACGTTCTTTACTTAAAAAGCAAGTTCTTTACTTAAAAAGGCACATTTTTTATTAAAAAAGTTAAGTTCTTTACTAAAAAAGGCAATTTCTTTACTTAAAAAGGCAAGTTCTTTACTTTAATAAGGCAAATTTTTTTACTTAAAACGGACAAGTCCTTTACTTAAAAGGCAAATTCTTTACTTTAAAAAGGCAAGTTCAATACTTAAAAAAGGCAAGTTCTAAAGTTAATAAAGGAAAATTAATAAATAGTAATAGTAATTAATAAAGGCAAGTTCTTTACTTAAAAAAGGCGAGTTCTTTACTTAAAAAAGACAAGTATTTTACTTAAAAAGGCAAGTCCTTTACTTAAAAAAGGCGAGTTCTTTACTTAAAAAAGGCGAGTTCTTAACTTAAAAAGGCAAGTACTTTACTTAAATAAGGCAAACTCTTTACTTCAAAAAGGCAATTTCTTAACTTAAAAAAGCAAATACTTAACTTAAAAAGGGCAAGTTCTTTACTTAAAAAAAGGCAAGTTCTTTACTTAAAAAAGGCGAGTTCTTTTATTTAAAAAAGGCAAATTCTTTACTTAAAAAGGAAAGTTCTTTACTTAAAAAAGCAAATCCTTTTCTTAAAAAAGGCAAGTTCTTTACTTAAAAAAGCAATTTCTTTATTTAAAAAGGCAAGTTCTTAACTTAAAAAAGGCAAATTCTTTACTTAAAAAAAGGCAAGTTCTTTACTTAAAAAAGGCGAATTTTTATCTTAAAATAGTCAAGTTCTTTACTTAAAAAAGACAAGCTCGTTAGTTAAAAAGGCGAGTTCTTAACATAAAAAAGGCGAGTTCTTTACTAAAAAAGGCAAATTTTCACACAAAAGAAAAACAAATCTCAAGCATTTAAAAGAATAGCAAATATTTTTTTTACTCCTGTCCAAAGGATAATTTTGTTTTCTGCCCTCCACAGAGTTTTGAAGAATAGAAAAAAGAAAGATATTACTTGAAAGCACTCAGAGAAAAGTAAAGAAAAAGTTGTCTACAATTATAAAAATCCCCCAGCGAAGAACAGAAAAAACTCTGTTTACTTGCAAACACTTTATTCCCTCCCCCCAAAATAGAAAAGAAACTGTTTAGCCATATGAACCAGCTCAGGAAATGCCGTTTAAAGGAATCGCCACAAAATACATGTGTAGAGGCGATCGGTATAATATTCGATCACTTCGATATCGACAAGCCCCAAGTCTTTCCGGAAGTGCGACGCCCAGGAAGTAAATCCCAAGAGGAAGAAGTGTAACAATTTTATTTTTTTCCTTAAAAAAAAAAAAAAAATCTGCGAAGCAGCGTGTTGTGAGACCGAAACTTTCCTGCACCATGGAATCTTCCAGTACTATATTACGATGTGGGATAACCTTCTCAGGGAGCATTATCGTAATATCGTAGAATCAGCAGGGGTACTAGTAGTATGTAGCACGTACGACTACCCATGATGAACACCACCAGATAATAAACTCCGCTTACCCTTTATGCTATCCTTGTAACCTTTTTGATAAATATATCTTTATTACACCTAATTCATGTTCTGTGTTTTCATTCCGTGGTCCCAACCTTGGGGCCACATCAAAAGCTGAAATATTTTGGCACTGATTCAGGCAATTTCAAAAAAAAAAAAATAAAAAAAAATAAATACATTCTCACTATTGAAACAGTACGCTGGATTTTCCCCCTGTCAACGCATTAAACATTGTCTTTAAATATTTAGAGAAATACGTTGAGATTTTTTTGCAAATAAAACAAATAAATAAAGGAAAGAATTTCTATCGGGGAGGGGGAATTGTAAAGTGAAAGGGTTGGACGAACTATGTATTGGGACATTTTATTTGTATTAATGTTTTTGTGTGCACTTTTGAGTTTTTGCTTTTCTTGTTTTTATTTACCTCGACGCAGGCCGCAGGTATGACGGATACCGAGTCATTTACAAAATGACATCACGTTAAGGAAAATAAAAAAAAACTATAAAAAGGAGAGAGATGTTAGAGAAGACGATCACGTTGGAGACGTGGGTAACGTCACAGCCGTAACGAGAAGTCATACGTGGCGAGGGAATGAGGAATAAATGGCTTTCCTCCTTTCTATTCTTTTCTCCTTTGCGACTGAGTCTACAACATGTGAGTCTCGAGTGTCTACATGTTTACGCGTGTGTAAAATAGTGTAACGTTACACTAGGTGAACATGGCATCTACAAATATTTGGGAGGTTTTGAAGCAGACACTATCAAAGCAACAGAAATGAAAGAGAAAGTTGGAAAGGAATATCCCAGAAGAAGAGTAAAAACCTAATAAAATGTATAAACACATGGAGAGTGTCACTAGTAAGATACCTCGAGACCAAAGAAGAACCGAAACATCTCGAACAGAAGACCAGGGAACTTATGAAAATGCACTATACCCAAAGGATGATGCTGATTGATTCTACGCGCAAAAGAAAGATGGAGGAAGAGGACTGGTTTGTATAGAAGACTGTGTGAAAGACATAAAACTGAATTAGTAAAATACGTAATGCAGAAAACAGAAAGGATAATTATTGCAGCAAAGGACGCTGAAAAACGAGCAAAACAGAAAAAAGAGGTAAAGGATAAGATGAGGAAAGAAAAATAGGAAGAGAAACAGCTACACGGACGATTCATAAGGATGACAAAAATGAGACTAACGAAAACCCTTGGACATGGCTATGAAAAAGCCATATAAACAGAAAAACTGTATCCCTGATAAGAGGCACACAAGATAACGCAAAAAGAACAAACCACATCAAAGCAAAGATCGACAAGACACAGATAAAAAAGGCAAATGCCGACTCTGGACAAAGAGACGAAACAATAAACCACATAATAAATGAATGCAGTAAACTAGCCCAAAAAAGAATACAAGAATAGATACGATCAAGTGGGGAAGGAAGTAAACTCGGAATTATGCAAACAACGGCATCTTGAACACCCAGACAAATGATACAAGCACAAATCGTACAAACAGATAAAACTAACGAAGCCAGAAGACTGAATGTCATAATCGTTAACAAGAAGGAAAATTCTTGCCAAATCGTATATTCCGGCGTACCAGTAGACCACAGAGTGAATATCAAGGAGACAGAAGTGGAGCAAATACACAGAACTGGCCAGAGAGCTGAAAGGGATATGGAAGATAAAAGATAACACTGATAATTATAGGAGCACTAGGAACAATCTCGAAAAACTTTGCAAAAAAGGATGAAAGAGATTGGAATCAGAGGAAGGGCTGAGAAGATATAATAGATAACAATGATGAAAACGATTGAAATATTAAGGGAAATCCTTGAATGCGGAGACTAATATACATGAGCCGCAGACGCTAACCGGATATATAGAAACTGATACAGAAGTTAAACAAAAAGAATCACGAAGTGGAATCAAGAAAACTGAAACAGTATAATTATAAGTCACCCACACAAAAAACAAACAAAAAACTGATACCATACCAAATAGTCGAAGAGGGATAATAAGGATGGAAAGACCGATTAGAGAAAGCGCTAACAAAACCTCCACCAGATGAGTGCGAAGACAACCAGGACCTTGCTGTGGCTTATTGCCACCCAAATTCTAGTGAAGACCAATGGTCGCTACTAACAAGAAATCAATGCTAAGCAGCTGTTGCTATAACACAAATTAATTTGCAAAGGTTATTGAAAGAGATGGAGAATACTGGAAATCTTGAGAGACTTGTTGTGACTCAGATTCCAAAGAACACTACTAGATGTTATCAAAGATAAATCTTAAATGATGTCCTGTGTGACTACTCCTAGTTATTAAATAACAATAATATTAATTTTGTAATCATATATATATATTTTTTTTTTGACTCCAAATATAGAAAGTGATAGTGAGAAAGAGAACGTCAAGACTTAACAGGATAAAAGGAGGATTAAAAGGGAAAATAAAAAGAAAAGAAAAACGAAAAAGAGAAAGGAAAAGAAGAAAAAGAAAAAGGAAAAGAAAAAGAAAGAACAGAGAAATGAGATAATTCTCATTTTTACACACACACACACACACACACACACACACATATATATATATATATATATATATATATATATATATATATATATATAAATTGCCATTAGCATATTAAGCGACGCTCTTTATGTAAACAAATCGAGCGGAAGTATTTGGACGATGTGAAAACATCGTTAATTCATTACACACACAGCAGCGCAATGGTGAGAAGCCTTGACTGTCATTTGGGTGATCGGGGTTCGATCCTGGCTTGAGGCAGTTGCCTGTCTAGCCGCACTGATGAGCTGTGATACAGCGAAACAGTACTGTATGTGGATGACTATAATGCTCCCTATCTTGGGGTGAGCATATTGGGAAGGGATATACAAACTGCCATTAGGGTATTAAGCAACGCTCTTTTTGTAAACAAATCGAGCCCAAATAACTGTATTCACAAAATAAAACTTACTCTAGGATAGCGATACAAAATAGCTTTAAAACTAACAAAAACAATAGAAAATAAACAAATAAATAAATTTAAATAAACATGAATATACATAAACGATCACACATATATGTATGTATATATATATGTATATATATGTACATATATGTATGTACACATATGTGTATTTATATATATAAAAAAAGAAAGGAAAATGGCTGCCTTAAACCACTAACCTAATTCTAAAACAGATCCTTTGTTCGATAAAATGCATGCCCATTGGCTGATAGGAAGGGGCGCGGTGGATACTAGAAAGCTGATTGGCTAACTAAAATCCTCAACAGAAGAGGACTATATAAAAACGAGAAACAACCACAGAATTCGCGCATAAGCCTGACGAATCCTAGAGTGGATGAAACGCCGAATATTCAGTGTAGCTTAATCGCCATATATATTTTATAAATTACTAACTAGCTCTACCTACGTATTGAACACTTTTGAAGTAAATACTTAAAGTTTACGCATAAATCTATATTTTCGTATATTAATTTTATGTGAGTAAATGAAGTAGTTATATATATATATATATATATATATATATATATATATATATATATATACGCACATGCACGTTCGACTTAGTTACTTATACACATATAAGTGTGTGTGTGTGTGTGTGTGTGTGTGTATGCGTGATTGGAAACCCTATGTGCTAATGTGTCTTTATCCATCCCCACTTTAGCCTACTCTTTCTGTCTTTCTTTCTTTCTTTCTTTCTTTCTTTCTTTCTTTCTTAATGTTTACTCTACGTTTGACACTTTTCATCCCAACACCTCATTCATAGATGATTTCAAATGTGTTTACCTCCCTCCCATTTCTTATGACAATGTAATCACGCTAACCCTTTTTCCCCGTCTTCCGTTTTTCGGTACTTTCCTTTTTCTTCTTTTTCGTTCTCTTTTTCGTTTTCTTTTTCTTTTCCTTTTTATTCCTCCTGTTAGTCTGTTAAGTCTTGACGTTCTCTTTCTCCACTTACCTACCTACAACCTCTCCCTTTTAAATTTAACATTTTATTTTTATAAAAAATATATTTATTTTCTTCTATTTAAGAACCAGACGCTTTCGTCTGACGAGGATTTTTGATTCTTGCTAACCAATTGTTCGACACATTATCATGTTCTGTGTAGCGACTATGTAATATTTGTCTATATAAATTAAAATATTATATTTTTCTCTTTTTTATTGAGAACTCTTAATAACCCCCTTTTAATTCACGAGTCTTCCCTCTTGAATACCCTTAACTTGGTATATATATATATATATATATATATATATATATATATATATATATATATATATATATATATATATATTACGTATATAGTTTTTATTTAAATATTTAATTTACAATAGTAAATGAGTAGAGTGTAGTAGCTGTATAAAAATATTAAGCACGCAAAATGCTCCCAGCGGTGGTCATGTCTTAACTATACAAATGATCGTAGAATGTACATCAGCGCAATTAATTTGATGATTTTCCTTGGGGATGAGAGAGAGAGAGAGAGAGAGAGAGAGAGAGAGAGAGAGAGAGAGAGAGAGAGAGAGCACGTACTTAATTATTTATATTGTTATGCTGTTTTCACTTGAACGTCTTTGTTTCGATAATTTTTAAAATTTATCCAGAGGCAAATCTACTTAAAACGAATGACACATAAAACGGCGTTGAACGTTGAACTCTACCTCGGAGAGAGAGAGAGAGAGAGAGAGAGAGAGAGAGAGAGAGAGAGAGAGAGAGAGAGAGAGAGAGAGAGAGAGAGAGTCACACATAAATAAACGTTAAGTATGTTGTGTGTCCCATAGCAATTTATGCATTTTCTAGATTTGCTTATATTTTCCGTGTATTCATTTCTGGCGTTTCATAGAACCAGCGGCAATGTGTTACAAGGGAAGCCTGTAAGTTTCTGACTAATTTACCGAAATTTAGAGCAAGAATGAAATGGCATAAAACTGAAGCCGAATAAAGGACTTAAACATTCGGCGAAAGAAAAAGCGCGAAACGATAAAAGAAAGTAAATCTATAACAAGTAGAGAATGAACAGTCGTTTCATTTGAACACACACACACACACACACACACACACACACACACACACACACACACACACACACACACACACACGCACACACACACACACGCACATACACACACACACTTCGCTTTTGTCTGTCTATTTGTCTGTTTGTTTCACTTTTTCTCGGAAACTACCGTCCCTATTTGGCTATTGTATAGACCTTTGTTGTGATAAAGTGCAGCGATCTAAGTATTAAGGTATCCATTCGATGCACAGCAATGGATTAAAGAGGATTAACGGGAATTAGTATTTAATACAAAAATGAGCAGAAATTTAACCATATTTGACAATCCATTTGGCATAACGCATGCATTCTAAGTCAATGCCTTATAATGTTTTCCGTTTTAACGGACAAAACATCTAGTATACATACATGCATACACACACACACACACACACACACACACACACACACACACACACACACACACACACACACACACACGCATATAATACTTTTCTCACTTTTTCTCGTATTCTTTGTTTTGAATAAAATATTGTGAATTTTATTCTACAATATCGTGACGTCTATTACTTATGTATATATATATGTATATGTATATATATATATATATATCATGTATACACATATTATGCTATAAAGAGATATACTATTTTATGTATCGATTTTCAGTATTTACTTCAATAGTGCTCAATACGTTAGTATAGTTAGGTAGTGAGTTATGAAAATATATGGCAATTAAACTATATATAGATCATTCCATATTGTAGACATGTTCTTACACTAAATAAAAAAAAAGAGTTTTTGATATATTTAGATTGTTAGGACTTGTAAGCACAATATCAGTGCATTATTCAATAATTCCTATCTATATAAAACCAAGTTGTCTAGATGTGTGTATGTGTGTCGCGGCATCACAGTTAAACAATTGTTCTTAAAGTCAAACTAATCGTAGATTTGAAACCAGCCACTCCGATCTGATGTCCTTATCGATGTCAGAAGTTATTTCACCTTTTTACAATGTTTTTATTAAAAATACCTGAAGGTAACATTAAGAAACAAATATTCCGACATTTTTAGCATTCTTTCTCCAGTTTAATACTTTTTATTATTAGCAAACCGAACGAGATATTTATAATAACCTGCAACTTTTCACCAAGAAAAATAAACATAAAAATAAATCATGAGTGTTTTTAATCAAATCGTCGTATGTATTTCACAGTTTATTTTTATTTAAACAAAAACTGAATCTTTTTCTTCCTGTGTTATTTGGATTTTTTTTTCGGAATACTGTTCTCATCTTGAGTGTTATTCTCATAACGATTCAGTCGATGTAATCTTTGGACTTCTTCAGATGTGTCTTGTCGAACTCGGGAATCTTTTTGTTCAACTTCAGGATCTAGACGGAATTTCGGACGGAAGGATTTATTTAATTTACGAGGGTAGTATGTTCTCGTTACAGCAGCCATATCTGTGTAGAAGGCCTAAATAATTTGCAATTATATTTTTAATGTCGCTCACACTCAAGAAGAGTGTAACTTACAACTGAATTTTACCAGCTACTTTATCCACTATGCCATATAATTATCTTCATGTGTCTATTATTTTAGACAATCGAATTAAATTTTTACGAGGTACCCCAGCGTATTATAAACACACAACCTCCCCATGTTAAGAACAGTTTTCGGAATAACCCCCCCCCCCCAACCTCAAAAGCCGTTATTAACATGCGGAGGTTGGGGGTGTTTAGATTACGCTGGGGCAGGTCGTAAAAAATACCTAATTTTTAATTTGTATTCCCATGAAAGACTCAAAAACAGTTTAAATAGTTTAAAAAGACAAAACTATTTTCTTTTGATCAGTGACTGTATGGGCAAGCGTTTCCATCAGTTCTAATATTTTATACAATTTTACAAGATTTAAATCTCACGCTAAACAATTATTTTCTGTAACGTTCGAGTTATTTCCTGGCCGATATCGATCATTAGTGAACACTAATAGTGCATTTGTGTATAATTGCTTTCATTCTATTTGTTAATGACAAACAGGATGTGCCAAATTCGAATACCATTCGTTTCATAAAAACACTTTCACTTAGAATATTAGCAACGTTTACATACCCTCATAAGTACCCGGTGTCTTTTTAGAAAGAATTCTAACTAGAAAGATATCAAGGAAACAAATGCCAACAATAATCATCTGATTCATACGAAAATGAATGAATGATGCTCAAACAAAACTACTACAGCAACAATAGCAGCAGCAGCAACAGCAGCAGATGAAATAAAAAGAATACGGCATTGTATCTGCGATGATTGGAATATCCCATCTTTTACAAAAGGGGTAGAAGGTGATAATCTACGTAAAGACATGAAATCTACTGAACGTACTATGTAGATTATGCTTGATTACTTAATGATCGATATTTGTGCTTATTTGTGCTTAATCGATATATAATATCTGGAAATATGAATTTGAGAAGAACAAGCACCTGCAGATATTGGAATTCGTTGCTTGTGATGTCACATTTCTAAAAAGGGCATCGTTTCGATCAATAGGAAGCGATTGCACTGCGTATCGATACGAGCGTTCTGTATTAAACATCTGCTTCTTCGGCGTCGATCAGGCACACAAATCCATATTCCTTCATACCATCTGTAGTCGCTGTTGAAATACTATTTGACTACTGATCGATTCTCGTTCAATCGACCCCCCACCTCCGAATTAGTCATACGCCATATCAAATCACCAATGATAAAAAAGAGAAACAAAATGACAAATCTGCTACGTTCATCGAATGTTTTATGGCTCGCAGAAACTGATTTAGTTGAGTTCATGATCAAAAATCGATTTGCTCTTTAGATTAATCGGCATTCGATCACAAACCGATTGGCTTTTCATTTTCGTACTCTTTCATGCCTTTTATTTTCGCAAATCTTTGAACTTAGTTTCCATTGATTTCCTCTTCAGATTGAAAACCAGAAAAAATTATCTGCTTTTGACGTCAGACCATAACGTACAAATGTAGTAACCTGTTGCTTTCCCTAGGGACTGAAACTTAGCATGTAAGTCTAAATTAAAACCCATATATGCATAGCATCCAACAAGTATACGCCTTAACTAATTATGGAGGAATGTTTGTCCATCGGAACGACGAGGACCCTCTGATTATCTTCGATGGGTGATGAACTGTGAAGCAAAGGTTGCGCAATCTCCAAACATACCTTTAAGTGGTAAGGAGCTATCCAAGACGACAAAAACCAATATCAAAGTAAGCGTAGAAACATACAGCACCTGATAATCCCAAATGGTTACTCCCGACTCAATAATGCTCAACTTTGCTGATTTAACGAGAACAGGTGCGTCAATGTGATTATGCGGTAGGTTACCTAATTATATTCTAGTAAAGAAATATTCACATCTTATTAATCATCATATACGCATAGATATTCAAAAAATGATGCAAATATTGCATTATGTTTGGTTTTCAATTTCTATTTTAAATATTCAGATTAATGTATGATGCGTCATAAGATGTGAACATCTTTTTATTCAAACATGTGTTACCAAGAACAACTTATCACCTAGACTTGAGTTACATATTGCTAGACACTTTCTTTCTCGACTGTAGGCTCGCTTACACTAGGATTATTACGAAGAAAATTAGAAAAACGAAAAAATACATATTATATTTTTAGATGTCAAAAGTCTCAGCTTACATAATAATAATAATAATAATAATAATAATAATAATAATAATAATAATAATGATAATAATAATAATAATAATAATAAAGACTACCTTGATCTTCAGTTAGGATATCCAAATGGAGTTTGGTATGGAAAAGTGCGCACAATTAGTTATAAGAAAGGGAAAACTGGAGACAACAGAAAGCATGGAACTACCCAACCAAACGAAAATGAGGGCCAAAGGGGAACAAGACTCCTATAAATACTTGCGAATTCTGGAAGCACCCACCATCAAAGCAACAGAAATGAAAGAGAGAATTGGAAAGAAATACCCCAGGAGAGCAAGAAAACTGCTAGAAACTAAATTATATAGCAGAAACCTAATAAATGGTATAAATACGCAAGCAGTATCACTAATAAGATACTCAGGACCGTTCATAGGATGGATCAAAGATGAACTGAGACACCGATCAGAAGACCAGGAAATTCATGACCATGTACAATGCACTACACCCAAAGGACGATGTTGACCGACTCTACGTGAAAAGAAAAGAAGGCGGGAGAGGACTAGTTTGTATAGAAGACTATGTGCATGACACAAAAAGAATTTGAAAAATACATAACACAGAACACGAAAAGAATAATCATGGCAACGAAGAACACTAAGAAAATCGAAAAAAAACAGAAAACAGAGGGATAAATGATAAGAGGAGAAAAGAAAAATGGGAAGAATACCAACTACATGGAAGATTCATAAGGATGACAAAAGATGAGAATAACGAAAACACTTGGAAATGGATGCGAAAAGGACACATAAGCCGAGAAACTGAATTCCTAATAACCATAGCACAAGATAATTCGATAAGAACTAATCACATCAAAGCAAAGATCGATAAAACACAAAAAAACTTTAAATGCAGACTCTGTGGACAAAGAGACGAAACGAGAAAACATATAGTAATTGAATGCAGCAAACTGTCCCAAAAGGAATACAAGAACAGACACGAACAAGTGGGAAGGGTAGTACACTAGGAATTATGCAAACAATTGCATCGCGAACGCACAGACAAGTGGTAAAAAATAAACCGGTGACAGCACTTTAAAACGAGAATCACAAAATAAATGCAAGAGAGCTATATGCTCAGTCCGTCAAATCCAAAGTAGCTGAGCAGCGGCTTGGTTCCCACTAGTGTTGGCAAATAGCAAACAGAATCCTGAATATGCGTTCTATCCCAACCATCATCAATGGACCTGATGTCATCTCATCAGCATCAGACAAGGCCAAACTATTTGCCAAGAACTTTGCAGCTAACTCTACCCTCTGCGACGAAGGTCATCAACTCCCCGTATTTCCTCCTACAACAGAGAACACACTATCCAACATACAAATATATGTGAACGAGGTTGCCAAACTAATCAAGAACCTTGATTCCAGTAAAGCAACTGGCCCAGACGGCATTCGAATTATAGTGTTGAAAAAGCTTCAACCAGAACTTGCCCCCATACTTGCAAAACAGTTGAAGCGTTGCCTTAAGGAGAAGTACTTTCCAACAACCTGGAAAACCTCGTCAGTATGCCCTGAATTTAAGAATTCAGGTGATAATTCATCTCCCTCTCAGTACAGACCAATAAGTTTCTTGTGTGTCATGAGTAAGTTACTGGAATCCATATTAAATAAAGAAGTAGTCAACCACCTCAGCATAAATAACCTCCTTAGTGGCAAGAAATATGGTTTCCATTCTGCTAGATCTACAGCTGATGTGCTAACAGTTATATCCCATAGGATTAGTGAATCTCTCGACAAAGGCTTCCTTTCTGGGGCAATTGCTTTTGACATATCAAAGGCCTTCGATAAGGTTTAGCATAAGGGCCTACTTCACAAGATTTCCAGCTACGGTATAACTGGAAATGTTTCCTCAATAATTAAATCATTTCTCTCTGATAGGTTCATAAGAGTAGTGGTTGATGGGCAGCAATCAAAGGCCAACAGTATTAATGCTGGAGTCCCCAGGGGTCCATCCTGGTCCCAACTCTCTTCCTGATCTACATCAATGATCTCCCAAAACGCATACTTAAATCATTCGTTAACATCTATGCTGATGACACGACCATCTACGGCAACACATCAAACGCCGTAAATGACAAAGCTCTCTCTGATTCCCTCTCCTCTGATCTTGAGCGCGTGATTCTGTGGAGGAAGAGATGGCTGGTTACTTTTAATGCATCTAAAACCAAGCTCCTAACTTTACATCATCAACGCTCTGTTCCTCATCTAGCATCAATTGAAATGGATGGCTCTCGTCTTGGGGAGGCTTCATGTTTTGATAAGCTTCTGAGCTTGACCTTTACTCCTGATCTGAAATGGAACACATACATCAAGTCTATTGCCCGGGCCGCTGGGAAAATGGTGGGATCCTTCTACCGCTCCAGAAGATATCTCACTACTGATGCAATTCTCTTTCTCTATAAAAGCTAAGTACGTTCAAAGATGGAGTACTGCTGCCACATCTGGACTGGAGTTTCAAAAAACAGCCTATCCTGCCTTGACAAAGCACAAAATAGACTTCGTGGCTTAGTGGGGATGCTCTTTTTTCTTCCCTGCAACCTCTCTCCTACAGAAGAAACGTTGCAAGCCTGTCTTTGTTTTATCGTTATTTCCATGGCAAGTGCTCGTCCGAGCTCCAATCTCTGGTCCCCCTTCGCTAATCCTTCATGATAAACACCCGTCTAGCTAAAACCACTGTCAGTAATTTCCCCCACTCTTTATTTGTGCCAAAATCAAAACGTAGATTCCATGAACAAAGCTTTTTTCTGAGAAGTGCACGCTTGTGGAACTCTCTTCCGTTTGCCTGTTTCCCACCTGGCTACAACTTTGATGTCTTCAAGTCCAACAAAAACAAATTCCTGATTAATCGCCCCCTTAAGTAAGACACTTTATCAAATCTCCAATACCAACTATTACTATGATATTATCCCATTGATTATTGTACACAAAATAACCCTTATCCCCGAGTGGCATCCGGGCCTTGATAAGTGGTGATCCCCATGTAAAAACAAAAAAACAAAAAAAGCCCAGATAAACCCATCTAAGCAAGGAAACCAGATGTCGTAATAATTAACAAGAAAGAAAAACCCTGTCAAATCGTAGACTTTGCTGTTCCAGCTGACCACAGGGTGAATATCAAAGAAAAGGAAAAACGGAGTAAATACACAGAGCTAGCCAGATAGCTGAAAATGATATGGAAGATGGAGAAAATCAAAACAATATCTATATATACATTAGGTGCACTAGAAATAACCCCGAAATTATACATGATTTTGAATCAAATCTAGTATCATGCATAAATGCGTCTTTCAGTATTTTGAGATTCCATCAATTTTGAACTACTCTTGTATGCTCTGATAAGTGAATCACAACTTACAAGAATGTCTCAGCGCTATCTTCATAATTTTGCTAATGAATTATCACTTATAAAGGCTAAAACCTACTCGAGAATAAGGGTGTATAAGAAAAGCTATATTGACAGCTGAACGATGATGATGAATCTTATGAGAGGATTGAAAATAATGAATTGAATGAATCAAATCTTATGACGTAAGAGAACTGTTTATGAAACTGTTTATTTATGAGCGTGTCTTATAACAACGCGTTCCACAAATAAGGCAGGTTTTGGAGAGAAACACTGTTCATTAAATATTATATTTTGATTTAAGGCAAAAAGTGAGTTCTTTGTAGTGATCATAGTATCTTGCTGTGAATGTCTTAGAAAGAGAAACCAGGGATTGAAACTCAGCCGAACACCTTTCATGGAAGTAACGATACATTAGAAAAACACTAGCAACGATTTTTCTGTGAGAACCGAATATATCACCGCCACTAGATTGCGAAGTCGACTTTGAACGTATAAGACAAGATGAAGTTGTTTGAGCGGCAACTTTTTCAGATGTAGCAACAATACACTATCTTATGGTGTACTTTACTCTCGTAAATTGTCTAACGAATTCATACATTCATAACACCGGTTAATCTTAGATTTGTACAGGAAGTATTTAAGACATTCTCTCCACGTAGTGTTTGCCTCACAAAACTTCCAACAGACTGCACACTCTTACCCGCCCGTTCTCCTACCATTGTGTTCATTTCCGAGTCAAAATGACATTGAATGCACTCGAAATTAAATAGTATTATGTCTTACTTTGCATAGGCATAGTTTTTAGAAAGAGTATACTATAATTGTTTCAATAATGCATAAAATGACCAAACTTAGGTTTGCTTTGAAATATAAGTAATGTACATACTTGTACTTTCGGCGTCCACACTGGTAGGATTAAGACGGCTTCCTCCATAGCCTCCACTGCGTCCCAAACTATGGCAGACCTTGCATGATGGTTCAGAGCAAGATTGAAAGAGATATTAATTAATCACCGTCAAGAACATACCACTTATCGACCTGAGAGCGGAATCGTTCTTTTGCCGAAATATTTGTCTTATCTTGAGTTTTATTGTCACAACGCTTTGGTCGATGTAACCTTCGACCTTCTTCAGCTGTATCTTGTCGAACTCGAGAGTCTTTATGTCGAACTCAGGAATTTTTCTGCCGAACTGCGGAATCTACACGGAACTATTTATTTAATCCATGGAGGTAGAAAGCTCTCGTTCCGTCAGCCATGATTGATTTAAGTAATTCACAATTGTATTTTGAGTGTCGCCTTCACTGAGATTGAACTTTCAACCTACAGAACTTCCCACTGAATCCACTACGCCATAGGTTCTTGTTTGTGCTTGCTTACTTGAACTTGGTATAAAAGACTGTTTACGTGATTAACTTGATAAAATTCGAAATAGGATCAAGTGTAATAAAAGATAATTGGAATAGCTGATGCATTTCACCTACATTGTCTTTAGACCAATTTTATGTCTTTTGCAGGAAATTCTTTGCATAAAAATATAGCGTGGGTCGACTTGAAGATAAAGGAGACATCGATCCTACTTATTAATCCATAATTATTTCTTCTGTCTGATCAGCTTGTGTTTTATTTGATCTTGTTGAACTAGTGTCGTTCGTTAACTTTGTCAAGGCACGAAATTCATTATTTGCTTCATTAAATTTCCTGAGGCACGTTTGCTTTTATGCGCAATTCTCAGCAAATTCTTTCCAAAAACATATTGTTCCAAAAACACAAAGCAAAAGAAAAGAAAACAAAATATAATGCCCCCCCCCCCAAAAAAAAACAAACAAAAAACGAACACGTTCAACTTGTTATTCACGCGGGAAAGATATTCAGTTGATTCTCATTTGAACGAAATCAGCCAGAAAATGCAATTATTTATGCCCGGTCATGGTGGAAGGAAATCCACTCGATTAATACGCAACAATGATCAAATGCCGGTACACGTCTAAAACAATAGTCAGATGCGACGGCAATGTGTCTTAAAGAGTGTGAATGAGAGAATCTACGAGAAGGTTTATTTTATATTTGTACAATTTACTAATTGCTAGATTACTAATAATGTCACTCGTTTTCTTTCCTTATGTTATAAACTAAAAGAATACCCATTCCAGGACGGGTAAAATGAACTCACCAAACTGAACAGATTTGCAGTATTTTTTATGACCTTTTACGAAGATTAAAATCAAGATGCAATGATGCTAAACGTTTCGATTCCTTATTTTTATTTTGAACAACATCAGTTATATGATATTGATTCTACAAAATGTTTAAAATGGTTCAAACTTAATTTTTTTATGAACACATTGAAAACCAGGAAATTTTGCTTAATCGGTGGCAAATAACTAAACTATGAATCAAATTATATGAAAATTCGAAAAAGTCTAATTTCTCAAATGAGAGCATATTCCAATAAAACCTTTTAAAGTACGCACGCCAAAGAAACTGAAACTTGGGGATGTTAATTAATTAATGTCTAATACCTACAGTATAATAAAAAATAGGAACTACTTAAAAGTTTACGAAGAGCATCAAGCTCCTCTTTACCCCTTTACATAAGCTAAATTAAATATATCTCACGTTACGACTCATTATGCGTAGCAGTTGTGTTCTAAATTCATAAGCAACGATTAATTAATTTCAGTATTAATCTGCATATACTACTATATATACAGGGTGGCTCATAAGTCACTTTACAGTTTGAAAATGAAAAAGCTTTTTCTTAAATGACTGTATTTAATTAATTATTTTTTTATTAAACAGTTTAGAGTATAAAAATTTGTTCTGACTTAATTAGGAACAATAATGTCTCTCAAGTTGCCTCCATTCTCGGGTTCGACAAGGCGAGCTCTTTCTAAGCTATTCTCCAGGACATGTCTTAACATCGGAGGTTGTAGGAAAAGAATTTCCTGTCGTATGTTTGTCTTAAGTTCTTGGATGGTTCGAGGTTTATTTGCACATACTTTGTCATTAAGATATTCCCAAAGCGAAAAATCTAGTGCTGTTAAACATAGAGGCCATTCAAAATCGGAATTTCGATCCTTAAACATCGCAGTTAACAATCGCATTGTGGCTGTAGATGTATGTACATTTTCTCCATCTTGTTGTCATCAATATCCTGGCATATTTGTTAACTGAGGTTGGACAAAATTCACTAGTATATCTCTATATCTCTCAGCAGTTACAGTCACAGCATTTTCATTCGCATCTTCAAAGAAGAAGGACATAATAACCCTTTCTAAGCTTACTTCACACCATACTGTGACTTTAACTGGGTACATTAAACTCGCATGAACTTTGCGTAGAGTTTTGGTGTCTTCGAATCTATTATTCTGCTTATTGACATATCTATTCAAATAGAAATGAACCTTATCTCCCATGATCAACTTGTTAATAAACTCATTGTCATTTCTTACAGTTTCCTGAAACCTGACAACGTAATTTAGTTGTTTCTGAAAGTCTGGTGGTTGTAAATATTGCACTAATTGCATCTTATAAGAATACATGTGCAATTCTCTTCGAATGCGCTGCAGAGAACTCTATGAGAAGGCAAGTTCTTGAGAACGCCTTCCAGTGGATGTTGTTGGGTTTTCTTCAATACTACACCTCACTTCAGTATTTTCAAGTGTACGTACTGAGCGACCCGTCCACGTCTAGACCTATCATTTACAGAGCCATGCTCTTGAAAACGCAATACTAAGTTCATTATTGCAGGCCTACTAGGTGGATGTCGAATATTGAAGTGGCGCATATAAGATATTTTGCGTTGCAAAAATTGACCGTCCATTTTCAAAGTAAAATTCAATCATTTTCACTCGTTTTTCTGTTGTAAACTTATCCATACTAAAAAATTTCCAAAGATTCTATTTTCAAAGGAAAAATTAAAATATATTAATAGAAAAAGTTTTTAATTTTTAAAATGTAAAGTGATTTATGGGCCACCATATATATATATATATATATATATATATATATGTATGTATATATATATATATATATATATATATATATATATGGTGGCCCATAAATCACTTTATATATATATATATATATATATATATATATATATATATAGTATTCAATAACAATGACGATTCTTTTATACGTACAAGCACTAGTGTTTCATGCTTGAGCAACCATCAGTGTAGCAGGTGACAATTTCTGCCAAGCGAGAAATTCGAACCCAACCACAAGTCATCTTTGACTCCATTTGCTAAGCATTTACCACTGGACCACCAAACAACTGCCACGCGAATGATAATTAGCAAATAATAACAATTCAGGCGCAGACATTTGATAATCAAGAGTGTTCGAATGAGCGGAAATCGTGAACGTTGCATAAACGCAATCATCAGTGTAAGAGGTGATAATTCCTGCCGGTTGGGGGATTCGAATGTATTCGTGACAATTGTTTGGTGGCCTGGAGGTAGAGGCTTAGCAAATGGAGTCAATGGTGGCTTCACAGCTGGGTTTGAATCGCCTGACTGGTAAGAATTATCATCCTACACCGATGACTGCAGAAACATGAAATACTAATGTCTGTAGGCATAAAAGAATAATATAATATAATATAATATGATATAATATATATATATATATATATATATATATATATATATAAACAAACCTAACTATACAGATAGATCTATATTTCTATAAAATTAAATTGTGTGTGTGTCTGTATGTGTACATTTATCTACCAAACTATTCTGTCAATTTTCAGTCTACATATGCGAGATTTGACATAAGGAGTATTGAGATTTGGGAAAATCTTTTTAACCAGTTTTCTGGACAGAAATTTCGCTGTTAAAGAGTCAAAGTTCAACGATTTGACCTTAGAAAACTCTACCGAACTCTTCCGCCAATTTTGGGTGTAAACACTTGAAATTTTAGACATAGGTTACTTGGACATGGATCAACTTTTTAATTTGATTTAAGCCTAAAACAATAAATGTTAAGGGGTCAAAATTGAGGTCAAAGTTAAATAAAATGTGACCTGTCATCTCTACCAAATTAATCGGGTCTAAACACTTGAAATTTTACATAAAGTGTATTCAGACAAAAGGCAAGCTTTTTAATCGGTTTTTGGCCGAAAATTTGGCTTCCAAGAGTCAAAGTTCAAAAGATTTGCCCTTTGCGGTCCCTTGCAAACTATTCAGCCAATTTTGGGTATAAACGTTTGAAATTTTACATAAAGGATATTCAGATATGCAACAAGCTTTTAATCAGTTTTTGGGCGAAAATATAGCTGCCAAGAGGCCAAAGTTGGAAAAGTTAATCTTTGCAGTCTTTACCAAACTCCTCCGCCAATTTTGTGTCTAAACACTTGAAATTTTAAATGTAGGTTACCTGGACATGACTCAAACCTTTTAATATATATATATATATATATATATATATATATATATATATATATATATATGTGTGTGTGTGTGTGTGTGTGTATATACAAAAAGTTGTGAACAGTATATAGGACCCGAGAAAAGCCAGGCTGAACTGCTACTATTGTCATATTTTTAAACTATCTTCTAGTTTCGAATAAGTCCGTTCATTTTGGTCGTCTGATATAATTGTATATCGAATATTTTTCTATACAGTTTAAAATGATTACCTTTTTCAGACAGCTTTTTATTAGATAATACTGTGGTTTATATGTTGTAATATATATCTGTCAAAAAATTAAAGAGTCACCGTTTATCAAGGTGTAAATGTCACTAGAGGATAAGGGATAAAGAATTTGCCCTGTGGATGATGAGATTTAAAATACGCAGGATTTGATTATTTAAGAGGATTGCTCAACAAGAATTTGTTTCCATTGGATTTAAACATGACCATGTTGTAGTCAGCTGAGAAGCATCCCTGTGGTATTGTGTTCCACAGACAGGCATTTCTTGACAAGAAAGATTGCTCATGAAAGTTTTATTTAATTTTAAGTACACAGAGCGAGAAAGGGAAAATTATTATAAGTGGTTGTAGCTGGACGAGTTCTTGTTTAAATATTTTATAGGGTACCATAACTTGGAGCTCAGTAAAGCAACTGCCATAAATGAATGATAGCGAAAAGAAAAACTAGCAACTTTTCTTTCGTTAGAAAAGACGACATACCCCACTAGATTTAGATGTCGATTCTGTTTTTTCTCAAGGCAGGAAAATGTGCTCTGGGCGACACCTCCTCAGATTTGGCAACATTAATTCATTTTATTTGATTCTTATGCAAGTTAAGGATTGGATAAGGCTAAAGAGGTAAACTGATTCAACGATTTCACCAACTTATTTGATGTAAGTATTCCATTTCAAGTTTGAAGTAAAAGTCAATCCCAGAAACTTATCAAAGCAGAAGGCTTCTTCAAGGATAGAGCCATTAATTTAATCTAGAACAAAGTGAGGATCCAAGCATTCGTGACGAAAGAAAAGAAAAGAATAGTTTTAGACGTATTAAAAGTAACTAGGCACCTTTTCCCCATTGCAGTACGTGCTCAAGGTCAGAATAAAGAGAATCCGAAAAAATCTTTATTGTTAATGCTCTTCACATTGTTCTTGTTATATCTTATCAGATGTTGTTGATGACTGATATTAGAATGAAAATCATAAAGAGGCACAGATCTGGCATTGATAATATGTGATTTAGATTTCAATCCATCTGCGTGTCTCCATATCTTTAAATGTGTATTATGTAGTGTTGAAGTATGAAGTCACACACACACACACACACACACACACACACACACACACACACACACACACACACACACACACACACACACACACACATATGGCTTCCTTCAGTCTTGACAGAATATGAACACCCACTGTAAGGGTGTCTGCGTGTGAAATTTTTATGGCAAGAGTTGCGCAATCTCCAACCACACCTCTCCTGAGTCGACATTGTTGAATACCAGTGGCAAGTGGAGGTTCAGGACGACTGGAAACAATCCCGAGATAAGCGTAAAGCACATATAGCGACTAGAATTCCAAAATGGTCATTCATCTGGTACTAACCAGACTCAACGTTGCTTAACTTCGGAGATCAGCCGAGAACCGGTGTGTCAACGTGATTATGCCGTAATACACAGACACACACACACACACAAACGATACCCAAGTTCCATCATTAATTATTATCTCCGCGTTGTCTCACCGGCCATCTGACCCTCATTAACATTTATCCTCAAGTGACCTTTAGACCTTGGTAAGCTGTGCCCCCTAGTAGAATGTCTTTCTAACCCTAACGCCGATCTTCTGAAATAGATGTGAAAATTTTGAATTTCTGATTCACGAACACGTGGAAAAATCTGGACCTATCGGTCAACTATCGCCAGGGGAACGGAAACCATTCGTCGAATTCGGCACTCCGGGAACCGGGCCAAACCCGGAGACAGCACATCAACCATTAAAGAGAATGAGAGTAGAAGTAGCCTGCTGGTTTTGCCCGTGATGTTCAAAGGCACACACATAACAACGAAGAGAGGAGAGAAGATTATAAAACCAGAGAATACTATTGTTTTGTCTACAGGTTAAGGAAAATCGCTTATAACGGAAATTGCGACTGTGACACAAGAAAGGGCCAATCAGGGTCAGATATGTCATTAATGACTAAAATATCAGCCAATAACAAAACGAGTAAATGGGATAATTCTTGTGAAAACCAAACTGAGGCTAAAGTAATTGACGCGGCTGGTCACTTACTGAAGTTACTAAATCTGACTAACAAACAAAAACACAGATAGATATTAAATTATTTTTTTTTCCACGGTTCTAAATAAAGAGTGATAAAACAGTGAAAGGTAAATATATTGACCGGACAACGCCGGGTAACTGGTCAATTATAATTATTAGAAAAATGAAACAATTAGATTTTGGAAAATGGGTATTTACAGCTTGAAATGTTTAGTCAGGAATTTAAGCAAAAATTAAATAAATTCGATTTAGCAATTTTAAAATAGATTTGGAATTTTGTTGGAAGTAAACAAATTTAGGCTTACGTGAGAAATTATCTGTTTTGTATCCTTGAAAATGTGGTTGGGGTTTGCTGACGTAATAGTTTGTTAGCAGAGATCAAGTTAATGAGTTGGCGAAAAGCGCGTTAGCGAACAGACGTGTAAATCAATTCTGTTGGAAGCGGACAAGGTAAAAAATAAACATGTCGAAAGAGACTCAGCGTGCTAAACTCCGACAAGGGAATACATAAGACGGATAAAACTCATCTAAAATATAACTTGTTTGGTGTTCTTTAAAGGTGTGGACAAATAAGAAGGTATGTGATTCTTTTGTTCTGATGCAAGCAGACATATTGCCATCGTTTGATTGTAAAACCTGTCAGCAAACGTCTAGATGTCACGTTTATTGACTAGGTGTATTTGTGGACATTTTACATACATAAAAGGCACAATGACTATTTCTACACTCTGTATACAAGCATTCTATTAAATATCAAAGGCACTGTTATATATACCACTAGACGGTTGACACAAGTAAGAAATACAAACACGTATATATATATATATATATATATAAGACACACACACACACACACACACACACACACATATATATATATATATATATACAGTGCCGGCAAAAAGAAAGTCCGCACTTGTAATCTTTTCAAAAACTGCAAATTTAAGTTAAATTTAATGTAACTGTTCAAACAAACTATACCTCATTTGATTCGCCTTTTATTCCTCTATAATTTTACCTGTTTACATTTGACTTTTAATTAAAATATTCTAGTGTTCAATATATAAAAATAACTTCACATTGAGGAGGCAAAAAGGAAGTCCGCAGCAACAAATTCGCTTAAAACCAGCTTAAATTATCGCCCCTAAATCAGTTTAAAATATCAACCAACAATCAATAAAGCATCTCTAATCGTAATTGTTGTTGTTCCAGGTTATACAACGTAATATTTAGTCCATATACCACGACTCTCTCTTAGTGATCGTCAGGAGTTCATTAATCTCCACCATTTCTGGTTTATTCAATCGAGGAGTCGGCCGCAGATTGAAATGTGATAAGAAAACGGTACGAAAGACTATGCAAAAGCACCAAAATGCCGGCAGTGTGTGTTATGCTCCTAAATCTTGTCGTACTAGAGTTACTTCTAACAAGGAAGACAATGCTATCAAGATCTGCAGCCTAAGAAACAGATTTGAAACGGCTCCCCAAATCCAACAACAGTGCAATCTTGTTAAAAAGTACTCTTTTCTACTGTCAAGAACAGATTAAAGGAATTTAATTTGCGAGGATATGTTGTAAGACGAAAGCTAATGATTTCTATAAAGAACAGAAAGCGCCGTATGGACTTCGTCAGATATAATGAAGATCATGACTCTTCATATCGGTCAAAAGTGCTTTTTAGCGACGAAATCAAGTTCAATAGGCTAGACAGTGATGGTAGGCAGTATGTCTACCGAAGGAAAGACGAAGAATTTAATCCTAGGTGCTCAGTTTCAACGTTGCAAGGTGGAGGTTCAGTTTTGGTGTGGGCATTATTAGTTCGCTTATAGTACATTGATATGTTGACTGGGCATTTTCTACCCTACTTTGGTTGGAATTTGGCTAATAATCCCATCTTCATGCAGGATAATGTTCCTATTCACACAGCTGGCAATGTCAAGAGATTCCTCGAAGAGTATGATATTCCGTGTTTGAATTGGCCTGCACAATCTCCAGACCTCAATCATATCGAAAACGTATGGCATTACATCCAGCAACAGTTACGCAATGATAAAATTTTAAATTTGGAAAAACTTTGGACAAAAATTAAAGAAAAGTGGAATGCCCTTTCCCTGGAGTATTGCTGTAGTCTAATTCAAGAAATTCCCAAAAGATTGCAAGCTGCCAAATTGCAAAGGCCTATGCTACTAAATATTTACTAGTTCATTGAGTTCCTATTTGTGTTGCATTAATGTCCTAAAGTTACAATTAAATAATTTTTCTTTGTGCCGACTTCTTTTCTGCCTCCTCAATTTGAGGTTATTTTTTTAAATTGACGTAAACACTAGAATATTTCAATTAAAAGTCAAATATGAATAGGTAAACGTATAGAAGAATAAAAGGCGAATCAAATGAGGCATTGTTTGTTTAAACAGTTACATTAAATTTAGCTTAAATTTGCAGTTTTTGAAAAAATTACAAGTGCGAACTTTCTTTTTGCCGCCTATGTATATATATATATATATATATAATTTCTGCAGTCATACAACGTCGCGGCTCACAAGAGCCATGAAAGCCAACAAGCCGGAAACCCAAGACGAGTTTCGCCCGCATTTGGACTCATCAGTTGGATTTGAAATCAGAGCCGCGAGCATGCGAGGCGAGCACTACAAACTAAGCAAACCGCCACACACACAAGAAAGTCTATTAACTAACACAGATCAAGCAAACCGCTTGATCACATTCTGAAGGTTCTATTGCTGGTTGCTCGCTAAGTAAGCTTGCCGTTATGCCATCCTTAACGAGTATAAAATTCCTACTTGTGAGTCATCGGCTTGAGTTATAGCTGGTCGTGATAACCACATCCCTTGTTCGAGACGAAGTAAGTTCATTCCACTGTCGGATTTTCGCCGTGGTTTGCTTGATCTGTGTTAGATCCTCTCTAAAATGAAATATTTGCAGAAAGAACCACATGAAGGTAGCCAACATCGATAATAAAATATGACACTGTGGAATTTCTAGATTCAAACGTGACACACGCATGTCATAAGGATTTTTATTGATATTTGTTAACTCAATTGCGATCAGAGGAGCCACCATTATAAAACAAATGCAGGAAGCAATAGTTTACAGAAAAGTTATAATAGAAAGTACACCAGGATTTTGCGAGAAGGAGGAAATGTATTCATAACTAAAATGTACTGAATGCAGTAACCCTTATAAAACACCATATTAGCGCCAACAAACCATTGGTTTTGAAAAGAATACGGTGAAAACTGTGGAAATGAGATAAAGGCCTGTTCCCTATTTAAGGAAAAAAAATTGATAAAAAAAGAAAATCAAATAGCCAGATTGCTTCGAAGTTATCAAATGATTTCATATGCGCAACGAAACTAAATTTCTTCTGCATCAATAGAGATACTAATGGGATCTGTCATACAATATTATTTTACACAAACAGCAAAAAAAAAAAGAGGAAATAAATACTTTGTATAGAAACGACAAAGAAGAAATTCAGAACAAGCAAATTATAAAAGTAGAATGAGAGATAAGTGTTCGGGCAGTTACGTTACAAACTGGAAATAGTTAGTGTGACTGGACATACTAGCATACCAGATATTTCTCTTTTCGCTGAAACGTAAAAGGGAGAAAGATATATATATATATATATATATATATAGAGGGGAAGAAAGAATGAGAGAGAGAGAGAGAGAGAGAGAGAGAGGAAGAAAGAATGAGAGAGAGAGAAAGAGAGCAAGAGAGAGAGATAGGAATTGGGGTTTTGGATAACTGTTCTTCCATGAGAGATGAGTTTGAGTATTATACACACACAGACACATTATATATATATATATATATATATATATATATATACATATACATATATATATACATATATATATACATATATATATAACTACTTCATTTACTCACATAAATTAATGCGAAAACTTTAAGTATTTACTTCAAAAGTGCTTAATACGTAGGTAGAGCTAGTTAGTAAGTCATAAAATATATCTGGCGATTAAACTACACTGAATATTCCGCGTTTCATCCACTCTTGGATTCTTCAGGCTTATGATGAAACGCGGAATATTCAGTGTAGCTTAATCGCCCATATATATTTTATAACTTACTATATATATATATATATATATATATATATATATATATATATATATATATATATATATATATATATATATATATATATAATGGTTGTATAGATTGGTATCGTAGAGGTAAAACCAATGAAACCCGTGTGATTATTAAAGTGCGCAATGGAGGACAAAGCTAGTATATAGTCTGTTTATTATACAAACATTATTGGTTACACGTGCATACCACACCTCCCCACAAAAGCCCTACTGCTCACATTCACAAAGTATAAACCCCACCCCCAAAGCGGAAACGACACCCGAATATCTTATAAAAACGAATGTAATCTTGACTCTTTTTTCAATATCACTCGATTTTTATTCGTCTGATGAGGTGTCTCCTTTGAATTTGGGTTCCATTGAAACGTGTATGCACATATGTAACCAATAATGTTTGCATAATAAAGAGACTATACGTATGTATGTACGTATGTATGTATGAAAAAAAGCATGCGTATTTTGGCGTACATCTGTATGCACGCATGTGTATATTATATGTGTATGTGGGTGGAGAGGGCTCCCGTAAGCCGTGGCGAAGACAACCTCTCTAGAAGAAGCAAATCTTAGATTAAAAAAAAAACATAAAGCGGGAGACCAGTACCCGCATTAAGTTGGTCTGCAGTTTGCCTTGTTGCTGGCTATCTTGCTCTTGCTTGTTGCTGGATGTCAACATTTTTAACCGTGCTGTCGTACAAAGCTAAAACTCTGTAACATCATCTGTGTATAAATACTCCCCCAGCCATGGAAAAGTTGTAACACGTGTAGGCCTGAAATGCTGAAAGCATGTAATAATTGATCTACCATCATTATATGTATATATGTATGTATAGGTGTATGTATGTTCATGTACAGGTGTATGTATATGAGTGTATATCTATGTGTATATATATGTGTATGTGTATATGTATATACGTATATATATTGTTTGTATGTACGTGTATATAAACATGTGTGTGTGTATGTGCATATATGCATGTGTGTGTATGTGTATATATTCATGTGTGTATGTATGTATATATATGATATATGTATATGGGTATGTATGTGCATGTTTGTGTATAAGTGCATATTCATTTATGTGTATGTATATGTAGGTAAGTGTATGTAAATATATATATGTGCATATGTGTACATATGTGTATATGTATGTATATGTGTGTATGTATTTGTATATGTGTGTGTGTATTTATATGTATGTACATGTGTATGTATGCGTGTGTATGTATATGTATGTATGCTTATTATGCATTGTGTATGCATATATGTATATATGTATGCATGTTTACAGATATGTATGTGTGTATAATATATATGTATATTTGCATTTATATATATATATGTATGCCATTGACCGTCTTGTGTATGTTTATGTATGTATATGTATGTGTATTATGTATTGTGTATGTATGTATGCATATATGTGTGTTATATGTATGTGTGTATGTGTGTATGTATGTGTATATATGTATGTATGCGTGCATGTATATATATATATGTATGTATATTAATGACCGTCTTCAGTGTCATGTCTGTTTGAGCGTGGGAATTTTGCCGGCAGGACTAAAGTCATTTTCGGCTCTGTGACTTTCAGTGCATGAGGGAGTGGCACTAGTCTGACAAGACGTTGCAATCATCATATCATGTGTGCATGTATGTATGCAGAAAGTTGTCGAGTTGCTTGAAAAAGTGGTAGTCGCTAGGTGAAGGTCTGGAGAGTATGGCGGGTGAGACAGAGTTTCGTAGCCCAATTCGTTAAACCTCTGAAGGATAGGTTTAGCAACGTGCGGTCAAGAATTGTCATGCAGGAGAATTGGACATTTTCTGTTGACTAATGCTGGGTGTTGTCGACGTTTCTGATGTATTTCATCCATTTGTTGACGTAAAGATTTCACCTGCATTAAAAAAAACTGTAATGTATGAGACCAGTCGAAGTTCACCAAACAGTCAGCATGACCTTTTGGTGCAACTTTGACTTCGGGAAGTGTTTCAGAGCTTCGTCGGTGTTTAATCATTGAGCAGAGCGTCGCCAGTTGTCGGAAAGAACCCACTTTAATCGCAATCCGGCCAAGAAACGGGTCGTTCTTGTTGCGTAAAAAGAGAGAAAATGACACCTCAAAACGGTGTTTCTTTTGGTTGTCGTCCAATCACTCATTTATCAAGTGTTTTCTTTTGTCTTTCCAATCTCTCTCAAGTGATTAGAAATCATCATATACGTTACGTCTAATTCAGAAGCAAGTTCTCGAACAGTTGTGCATAGATTGGCTTAGACTAAATCATTGTCAACATTCGATTGCCGACTACTTCGTTCACCATCTTCAAGACTTTCGTCGCCTCCACAAAACTTTTTAAACCACCATTGTGCTGTGCGTTCAGTAGTTGTTCCTGGTCCAAACGCTACATTGATATCGCAAGCTGTTTCAGCAGCTTTTCAGCCAAGCAGAAAATTGTGCGGATTTTTCCATGTTGTATGAACGTTCTGGAAAAAAGACATAATTGTTTTAAAACGATTGTAATTTAAATGATTAGATAGAACGAAAACGCCCTTTAAAATGATGTATAAAGTAATAGTATTATAACGAAAACTTATAAGAAAATACATCATTTGAAATCAAAATCAAAGTTTCGCAAGAACTTTCTTCTTAACGAAATATATCCCGTTTGCTTATTTGTTTTTTGTTTCACAAACGACGCCCTAACAGATGACGACATAACAGATGACCTCATATATGACGTATACTTTCGACCTGGCAACACCGGGTATCTACAACTAGCATATATATATATATATATATATATATATATATATATTGTTAAGGGAAAAATAAAACCTCAAAGAAAAGGGATTGTCTGAACCGAAATTAATTCTTGCTATTCTGTTTAAATTTAACGAGAGATTTTTTTAAATGAAGACATCTACAAGGTGAGAGAAAAAGAGATGAAATGAATTGTTACTACATGTCCTTTATCAACGAGACAAGCTGCATATGTGCGTCATTTGGATAATTTGCGTGACTATAGTTGGACAAAGTTTTGATTATGAAAGGAGCAGAGAGAAAAATTGGCAAAACACTAATTCGTGCAGAGCAATCCAGAAACAGAGACTGTAGATATGACCCAATATAATAGCCTCTCAGGTCTGAGTTGCAATATACCCTGTTTGGGGCGAATAAGATAAAAAATGAACTCGAAATAGATCACACATAGACTTAGTGTAGCACCGAAGTTTACCCTTCGGTGTCCAAAATAAAAGTGCGTAAACTTGTTTGTGCGTACATCGTCTGCGCATAAAACTATCCTGAATAAAAACAAATATTTATATTTTGGACCAATCAAAGAACTTCCTGAATTTATTCGAAATGGTCTTTCTGGGAGCCACTTGGATTTATTAAAACGCTAGTTTCCTTCAATAAATCAGTTAAGCTAAAATCTATCGTTGGGTTTTGAGCCTGTTGGCATGTCAACGCACGCATATACACTTAGCAAGCACCACACACACACACACACACACACACACACACACACACACACACACACACACACACACACTGACTACTTGAATTTCCTCACTGTCGTCTGCTCACTTCTAACCACCTAATCAATGAAATATTCGTTACCTTTATCACTGACCTATTTTATAATATAAAAACAATAAACATCGACTTTTATTAACAACTTCTAATGAAATATCTATATATCTATAAAAGTGAGAATGTATGTGTGTGAGGACACTTCTCACCCTATATACTCAACGAATTTTTGATCTGCAGACTTGAAATTTGGTGTTTAGGGTATTCAGACATGTGGAAAACTTTTAATCGGTTTTCATCCGAAAAAAGGGCTGCTAAGGTGTCAAAATTAAAAAAAAATGTGCGTGGGGGGGTCATCGGATTTTTATCTGCTTGTTAACTGTTTCAAGAATACAGATGCATGAATCGTTCACATGACAGATTACCTGTATTAAGGATAAGTAGGTTTAGAAACACTTTTTAAAGAACGTGTCGAGCTGGCCTAATAGTTATCGTATTTGACTCATTGCCTTTAGGTTTTGGCTTCGATCTCAGTTCGAGTATTTATTCCTTACAAGAAGTGAACTGTTTAGAAAAAAGCATAATACTCTCATGCACATGTATCAGTTTATATCCATTTTTTAGTTCATTTTTTTAAGGACCTTAATGTTACGTTTAATACCTACGGTATTTGTGATTATAGTAAATAAGAAATCTACATTAATTAAAATATAATATTTATGCGTATTTTACGACCGGGAAACAGCGGGCGGCCTACAAGTAATTTATATAATTGTGCGGAGAAGTTTTAATTACGATTTTCTAACCCGTGTAACGCACGGCCCTTAAACTATCGACCCTAACTTTTAAGATATCTCAACTAATAAATCCCCTTTGTTTTAGAAGGCCCCTAAAATATTCTCGAACATTCTGTTTTCTTATTGTTGGAAACTCCCATTTTAAGCATATATAAAATATCTCTTTTTTTGAATGAATGTACATTGTTTTATTTGTCTATTTCAGAACACGTCTCTTGTTTTATCACGTTTAAACGTTAACATAAAACACCATTTTCAATGAAATTACTTAAATATATTATCAGACAATTTATGAAGTATATTTTTTTTTTACATGGGTGTCACCACTTATCAAGGCCCAGAGGCCACTCAAGGATAAGGGTTAATAGGTATACATTAATCATTGTGATTTTAGCATAGTAAACAGTGGGAATTTTGTAACTTGGATTACTTAGGGGGACGATTCAATTAGAACTTGTTCACTTTGGACTTTTTCTTTTTTTTTTTTTCATAGGTATCACCACATTATCAAGGCCAATAGGCCACTCAAGGATAAGGGTTAAAGAGTGTACAGTAGAAATTGGACAATATAATAATCATTAGTAATGAAAATTTGTTAAATTTGATAACTTATATGGAACGGCTCATCAAGAACTTATTTACGTTAGACTTGAAGACAACCATATTGTAGTCAGCCGGAAAGCAGGAAAACGGAAGACAATTCCACAGGCGTGCAGTTCTAATAAAAAAGCTTTGTTCATGGAATCTACGTTTAGGTTTAGGCACAGATAAAGAGTGGGGGGAATTATTGATAGTGTTTACAGCTAGACGAGTGTTTCTTGTGAAAGTTTTGCGAGGGGGGACCATAGATTGAAGCTCAGTCGAACACTTTCTATGAAAATAACGATACATCAGAGACAAACTCGCAACATCTCTTCTGTGAGATAGAGGTTGCAAGGAAGAGAAAAGGACATCTCCTACGAGGCTACGAAGTCTATTTTGAACTCTATCAAGACAGGACAAGTCCTTTCTAGCAGTTCCTTCCCAGATGTGGCAACAGTATTCCATCCTTGGACGTACCTGGCTCTTATATAAATAGAGAATTGCATCAGCAGTGAGATATCTACTGGATCGATAGAAAGATCCCACCATTTTTCCAGCGGCCTTGGCAACAGATTTGATATACGTGTTCCATTTAAGATCAGGAGTAATGGTCAAGCCCAGAAGCTTGTCAAAACTTGAGGCCTCCTGAAGACGAGAGCCATTCATTTCAATTGATGCCAGATGGGGATCAGAATGTTGATGATGTAAAGAGAGAAGCTTGGTTTTAGATGCATTAAAAGTAACTAGCCACTCCTTTCCCCATTGTACTACATGCTCAAGATCAGAGGAGAGAGAATTGGAGAGAACTTGGTCGTTTACTGTCTTAGATGTGCTACCATAAATGGTAGTGTCGTCAGCATAAATGTCTACAAATGATGTAAGGATATGATTTGGAAGATCATTAATGTAGATCAGGAAAAGAGTTGGGCCCAGGATGGACCCCTGAGGGACACCGGCATTAATACTGTGGGCTTCTGATTTTTGCCCCTCAACTACTACTCTTATGAACCTATCAGAAAGAAATGATTTAATAATTGAGAAGACATTTCCAGCTATACCATAGCTAGAGATCTTATGAAGTAAACCTTTATGCCATACCCTATCAAAGGCCTTAGATATGTCAAGAGCAATTGCCCTAGAAAGGTTGCCTCCGTCGAGAGATTTGCTAATCCTATGAGATATAACTGTAAGCACATCTGCTGTAGATCTAGCAGAACTGAAACCATATTGAGTGTCACTAAGAAGGTTATTTTTGTTGAGATGGTTGATTACTTCTGTATTTAACACAGATTCCAGCAACTTACTCATGACGCACAGGAGACTTATTGGCCTGTACTGAGAGGGAGATGAGCGATCACCTGAATTCTTAAATACAGGGCATACTGATGAAATTTTCCAGGGAGATGGGAAGCAATTCTCCTTAAGACAACGTTTAAATAGTTTTGTAAGTATGGGCGCTAGTTCAGGTTGAAGTTTTTTGAGTACTATAATTGGAATACCGTCCGGGCCAGTTGCTTTACTGGAATCAAGGTTTTTGATTAGCTTGGAAACATCACGTACAGATATACGTATATCACATAGTGTGTTTTCAGATACAGGAGGAAATATTGGGGGTTGGCGGCCTTGATCGAAAAAGGTAGAATTAGCTGCAAAGTTCTTGACAAAGAGTTTGGCTTTTTCTGATGCTGACGAGATTACCTCAGGTCCATTGATGATAGTTGGGATGGAGCACACGCTTCTGTTCAGAATTCTGTTTGCTATTTGCCAAAACTGGTGGGAACCAAGCCGCTGCTCAGCTACTTTGGACTTAACAGATTGAGCATACAACCACCTTGCGCTCTTTATTACTTTCTTACAATGGTTGCTGGCAGTCCTGAAAGCGGCTTTAGTTTCCATACATCTATTACGTTGGAAACAGTGGAAAAAGTGATTTCTGTGCGCAATGGCAGCAGCACATTCTGGAGAGAACCATGGATATTGTTGTTTGGTGAATTTCTGTCCCATTTGAGGGTTCTTGATAAAGTGCAGAAACGTATCTGTGATTTGATTGCCCCCCCCCGACTCTTTCTTCGTCTCTGTATCCTCTCTCTCTCTCTCTCTCATAGACGTGATGTTGCTAGTCTCATTCTTTTTTAGGAATACTATTACAGTATAACCCGGATATAAGAGACGTACTATCAGGCCCCTATAGCTTTCTTATATCCGGGTTACACTGTACATTAACACAGGCTCTAATTTGAGATTAGAGAAAATCTCTCTTATATTCGTTTTTCTTATATTCGGGTTTCTCATATCCGAGTTACACTGTATTACACCTGTTTCTCAGAATTGTCTAATCTATTCCCTGCTCCTTTGTTCCAGCTCCTTACACTCTTTGTTTAGTAGTCTTCATCAATTCGCAATTTTGATACTGGAATTCAACTTTTTATTCTAGTAGCTTATTTCCAAAGACTGCAAGCTTGCGGAATTATCTTTCTGCTGACTGTTTTCCTCTTACATATATCTTTGGTCTTTTTAAGACTAAACTCAGTAGACACCTTCCGTCTTTACGATGATCATCTTTCGTTCTTGTTAGCTCCTTACATCAAGTGACTTCACGCTTTGTCTCAAGCGATTTCCATAAAAAAAACACATGTCAACAACAGAATCTTCTAATTCATACGAAATGAATCGATGAGTAAGGTTTAGTGTGCTTTCGGACCGTCACGCGCTAGTAATCTGTTCTTATATAAAGTTTCCGTTTATTGAGGTTTTCGCGTACATTAAGATATTTTTATTCATTATTCTTCGACAGACTTCAGGTGAAATCGATTTCCAATACATGATGCATCTTTATATATAAGAAAAATAATAATTTTCCTTCCGTTTGTATTTAATTGGATTTTTTCTATGAAAAATGCGGCTTTTGATTACGGCAAAATTCAAGTTTAATTTTCACATTTCAAAGTAGGTTTCGTAGCTTGCGAGCAAATTGCATTTCATAAAACACGTACAGTTCTTCCCACACACTAAAAAATCTTTAGGTGTCGTAAATTGAATTTTGTGTCTTTAACCGAAATAAAACGTCAAGGGAAGAAAAAAAAATACGAACCTCTTTCTCCGATTTAATTTAGAAACTTATAACATATTTTTAGATTCAAGCATATCTCCATTGTTTTCAAGAAAAAGATGGCAAAAATAAAGAACGAGAAACCTTTTCCCATTTGTAGAATGTTCTATATCATCATCATTATCTCGTATGGATATGAAGATTCTATTGTTGGCATTGATTCCCCCGATATTTTTTCTAATTAGAATTCTTTTTAGAAAGACATCAGGGATTACGGGAAAAGCCATGAAATGAAATGACAGTAAATTTTGTGGAACGAACTGGATTCGAACTTAGAACACCCAGGTGGTCAGCCCGTGTCGTTAATCACTGAACAACAGTCACTTCCAACTTTCCAAATATATTTATATCAAAATGAATTTAATATTAAAATGTAGTAAGAAAGACAGAAATAGTAAAATAGATAAAGAAAGATGATTTTTTACAAAGCCCGAAGGCTGCTCGAGCATAAGGGTTAATGAATGTAAGGTAGTAGTTTAGTGATCCTTAATGGTGTAAATTGGGTAAAATTTGGATCATTTAAGGAGACGGCTCAACAGGAACTTTTTTACATTAAACTTGAAGGTTACCATATTGTAGTCGGCGGGGAAGCAGGCCAGTGGAACAGTGTTCCACAGGCGGGTAGTTATAGGAAAGCAGCTTTGTCCATGGAATCTGCGTTTAGATTTAGACATAGAGTGTGGAGGAAATTGTTGATAGTTATTGTAGCTAGTCGAGTGTTTTTGTCAAAGTTATAGAAAAATTGTTGGATAATTAAAAAATCGCATTCATAAACTTTGGATTTTGAACGTGTTGTCAGATGCATTTTGTATCTTTGAATCGCACTACGTCTAGGTAGTTTGGGGAACAGGTGTTTAGAGGTGTGTGTTGAGCAAAAAAAAAAAAAAAGTGGTAGTAGTGTTATATAGTTATTATTATTATTATTAGACGATACCACTTGTGCGCGTATGTTACGTGAGTTCTTATTAGTAATGATATGACTCTTAGTGAGAGTTCTTGTCTTATTACATATGATGTTGTATCTTAGAGAGAGAGATGTTGTTGTAATGACATTTTATAACACAGACATATAATAACAATACAATTTACCTTTTTGTAGAAATCACAAACACAAAGATGAGCTTTATCACAAACACATGATGAATTTATTTTCTGACGACCGGTCGTGACTTCCTCATTAAGAACTCAAAGTTTCACATCTTAGTTTCTGAAGTGACGTCTCGCTTCAGACGTCCGCCTGTCTGTCTCCCCTGACTGTCTCTCTGACTGTCTCTGACTCTCCCCACGACCAACTAACTCCCACTTGCTATATTGAGAAATCCATGCATCCCGGCCACGTGAGCAAAATTCACGTGTTTCAACATGCGCGACTTTGCACGTTTTCGACATTGATTTCCCAATAACCTATTTTCCTTGTGTTGTTTCCACAAAGGAATTTAACCTACATATCTAATTTATTTAACTCATATTTTATTATCCACATTCTTTTAACAATTGAATAGTTTATTTATTATTTATTTCATCCGAATTAACAATTTACTGGACATTCCATTTAAACCTATTGTTCTTTAAAACTTATGTCCTGGGTTCGATTTCTGCTTTCTCTTATTTCCATTTTAACTAATCTCTCTATTTTTATACTTACATGAACAGGGGACAGCCCTTATCATGTAACATCCCTCCCTTCCATATTTCACAAAAAGAAAAAATGTATGCATTTTTAACTTTAGTACATTTTTTTTTATTTTTACATCTACATCTACACAACCACACGGCTAGAAAGATCAGGCTAAAAAAACACACAAAACAAAAATCTCTTTCAGTCAACCCTTCACAGCCGACTTCACAATTATTTATTTTTTTTTTAAGATCAGGACCTTTCTGATCTTTGTGGCATTTACTTTTTTTTGTGTAGGATATTTACCTATGATACACATCAGCTATTTTCCAGCCACCCATATGCCGCAGACTAGAGGTTTTCACCTTTCTCGAAATGGACGACTTCCTTCGTCTCAAAAGTGTTCTGATCTCTCTTTCCGCATGGTTAGTCTTATTAAGTATGGCTTTGTTTTTTTTTTATTCTATAACTATCTCATACGGGACATACCAAAGCTCATATACTTAAATCTTTGTGGTTGGCTTCAGAAGTTTAAGATATACCTTTTTTTCTCTCATACGGATTCACTCGGATTTCCTTGCTTGGATTTTTGAAACTTCGACGAGGATTTAGAAATATCACCCCTAACTAACTAACACGTTTCGCGCCCAACACCTTAATTGCGCCTAAATTCTATCTAATTACCCGATTTTTTTTTTGTGATTTTTCTTATCTCTCACCAGGACTTCCAAGATCCAGCAGATATATCCCACATTCATGCGTCTCTAAAAAAATACAAGGTTATATCTTTCTTACGTAATCTACGGCATATTTTTGCTTGTCTCTTACTTCATTAAGCTATATGTGATTGCCTCGGGACTACCTCTCATCGGTTTACTGGTCCCCTTAAGAATTTTCGTATTCTTTCCAACGCCTGTTTATTAATTAAGCCAAGACTTACTACTTTGCTTGGAGTCGTTAACGTGCAACCAGCTTATTTTAAGCACTTAATTAACCAGGTTCCCAAATTTTTCGTATAGGGGCACTTCTTGTGCTTATCAATCCCTACCAAGTAACTTTTCTTGGAGAAAAATTTTTAGGATCTCTAAAAAAAAACAACAAAACCAAATGCTAAAACAAAACACCTTTCTTACGGCTTATCACATCTAAAAACTCCAAATACCCGTTTACGTAATTTTAATTCTTGTCCCCCTTCTAAAATTCTAACTGAATCTGTAAGCCAACCATACGTCTTAACTTATTTTCTACTAGATCATTTTAATCTAATGTATATTTACGGATAACTTTGAATTCTTGCTGTGAAAATCATAACATTACATACATAAGACAATTTACAATATTTGTTCAACATCATAAAAACATTTTCAAAAAAAAAATACCTTAATACATTTAAACATTTTGCAACAGTTATAACTTTTTTTTTTAACAACAACAAAAAAATCATCTGTAACAAACAACAATTCAACAGTCTGTCCAAAACAATTGTCCCTTTTTTTTCAAAAACAAAATAAATGAACACGCAAAAGCCGAAAAGTTCACTATGAACACAAAATGCATTTCAAAACAATTTACACGCTGTTTCATAGAGAGTACATGCGACCTTTGAAATTCCTGTTTTGATTGACAGATTAAATTCAACAATTCGTCCAAACGATTTCATATTGACACAGATTTTCTAATGACACTTCTACAAATTTCAAAACAATAATAGATCACACAATCTCTGCATTCGCGTGTATGTGTGTGTGTGTGTGTTTTTTTTTAACAGGCCAATTCATTTATCAATGAATTACGTTTGGTGACTTGTTTACTATTTTTTTTCCATTACTACGAATTTCTTTTTACGGCATATCGGCCTTTTCTTCTTTTTCTTTTTAATATTTCTTGTATCTTTTGTTCTCTGTGTGCGTGTATGTTCAAATTTTTTTTTCATTTTTTTTTCTTCGCATTTCTGTGATCGTGTAATTTTTTTCTTTTTCCGTGGTATTATTTATTTATTTATTTATTTTTTTTAAATTATGTTGGACCCTTTTAAAACGTTGTGTTTCTTTTTTTTCTTTTTTTTTTTCGTGGTATCGACCCCAGGTTCGGTTTCTGCATCGCTGATGCAAAAGGTTCACGAACACCAAATTGTGAGTTGTTATATAGTTGTTTCATTAAAGAGTCTTAGAGAGAGACTATTATAAGTGATGCTTTTTCTTGTGAGAGTTCTTATTAGTAATGATATGAGTCTTAGTGAGAGTTCTTGTCTTATTACATATGATGTTGTATCTTAGAGAGAGAGAGATGTTGTTGTAATGACATTTTATAACACAGACATATAATAACAATACAATTTACCTTTTTTTAGAAATCACAAACACAAAGATGAGCTTTATCACAAACACATGATGAATTTATTTTCTGACGACCGGTCGTGACTTCCTCATTAAGAACTCAAAGTTTCACATCTTAGTTTCTGAAGTGACGTCTCGCTTCAGACGTCCGCCTGTCTGTCTCCCCTGACTGTCCCTCTGACTGTCTCTGACTCTCCCCACGACCAACTAACTCCCACTTGCTATATTGAGAAATCCATGCATCCCGGCCACGTGAGCAAAATTCACGTGTTTCAACATGCGCGACTTTGCACGTTTTCGACATTGATTTCCCAATAACCTATTTTCCTTGTGTTGTTTCCACAAAGGAATTTAACCTACATATCTAATTTATTTGACTCATATTTTATTATCCACATTCTTTTAACAATTGAATAGTTTATTTATTATTTATTTCATCCGAATTAACAATTTACTGGACATTCCATTTAAACCTATTGTTCTTTAAAACTTATGTCCAGGGTTCGATTTCTGCTTTCTCTTATTTCCATTTTAACTAATCTCTCTATTTTTATACTTACATGAACAGGGGACAGCCCTTATCATGTAACAGTAGGCAGACAGATTCGAACCCGTACTACGAAGAAGGAAAAGAACGTGAAGAAAAAAATGACGT